>NC_059341.1:16948750-17277187 GCF_018350155.1 Leopardus geoffroyi
GGTGGCTTAGTCTGTTAAGCGACCAACTTCAGCTCCGGTCATGATCTCACAGCTCGTGAGTTCAAGCCCCATGTCGGGCTCTGTGCTCTGAGCTATGAAGCTCAGAGCCTGGAGCCTGCTTCTGATTCTGTGTCTCCCTCTTTCTCTGCCCCTCCCCCGCTCGCACTCTGTCTATTAAAAATAAAAACATTAAAAAATTTTTTTTAATGTATTCTTTTTAAGAACCCTTGCTCAGTCCCTCTTGAAACAACCAATTTCATAGATTTTCACTTATGAGCCATGATTATAGCGTGCTCATTAGTGTTTAAAATAATAGAACTCTTATTTCTACAGACCAAGGAGCACTTAAAATTTTGAAATGAATCTTTAAAGGCAAAAGCCATCACTGCTAGAAGGTACTTTTCTGATCTTTCATTTTTTCCCTATACGATTCCTTATTGCACTGCTTCTCTCATTGAACTTGACTTTTGAACTCTGATTGACAGTACAGTCAGATTAAAGAACACTCTTAAAAGGCACTGATTGGCTTCTTTCACCCTACAGACCCATGAAAAATGAGGTGACAATCTGACTTTTTTTTTTTTCTGAGTTGATTGGATGCCCGTGTTTACCTTTTCAAACCCTTGATGAGACATGTACTTCTCCATGGCATTTTTTTTTTTTTTTTTTTTATAGGTGTTCAGGCAGTGAGGATTTCTCTCTGACAACCCTGTTCCATTACTCTCTGGAGCAAACAGCAGTCACCTGGCATTTGACAGTTTCATCTATGGTTCAATTTCAGGCTATAGTTAACTGCTAGACTTCCAGGTCCAGTGGGTCGGGTATGAGTACTGATATCATTATTGATGTCAGACAGCTACCACTGAGTACTAGCTCTCAGGATTCATTTCCCCAACATTATCCTGTTAATGCTGGTACCTCTTCATAAGGGGGAAAGGGTAGCCTCCTAATAAGGAAGTAGATGCAAGAGACTGCAGACGTAAGTATTTTTGAAGATTGGCTTCTAGGATCTGATGGAAGGGTACGCACAGAGAATCACTCTCCTTTTAAATGAATCGGTACGTGAAGAAAATAAAGGCTATTCCTATTGTCCCATGCAAGACTGGTTTTTAAAATCTATTTTAAATTTTTTTAATGTTTATTTATTTTTGACAGAGAGAGAGAGAGAGAGAGGGACAGAGCATGAGCGGGGGAGGAGCAGAGAGAGGGAGACACAGAATCCGAAGCAGGTTCCAGGCTCCGAGCTGTCAGCACAGACCGCCAGATCATGACCTGAGCTGAAGTGGGACGCTCAACCGACTGAGCCACCCAGGCGCCCCTAAAATTTATTTTAAATAGTGGCTCTGCCTTTTGGAAAGTGCATACTAGCATAAGAAATGTTTTTACCAATGGCTTCTAAATTACCACGTAGTCTAAGCTCAGGATTTTAAATTTTTTTTTTTTCAACGTTTATTTATTTTTGGGACAGAGAGAGACAGAGCATGAACGGGGGAGGGGCAGAGAGAGAGGGAGACACAGAATCGGAAACAGGCTCCAGGCTCTGAGCCATCAGCCCAGAGCCCGACGCGGGGCTCGAACTCACGGACCGCGAGATCGTGACCTGGCTGAAGTCGGACGCTTAACCGACTGCGCCACCCAGGCGCCCCTAAGCTCAGGATTTTAAATTTCAGAGTAAATCTTCACCGTCAGTTTTTATTAGTAATGTGAACCTATTTCTCTAGTTTCCAGCTATGTGACTTGATTGCAACCAGAATGCTGAAACTTTGTTTAGATGAGATAAGGAACTTATGATTCAACCGTTCTCATTCTTTGCCAGTCTGTCGTAAGTTTCGATGAGTTGGAGTATTAAAATATGTTTTCTAGCAACTTTAAATAATAACTAATCAATCAGCTCAGAACATCAATGTACCACGCAATGTTTTCAGCCTCACATAACATAAAAGATTAGAACTTGCAAATTTTGGGCAAAAAAGCAATGATCTCCGTTTCATAATAAACTCAGAAACAAAGAGTGAAATTGATATAAGCAATACTATAAAGAAGTGAATAATGATGCCAACCTTATTAGAAATGCCAATCATGTCCTTGTCAGCCTGTAGCCATGTGAAATTGCCAAACGCATCGTTACTGCCAAAAGGCAGTATATATGAACTACATAGACTGCCCTGACCCACAGCCCCACGGGCGGCCAAAGTATGTGCGATTAGGGTAAGCACTTTGACTCAGGAACGTGAGTAAGGGAGTCACAGACTCACTTGCCTTCAGAAGCAGGCGCTGAAAATTTGTCATGGATGAGAGGGAGAGTCATGGGGAGTCACAGCAAGTCCAAATTTGGAGTAAAAATATGCGAGGAAGCAGAAGCTATGTGGTGAAGAGTATGCATCAGAAAAGGAGAGAGTCATCAAAGTGGCTCAGGGTGCAGAAAATAGAGCTTTGGGGAAGCATGACCTATGAAAACAGCACTCAGGATGGCAGGTTGTGTTAACAGCAGAACACATCCTGGGGCGCCTGGGTGGCTCAGTCGTTTACGTGGCCAACTTTGGCTCAGGTCGTGATCTCACAGTGAGTTCAAGCTCCGTGTCGGGCTCCATGCTGACAGCTCAGGGCCTGGATCCTGCTTCAGATTCTGTGTCTCCCTCTCTCTCTGCTCCACCCCTACTCACGCTGTGTGTCTCTCTCTCTCTCCCAAAAATAAATAAACATTAAGAAAAGTTTTTTAAAAATAAAAAATAAATAAATAAAATAAAAATGGTTCCCGGCCTTTCTGAAGTTGACTCTTCAGTTTTTCTGAGTTCCTGCAAATGTGTATCCTTTAAACAAGGCCCTGCCACATGTGGGAACTTTAGTGATCTCCGTTCATTTGAACCAAGTGGTCCTAACTCCAATAGAACAAGGAGAAAACATGATCACCTGAGGAGACCAGAGTGAATACCAGATGTTAGCCTAAGCTTAAATGATATGCATGACAAGTCAGTATAAAGTGGAGATTAAATGTATCTGCATAGGTTCATAAAACAAGAATGATAAAACATGATTTCTCATGCACTGTAGAGGCAAACATATATAATTTTTAGCTTAATCATGCTTAAGTTTATTCATTCCATATGTATTTAGTGCCTGGCACGTTTTAGATATTCTGTTATTCTTTTTTTTTTTTTTAATTTTTTTAATGTTTATTAATTTGAGAGAGAGAGAGAGAGAGAGAGAGCGAGCAGGGGAAGGGCAGTGAGAGAGGGAGACACAGAATCCGAAGCAGGCTTCAGGCCCTGAGCTGTCAGCACAGGGCCCGACGCGGGGCTCGAACTCACAAACTGTGAGATCATGACCTGAGCCGAAGTCAGATGCTTAATTGACTGAGCCACCCAGGAGCCCCCATATGGTTTTATTCCTGAGGGACATCAAAATGAATCCAAGAGTCCCCTTCCTCCAGGAACTTCTAGTATATGTCTAGAATAAAACAACGTCTTCATTTTTAAAACAATGTACCGCTTTTGAATTCTCAAACCATTAATCCTCACGTAGATTACCCGTGGTCTGGGAAATGGTCTGGGAACCAGTGTCCTGTATGTAACCAGTTATAATATAATGTGGGTATTTGCCTGTAAGTTTCAGCTCAAATCTTGGATTTAAGTGAGTAGCTTCCGTGAGTATTCACAAATGGATCTTTTCTTGCTAACATATGAAGATTTGTGTACCAATATATCTAATTAGAAGGAAGTGGCTACACCTAATATTACTCTGACTACACACCTTAAATATAAGCCTCATCATACAAGGGCTAGACAGGAATACAAAGAGGCACAGGCTTTCTGTATAGATTTGATGTGTAAGAAGTAAGAGGCTGCCATGTTCATGATCATAAGTCTACGTGGATGTGAGTGGGGACACGCAAGAAAGACTCTTGAAGCCAAGGCAGCTGGACTCCAGTATGGAAACTCGGGAAGACCACAGTCTCCTTATTGTCCAGATGAGGTGATGTAAGGATGAGAATCGCAGTGATGGGCACTGTTGAGAGAGGGAAAAGGAAATGAAACCTAAATATGCTGATTCTTATTTTTCCTCTTTTTACTCATAAAACATTATTTATTTAGACCAAAACTGTATTTGCCCTCCAATAGCTAATAGCTATTTCCAGCTAATAGCTGGAAAATGGCTAAGATAAGCAAAGATAGTCATTTGGCATTTCATGACATATTTTGGGTTAATCACCCCCGTGAAAATAGTTGTTTGTTTTTTAATTTCTAGGAAGTTTTGGTTAAAATTGAGGATACTTGGTAAATCTCATGAATCCTCGCTACATATATCCTTATCAAGGACATTTTAATTTAGCTGGTTGGCCAAATTAATGAAATCTGAATGGCTTTGGCCATGTTTTTGAAAGCCGTCCCAGAACTGGTAAAAACAAATGGTTCTGTTCTTTCTGGAAGAAGTTCAGATAGCCCCCCCCCCTCCGCCTCCATGACCTCCCTCAGTTCCCTCTCCCCTCTCCTCTCCCCATATTCAGTATCAAGAGCCAGAAAATGGTGTTGTGACTATTATTCAGTGACCAGTCATTGTCGATGACTCCCTCCAAAGGGACAGGAAGCTGTGGTTAGACCCTTGCTTTAGGAAGTCATTGTTTTATGACATTTTCCATGTCCTTGTCCTCTCTGGGTTAGATTACTGCAGTGTGCTGTGCTGGGATGTGTCTTTGAAGTTTACTTGGCAGACATTTGTATTATCATTTCAGCCAACATTTTTTTCTACATAATATGTCATAGTAGTATATATTAAAATGATGAATGTGGTTCTTGCCCTTGAAGAATTATGAATCCAACAAGGATCAGCATTTAGTTGATAACCCATCATAGGATGATAAATTGTCATAGGCAGAAGTATCATGACTTATTGACAGAATTTTAGGCAATCTGTTAGAAATATTCATATTGGAAAGGCGTAGTCCCTGGCACAAAAATAGGCTTAATATATGCTGGATGGATAAATAAATAAGCAAGTGTACCATAATTCTAGGTGGATTTTATTTCCTTCCCACATGATGCTTTCTTTCCCTGATATCTAAAATATGAATGCAGTGGAGATTCTTGTTTAATAATTGGGTATTTATTTGTAAGTGACAAAAACCTCGATTTAAACTAACAAGTAACAATTGAAAAAAAAAGATGAATATTCAGATTGATCTAAACTAAGTACAGAGCTCTTCAAAGTCATGGTTTCTAATACCTCTGGCTTCAGCAAAAACAATTTCCTGTGCAAGAGAATGAATTCTGAAGCCATTTCATATCCTTAGAGCCAAGTTTTTATAAACTGTGTGTTTCAGGAGTCCATCAATTTATCCATTATGTTCGTCAAAAATTAAGAAAAATTTATACGTTGCTAATTGGCCTCATGCAAAAACATGTACACACAGTTTGGTTTTGAATAGATCTGAGTGCTATTTTGAATCGTTAATACTGTGTGTCATTTTCCCACAAATAGCACATCTTCATTTGGATTATAATGTTACACTTAGAGAATAAGAATAATGAACAATGAGCATTTATTGGGGCACCTGGGTGGCTCATTCGGTTAAACATCCGACTTCGGCTCAGGTCATGGTCTTGAGGTTCGTGGGTTTGAGCCCCATGTGGGGCTCTGGGCTGACAGCTCAGAGCCTGGAGCCTGCTTCAAATTCTGTGTCTGCCTCTCTCTCTCTGCCCCTCCCCTGCTCACGCTCTGTCTCTCTTTCAAAAAATAAACATTTAAAAAAATAATGACTTATTGCGTACTATGTGCTAGGTACTCTTCTCATTTAATCCTCATAACCTGTGAGTAATATAAAATCCTTTGCTTTTTACATGAAGAAATTGAGGCACACAGGGACTGTGGCCAAAGTTGTACAACTAGTAAATGCTAGGGCCAGGATTTGAATCTGAGGAGTGTATACTCCTTTATTCATTCCTCTTAGGGCCTCTGCTAGTCATCACGGACACTCTGTGCATGTTAGAAAAGGGACTGTCTTTGAGCGGACAAATGAGAAAAATGCCACCCCCCACAGGCAGACGCGGCCTCTTTGGATTTCACCGCTAACCTGCCCTTTTGGCCAGGGCATTTGTGCAGTGCACAGAACATACAGCACTGCATGGCAGCCTCCTGTTCACCTCCTCCACGACCTGTCAGTACTTTCGTAACTCTCAAGCAACTTTCACATGCATGATTTTACTTGATTTTGGCCTCAGCCGTACTAGGTACACACGAAAGTTAATTATCCTTCCGTTACAAAGGAGAAATCTAAGACTCACCCAGGCATATGCATCGATCACACAGTAAGTACCTCATGAAGACCAAGCAGGAAACCGGGAGCAGGGAGATCCCAGGTACGGAGCCACTGTGTGCTTGACCATCTGCATGCTATACATCTCGTTTCATACAACGCTCCCCAAAGCTCTGCGAGCCATTTGTCCCTGGAGTCTCTATGTGGATCAGGAAACAGGTCCGACCAAGTTAATTGCCTTGCTCCAGTTTCCATATTTTATGAATAAAGGAGTTAGAATTCAACTCTGGGCTGTTTGACTCCGGACCTGCGCTCTTTCTGCCATGCTTACTCCATCTCTGCTTGAGTCTATCGGATCATTAGGTGTAGACGTGTCCATACAAAAGAACAGTCATTAGTGTTGGGTAGTTGGAGTTTAGGATAAAGCCCTGCTTAGGCAGACAAGATAGCCTACAGGGCATACCCTAGGGAAAATAGTACTTGAAGTTTTAATAGATTGGAATAAGGAGGTAATACTTTCAACAGGGAGAACCACTTACTTAATCGGGATGCGCTAATTGAGCACCTGTTAAATGCCAGGCATTTAGATGTAATGTGAGACACGGCTCTGAAAATGGAAGCACTTATCCTCAAGGGATCACAGTCTAGTTAGTGAGCTAACTAAAGGGCCTGGATGTGAACACTTCAGCTCCTCAGTAGTCTCCAGGGACCTCTTTCAGTAGGGGCTCACTTCGTGGATCCTCAGAAGAAACGCTCACAGATTTGGAACTTCACGGGTCTGGAACTCCATTCTCTCCTGAATAGAGTGGATGCATCTAATCATAACAGGCCTTGTTCCCCAAAGGAAGAGCCTGAGACAGGGACTCCGTGCAAGCAGTTTATTGGGCCGGTGGTGTCTGGGAGACAGGCGAGGAGAAAAAGCGACACAGAGGAACATCATCAAGGTTCTGGGCGAGGGGTCTAGAGTGCCCCGGGACCTCCTGAGAAGTGTACCAAAACCTCCCAGAATTGTCCACTCTCAGGGTAACAGTTGGGAGCATTTGTGGCCTATTCTGATTCCTGTTCATTGAGAGTGGACTCTAGGGACAGGGGCTCCCCCTCACTTCTGGGTTCGCTGGTAGGCTGAGTGGCTGTTTGCAGGATCTAAGACTGTGGGCCAAGGAGTAGAACGTTGCATGGCCTGGCTTAAAGTAAGAGCTGTGTCTGGAATCAGAGGTGGGTTGAGAGTCTGGGACCCTGTTTCGGACCCCTCCGTGTGTGGCAGCGCTAGTTGGCTTTTCTTGTTACAACCGAAAGAGACCGACCAAGCGGGAGGGCGCAGGCATCAGACCCTGGAGGGTCAAAGCTGGGCATTGCCCTGGTCCCTTAACCTCTCCGGGTCTCCATGGATGCCCGTCTCCCCTCACCATAAGCCACATGCGCAGTGCTCGTGCCCTCACACAGCATTCATTCCCTCCGAATCTGGGCTGGTGCCGTTACTCACTTTTGACGAGAAGAGCATTGTGGCAGTAATGCCGTGTGCTGTTTCAAGGTTAGATAAGAATCCTTGCAGCTCCCCGCAGGGTTTCTTGGGATGCTTGCTCTTGGAATAGTGTCTCTTGGGACCTAGGTGGCATGCTATTAGAAGCTTGAGCCACGTGCAGAAGTCACCTAGTTTGCTCTGGTCACCAGCCCTAGCTGAGGTCCTGGCTGACAGCCCGCATCAACTGCCAGCCGTGTGTGTGAGGCATCTTGGGTGTCCAGACTAGTCAAGCTGTCGGATGACTCAGCCCCAGCAGCTCTCTGACCATAACCACATCAGAGTCTCCAAAGGGAAACAACCCAGCTGAGCCCAGGGAACCCTCAGAACCATGGCGCGTAATAAATTATCGTTCTAAGCCACTAAGTTTTGGGACAGTTTGTTATGCATCAGTAGTTCAGTGGCACAGGACATAAATCAATTATTTCTTAGATATCAGCAAGGTTTTACTTGGGCACACAGCCGCTATGTCAGTTTTTTACCTTTTACGTACCACGAAGTGGATCCTTTGAAATAAACTTTGTGGAATCATATTGCTGCTTATCAGTTTTCTCATGATAACGTTATAGGTGAAATTCTTAGATTTATTGTGCCATAAGCCCTTTTGTGGTCTGGGAAAGCCCAAGGGAGTCTTTCTTAGAGCAATATTTTTAAATGCGTAACGTGAAATTTGTAGAATTACGAAGGAAACTAATCATATGATGTCGTAGCTGTCAAAATATTTTAGAAATCAAATCTCTAATATGTATATGGTAAAAATGTACTTCCTATTAGTAGATTACGTAACAGTACTAACAATCTTGGAAGAATCTTACAGAGACACCCATGTACTCACTCCCTAGATTCTCCCATTAACATTTCATATACTTTCTTTATCACATATCTGTCCATCTAAGCATCTATCCACCCATCGGTGCATCATCAAATCATCCTAATGTTTTTGTCCATGGCAATGTAAGTTGCAAAGCAAATTGCAGGTTTCCTCTACATAACAGCGTATATATCATAAACTAGAGGATGGACATATTTCAAGATACCTGAAACAGTTATAATCTGACATGAAAATATGCGTGATTCCCGTGGCTGACATCACAGGTGCTGTTAATACTACTCTAGTTTGTTGCTAACATTCATAACTGAGAGAAATGCTAAATTTCAGTCAGAATTACTGAGAAGAAGATGCAGTGATTTTCCATTCAAGTTCATGAACTCCCTAGATTTTATTCATTCATGGACTCCTTGGGCTCCCAAAGCCCCACGTTAAGGGACCTCATGTGTGAAACGTGCAGATAGCCTCTTAATTAATGTAAATTGTAAGTCAAATACATAAAATAATATAGGTATACTTTAAAACTCAAGTTTTAAACATAAAGTATGGCATTTTTTCCCTTTAAGGTTCCACAGTGAAATTAATGGAAGAAGTTTGGAATACTCCAAAGAGTCATTGAAAAGAAAAAGAAGGGAGGAATTATTGAATTGACATCTGTATTAGTTTGCTAGGCCTGCTCTAAATACCAAAAGGCCAGTGGCTTAAAACAACGGAAATATATTCTTACAGTCTGGAGGCTCTGTGTCCAAGGACGTGTCAGTAGGGCCATGCTCTCTCTCTGTGGCTCTAGGAGAGAATCCTTCTTTGCCTCTTCCAGCAAATACCTCTTCTGGGGTCTGCTGGCAATCCTTGATGTTCCTTGGCTGGTAGATATTATCCTCCAGTCACATGGCCGTCTTCTGCGTCTTCACCTTTTCTTCCCTTTGTGCATGTCTGTCTCTGTGTTCACGTTTGCATAGACACCAGTAATGACACCAGTCCCATTGGATTAGGGCCCCCCCTAATGACCTCATTTTAACTGATTACCCCTATAAAGAATTTATTTCCAAATAAAGTCACGTTGTGAGGTACTGGGGGTTAGAACCTAAACATACCTTTTTGGGGGGATATAATTCAACCGATAACAACAGCGGACCATTACAATTCCAGGGACCAAAAGTTTAGTTGTAGTTCGAAGCCAAATATTTCTAGAAGGATCTGAGATTAAATATGACTGGAGTTACATGGTCTGGTCTTACTTTTTACACGGTAAGAACAGTAAACTTGTGCCAGATAGCCCTTTATGATTGTGAGAAAATTTAAAATCCAAAAATTCAGATCTAAGTAATCGCTGGCATTCATGTTTTAGTCAAAACATCAGGTCCCAAGTTGCTTTATCTATTTTTCAACACGATTACACTGCAGAAAATGCTAAAAGAAAATTATGTTCAAAGCACGGTTTTAAAATTCATAGTGGGATTGTACCCGATTAGTCAACAACAGTTATTGAGCAACTGTGAGTACTGTATTCCCTGAAGAGAAAAGAATATAGTAGACATGAGCCATGTCCTTACGAGGTTTATCGCATAATAAGCCAGATGCGATTTACTCACGCACACAGACTCACAAGACACTCAAAGGAAGTTTCTCTTATTTCAAAAATCCTTGTTTTCTCCATGTTCATGTCTATCTAAAATCTTTTTCTGATTTTGACTTGGTTGAAAATTCAGCTCACGTTGGTCATGTAATTGTAATGTCAGGTTTTTCTTTTAAACCATTTAAAACTTGGGGGCGCCTGGCTGGTTCAGTCTGTAGAGCGTGTGACTCTTGATCTCGGTGTTGTGAGTTCAGGCCCCACGTTGGGGGTACAGATTACTTGAAAATAAAATCTTCAGAATAATTTAAAATTTTAATAATTGTTGGGGCACGTGGATGGCTCGGTCGGTTCAGCGTCTGACTTTGGCTCAGCTCACGATCTCACGGTCTGTGGGTTCCAGCCCCGCACCCGGCTCTGTGCTGACAGCTTGGAGCCTGGAGCCTGCTTTCAGATTCTGTGTCTCCCTCTCTCTCTGTCCCTCCCCTGCGTGTGCTCTGTCTCTCTCTCTCTCTCTCTCAAAAATAAATAAACATTAAAAAAATAATCATTGTTAGTGTATTTTAATAAATAATTTTATTTTAAAATTCAATATTGATTAATACTGCCTCTACCAAAACCATCCAGAATCATGAGGAATCAACTTGATGAGGTTGTTGTTGTTTTGAGTAAGATAAAAATGGTAAAATACTTAACCATATCGAACATTTTAATAAATGTTGGCTCTTATTACTAAATCTGTTGAATGTACAGCACAGAATCACCAGTCATTTAGACCCTTTGCCTGTAGCACTGATCTTCATGTGGCTCACTGTAGCCCTCATCTTTGTGGCTTTATACTTTATAAAAATGTAATCCAAGATACAGTTGACCTTTGAATAATGTGGGGGTGAGGGTAGCCAACCACCCACACAGTTGAAAATCTGCACGTAACCGTTGACACCTCCCAGACTTCGCTGCTAATTGTGTGCTGTTGACAGAAAGCCATACGGATAACACAGTCAACTACCACATTTTTTGTATGTTCTATGTATTGTAGACTGTATTCTGACAAGAAACTAAGCTAGAGAAAAGAACATATCGTTAGGAAAATCGCAAGGAAGAGAAATGACATTTATAGTACCGTACTGTATTGAAAAAAAAAAAATACCCCTGTATAAGTGGATCTGATCAGTTCAAAGCCATGTTGTTCAAGGGACAGCTGTATTTCTTGTGAGGAACCATAGAACATTATTATTTTCAAAATAAGTAGGAACCATAATTCCACAGAATTCTTAGACACTTAAGGGAAACATATGGTCTTTAAAAATACATATATATAAATTCTTCGAGATTGGAAAAGACCCAAAGAAAAAAATCCAGATGCCATTTGATTTCAGAGAGAGAGAGAAGTCTAGAAAGCATTGCTTTGGCTCAGTGGGTCCTCATTGAAAGGTATTGAATATCTCTAAATCCTAATTCGTCATTTGTAAAGTGTTCATATTAATACCTACTTCCAGGATTGCTTGGACCTGAGTATATGTAAATTCCCTTAGGCCATGCCGGTCATGTAGTAGATGATCAGGAAAAGGACTTCTGATTCCCAGCCCCTTCTGTAGTCTCCCGTGACCTCAATCTCTTGGCCAAGATGGTCAGTCTGCTAGGAAAAAAATTTTCAGTGAAATGGAAAAAGTGCTGTGCATTTCTTTGATCGTGATTTAACTTTCAATCTGAGGGAACATTTAGAATTTGGAAGAAAAACAAAGTAAAAAGTGAAATAGATGGTTTGTTCCCCCTCCATTTGTGTCTGTGCAGCTTCAGGTGGCCAGGTTTTCCCTTGCTCACAGATTCCCTCCTGCAGAACCTTCCAGAATGCTTCCGTCTGGTGAAGAGAAGGACCACAGCATGGTGTTGTTCCAGTCGCCTGGTGTGGCTTGCTGAGGGAGAAGGCAGAGGTCCGCCTGTATAATCCGATTTCATCAACTCACACTAATCACTACTGATAGTAGCAAAATTTAGCCTGGATCTGCTTGGTTAATCTAGATTGACAGGAGGTAAAAGAAAAGGGACGCAAGGACACAGAAACAAAGGGAGGAGAGCCAACACTGATTTCCAGCCTCGCTCTTCCATCTGGGGCTTCTAAATTGTTCCCCCCTGGGGCTTCTATTTTTCTTACCTTATAAACAAATGTTGCTGGTTGTCAGGAGACCAGCCTTTGCACGGAGCAGTTTTAGCCACAACAGGTGCACTGTGAGTCTCCGGGACCGCGGAGAGAGCAGTTCCTCCGTGAGGCTGCGCAGAAGGTACTTACAGGTACACATTGTACCTGAGACTATGTATTATTTATTGAAACTGAGCTCTGCATTCTCTTTCTCCTCTGGGCAGCCCTGGAGCCAGGCGCCTCCTAAAATGGATGCCACCAGCAGCTAACCTTGCAAGGTCTCCTAAGTGCTTACTTTCACTATTTCCCTTGCTAGTGATTGCAAGCCCTCGCCGGCACGCTTTCCATTAAAGCTTGGGGAGCAACCGGGAATTGCACTTCAGCAGCCGAGGGAGGAATTCCTCTGTGATTTTGGACTTTTCCACATGGATTCAGGTGTTATTTTTTTAAGGAAGTAGCCCACTGCGGATTTTTGCGGCTGTAGAGAAGATAACACATGTTGCGGCTCCCGCCTCCACATACGGAGTGATTAAAGTAGTGGTCTGTTATGTGTGTGTTCACATGCTTAGTCCTGAGAAGAAGAATGGGTTACCTGAAGGTCATCTTCATTGTTACTTATGACATCCGTGTCTGGCAAACCAGGGAACTTTTTGCATTTGGGTAACAAAGACATTTGGAATATACTCCGTTGGATTTTCCATGTTGGTGAAACTGGTTTTGGCCACCTCGATACTGCAGGTTGCCATGCTAAAACCACCTAAGGGTAAAAATGTCTCCTGGGTAAGTAGATACGATTTTATATGTCTTAAGATATAATTTGAAAACTGAAAGACCTCTCGTGGTTTCCTGTTAGTAGAAGTGTTTGGGAGACTTTCAGAAAGTGTTCACCTTAGAGAAGCGTAGAAGTGTCTTTATTAGTGTTAGGAATCCTTTGGCAAAAGCCTTGCTAAAATATGGACGATGACAGGTGTGCTTGCTAAAATATGAACTATAACACATGTAAACTCTTGGTTCGTTTTGCCACTTTTAAGTTGCGTTGGATTCACATCTACACTCAGAATTTAACATGCATCAGTGCAAAGTCAAGGCTATGGTTTGAAGATGTTTTTAACTGTTCGTACTCAGTAAAGATAGCATAGATTGATAGTATTAAGTCAAATTTTACGGGTAGGATGTGCAGAGTTTTCATTATTTGGGCCTACCGTTCCCTTTTTTTGTCCTTCGAAGCGTGATAGCAATAGTTATTTCTCAGTTTTACACGTCTGATTAAATTCTGTCAATCAATAATGGACACGTACGAGGAAAATTTAACATTCCAGGAATAACATGACATGTTAATCCTAATCCAGTTTGACTCTTGAATGTTGCTTCAAGTTAGTTTCCTACGAAAGTACAAAATATATTATATTGAGCTTAAAATAATGAGAACAATCTGTAAACTCTTAAACAAGTGGCTTTCATTCTCTGCTATCCTGTTTAGCGAGCTTGATACATTAAAATTAACAGGCAAATGGATTCCCTTGGACTCTCCGTATAAAGTTGGGTCTCGAACACCACTGTTTTTAGCCGGCACCGGCACGTGCAACCCAACCATATTCATTGCAGACTTTATTAGATTTATGATTGTGCTCTTTGCTTAAAGTAACTCGGGGAAAATAAATGATTCTATTTTTACTGCCTTAATTTGAAATTTAGCTGATTAGGCTTTTCTTTCTTTCCATGAAAGAGCACAGTACATACTTGAAAATGGTGACTGATTTCTTTTCTTTTTTTTTTTAATAATTTTTTTTAACGTTTATTTATTTTTGAGACAGAGAGAGACAGAGCATAGCAGGGGAGGGTCAGAGAGAGAGGGAGACACAGAATCCGAAGCAGGCTCCAGGCTCAGAGCGTCCAGCACGGAGCCCGACGCAGGGCTCAAACTCACGGACCGTGAGATCATGACCTGAGCCGAAGTCGGACGCTTCACCGACTGAGCCACCCAGGCACCCCGACTGATTGCTTTTCTTGACGGTCGTTCTGTATACTACTTAAGGAAAAGAGATGTATCTTAGTTTGAAACACAATTCCCCCAATTATTTCAAACAACTGGCAACATTTTTTGCGAGTTGTTCATTGTCAGAAATTAATATTGGTGTTCTTTGTCTCAATACTCTTGCCGCTGTTGGTTTTTCGTCTCATCCCAGTATAACCAAGGGGTATGATTCACAGACTCGTGGCCTATTCACTGAGTTTCTTTCCCGCTCTGTAAGGATGGCTCCAGCAGCTAATTCTGATTTCCAGTTGGGTCTCTGCCACTTTCTCCCAGTACATAAACACCGAAGAAAGGAGTAGTTGCAAAAGTATATCCCCTCCCTCATCCGATTAATCCCTTCTAAAAGATTAATTCTCCCAAAGCAGTGTCTGCCTAATGGGGTGTTTCTGCTGTGAGGGCAAAACTCAATCCATTTTATAAGCTTCGATCACCATCGCGTCTGGTTTCCTTCAGACTCAGTTATGCCAGTATTTTGTTAAAAGTTCAAGTTGTTGGCTAAAAATGTAAAAACTGATATTTTAATAGAGTCGGGATACTTGTATTTTCTTAGGTTATAGTTTTCACTGTCTATTCCACTGTATAAATGCATAAATGTCACTGTATAAATGTCTCTGTACCCGGGCTTGTCAGAAGCAAAGTTTAGGAGTTGAATTACCGTTACATACAGAGAATATAGTAATTTGGTTCCTGTGCGTTGATTGTGCGGTGAACCAACACTGACTGTTCATTGGTGTTATGAAATGGCTTATTTTAAATATAGGGCACAGACAGACACCTTTGGATGTTGACCTTCGCTTCGGATTTAATCAGTGTGCTTGTTTTAGGCATTGGATGACATTTCTCTGAGTTTTTTGGCTATGTGGAGGGAAATGTATCTGGTAGTCCTGCCTTTGCCATTGGCCACTTTCCATTCGAGCATTTATTTAGACTTGAAGTCAAGAGAAGAATAAAATGATTCATCTCGTCTGAAACCACACAGGGAACCTCTCTTTGGAGAGAGTGGGTCTTCTATCTCTCTCCCCCTGGTTCGTCTTGAGTATTCCTTAGATCTGCCTTGCCCCGTCTGGTAAACACGAACACGTATTGCCAGATATCACAGTCCGGAGGGAAACGCCACTTTCTTTTTGTGGGGCGCCCTCTAAGGCATTGTGTTTCCTGGGCACCTGCTTCTATCGTTCCCGAGAGTTTCCCTCGCTCTAAAATGAGTAAGAACATCAACTACCTGCTTCTCTTGAGATGTGAGGGTTAGCAGGTCCTTTTGCTGTGCGGGTTCGACGATCGTTCCGCAAAAAGTTACTGGACGCCTCTTCTGTGATATTCTCAGCACTGAGGAAACAGCAGTGAATAAGATCCTCCAAAATCCCTGTCTGCCCTGAGCTCACATTTTAGTGAAAGGAGACAGACAAAAAGCAAACACATAAGCACTGTGCGATGTGGTGGATAAACTAGAGCAGGGACTGGCTTAGAAAGTGCCAGGAATTGGGGGGGGGGGTTGCCAATTCCTTGGTCAAACTATTTGAGCAAATACTTCAAGAAGGTAACAGAACCAGCCATGTGGAAATGTAGGAACGAAGTATTCCCAGCAAAGGAACGTTCAGGTACCAAGGTCCTGAGGCAGGAACGTACCTGGAGTATGCTAGCATGGCTGGGCTGCAGGGACATTCTTAAAATTGCTTTGTGCCTCCTGTATGCACTTTTTATATCTTTGGTAACTGTTTCACTGGGGATTCCAGGGCAGATCTCAATGCCTCTATTCAAATCTCAGAGACTGGAGGTATGCAGAGGCTTCCTAGGACAGCACTCACCACACTTGCCAAATAAAGGTTACAGACAGCACAAAGAAAGGGGAGGGAACGGATTATCATGGCACATGCATGCTTGATAGAACGTGTTATGGCCCTTTTTTTTCCCTCTGGTTCTTTATTTCCTTTTTTTAAATTTATTTTTTTAATTTAAATCCGTTAGTTAACATACAGTATAATAATGATTACAGGAATAGAATTTAGTGATTCATCACTTACGTACAACACCCAGGGCTCACCCCAACAAGTGCCCTCCGTCTTGCCCATCACCCATTTAGCCCATCCCCCCCACCCAACACCCAGCCAGCAGCCCTCAGTTTGTTCTCTGGATATGAGTCTCTTATGGTTTGTCTCCCTCTCTGTTTTTATCTTATTTTTGCTTCCCTTCCCTTATGTTCATCTGTTTTGTATCTTAAATTTCCACATATGAGTGAAATCATATGATATTTGTCTTTCTCTGACTCACTTATTTCGCTTAGCATAACACACTGTAGTTCACCCAAAAAGTGTTATGGCCCTTTAGAGTTCAGAAGTTTGTTTATTTTTTAATGTTGTTGAGAGTTTTACAAATAAGCATAATGATGTTTTTGGAGTAACAGAAATTAGAACAAATTTTAAAGTAATGTTAAAGATAGTATCAAGAGGGGCGCCTGGGTGGCTCAGTCGGTTGAACGTCCGATTTCGGCTCAGGTCATGATCTCGCGGTCTGTGAGTTCGAGCCCCGCGTCGGGCTCTGTGCTAACAGCTCAGAGCCTGGAGCCTGCTTCGGATTCTGTGTCTCTCTCTCTCTCTCTCTGCCCCTCCCCCGCTCAAGCTCTGTCTGTCTCTCTCTGTCAAAAATAAATAAACATAAAAAAAAGATAATATCAAGAAAGAATATTTAGGGGTGCCTGGGTGGCTCAGTGGGTTAAGCATCCGACTTCGGCTCAGGTCATGATCTTATGGTTCGTGGATTCAAGCCCTGCGTCAGGCTATGTGCTGACAGCTCAGAGCCTGGAGCCTGCTTCAGATTCTGTGTCTCCCTCTCTCTCTGCCCCTCCACCACTCACGCTCTCTCTGTGTGTCTCAAAAATGAATGAACATTTAAAAAACTTAAAAAAAAAAGAAAGGATATTTAGGAGCAAGGATTCAGATCTATGAAACACAGCTTTCCCAATGACAGTTTTTTAATAAAATTTTTAAAGTTTATTTGTTTATTTTGAGAGAGAGAGAGAGAGAGAGAGAGAGCATGAGCAGGGGAGGGGGAGAAGGAGAGAGAGAGAGAATCCCCAAGCAGGCTCTGCTCTGTCAGTGCAGAGCCGGATGCAGGGCTCCAAGTCATGAACTGTGAGTTCATGACCTGAGCTGAAATCAAGAGTTGGACGCTTAACCCGACTGAGCCACCCAAGCGCCCCTCCCAGTAACAATTTTTACTTTTTGTTAGGATACAGTTAAGTACACAATATGAAACTTTATTGTGGAATCTCCACATATTCTTTGACTATAAAAAATTCTTTCAGAAGTCTGGGTTTCGAGACATGGTCATGTGGGCATTTGTTCATTAAAGCCGTATGGACCCCTTAAGGCTGTAGATGTGACTTTATGCCAGACTGACCTACTTTGTTGAAAAGTTGCTTTGCCCTAAAAATACAGAAATAAAAGACCCGACTTAGGATCCAGTCACTGAGCAAACTCCCTTGTCGTTCTTTTAAATCTCAAGAGCTGAAATCAATCACACTCAAGTTTCTGACATCCCAAACTTGTGATCCCCTTTAAAATTATTATTTCTATATAGTAGGTAGTATATTTCATTAGCTGCTTTTCTGTTTTTTTACTTTGTACCATAAAAAGCAAAAATAAAATTTATGTAAAAAAATGAAGGCAGGCTATAAAGGACATAAATGAATTATATTCTCCTAACAGAGTGCTAGAGATTAAGTAAGAACTCAGAACTTTGAGGTCTGCTGTCTATTTCTTGATAGAGATGCTCCTAGCAAATGCATTAAGAATGCACTATTATTGTCTTATAAAATACATGTTACTAGAAGTTAGCTAAAAGACGAACATGAAAATAAAATATACTACAAATAGGATGGCACCCTAATAGCTTTCTGATGTGGAAAAGCTATCTGTCCTCCAGCAAGAAACTCTATCTCCCCTCCTTGGTCAGTTGACTCTATATTTCATCTTATTTCCATATAAATGTCTTATTCAGGTTGTCAAGGATTCACTAATCTTCTGAGTTTTTTTTAATTAAGTAATTTTTAAATTTACATCCAAGTTAGCCTATAGTGCAACAATGATTTCAGGAGTAGCTTCCTTAATGCCCTTTACCCACTTAGCCCCTCCCATCTCCCCAAACCCCTCCAACAACCCTCTGTTTGTTCTCCATATTTAAGAGTCTCTTATGTTTTGTCCCCCTCCTTGTTTTGATGTTATTTTTGCTTCCCTTCCCTTATGTTCATCTGTTTTGTTAACGTCCTCATACAAGTGAAGTCATATGATATTTGTCTTTCTCTAATTTCACTTAGCATAATACCCTCCAGTTCCATCCATGTAGTTGCAAATGGTAAGATTTCATTCTTTTTGATTGCCAAGTAATACTCCATTTTGTATATATATACCACATCTTCTTTACCCATTCATCCATCGATGGACATTTGGGCTCTTTCCATATTTTGGCCACTGTCGATAGTGCTGCTGTAAACATGGGGGTGCATGTGTCCCTTCGAAACAGCACACCTGTATCCCTTGGATAAATGCCTAGTAGTGCAATTGCTGGGTCGTAGGGTAGTTCTATTTTTAGTTTTTTGAGGAACCTCCATACTGTTTTCCAGAGTGACTGCACCAGTTTCTGAGGTTTTTTTTTAACCTCTCTGATACATACTTAATGTCTGTCTTGATGAACTTAAAGTTGAATGGTGTTATTATGACTCTGAGAGATTTATCTCTTCTTGGCTTCACTTCATTAGATATAGAAGTTTCACTGCAGTATCTAGACTACTGGTCTTTCAGTCAGTAACAGTTTCTGAAAATATCCAATTTTATATTTTCCTTTTTTATGCTCTGAACATATGCTGCTGTCATGGGAAATACTTCCCTATTGTTGTTTTCTCCCCTCTTTTTCCTTGTTGGGATACATTAGGTTTATTATACTTATTTCAAAAACCTGTGCAGATTTTAATATTTTTCACCTTCGCTCACAACTGACAGGAAATCAGAGTGTGTCTAGTGATACAGATATTTACTTCTGCTCATAGCCGCTGAGGTTCTTCCAGAATTTCACATGTGGAGACAGTTTTTTGTTTTGTCCTTCCTATATATATATATATGTATTTTTTTATTTTTTATTTTCTCTTTTCTTTTCTTTTCTTTTTTTTCTTTCCTTTTCTTTTCTTTTTTTCTGAATAGACTCAGGGTACCTGGGTGGCTTAGTTTGTTGAGTGATGGATTCTTGATTTTGGCTCAGGTCATGATCCCAGGCTCGTGGGATCAAACCCTGAGTCAGGCTCTGTGCTAAGCAGGGAGCCTGCCTAAGATTTTCTCTCTCTTTCTCTCTCTCTCTCCCTCTGCCCCTCTCCTCAGCTCGAGCTCTCTCTCTGTCTCTAAAAAGTAAATAAATAAAAATAAATAGATAGATAAAGTCTATATCTAGACTTGGAAACCTGAGAGATTGTGCCAGGTGGCTTTAGTAAATACTCATTTATATAGCTTTATATAGCCAGCCACAAAGCATTAAGAAATATGTAACTGATATGAAAATTGCTGTTAGTAATTGTGTTTTTTATATATTAAAATGTGCACCTTTTAAAATAATCGCAGTTCTCACACATCTAAAAGGCACTTACACATCTAAAAGGAAACAAATCATCATTCCCTATCTCCAAAGTAATGCCTGTCCTCTGCTTTCCTGTTCCTGGTGACATTCCCTCATCTACCCAAGCTCAGAGCATTGTTGACAGATTATATTCTACTTTAGAGGGAAATTCTGACTTTAAATGTTGTTTCTTGCACCAGCTGTTGGACCTTGATATTAGTAACCTCTGAGGTTTAGTTTATTCATCTGTAAAATGGGGATAATAAAACTTTCCTGGTAGGAATGTTTTTAAAATAACGTACATGAAGTACTTATCATCGTGCCAGCACTCACAAGTAATTTGTTAAATTCCTCTTTGTTCCCTTCGTCCTTTTCTTTCCAGTCCCGTGGCTATAGCACTGATTCAGGGATCTCTTGCCTTGAATCTCCTAGACTCTGTAGCAGCCCCTGTACTGAGTGCTAAATTCCAAACTTTCTCCTCTCCAAGTCATTCCAAATATTTCTACTGTTCAGTAAGTTCCCTTAAACCCAGATTTCCATCCATTCTCCAGCAGACCAAACCCTTTATGGATTCCTCTCTGTCCGTTGAGAAAGTTAAGCCTTCTTGAACGCAACTGATTCCCTTTCCAGAGAAGACGACCGAGGGGTCTAGAATTGCAGGCAGGGCCCTCTGTCACCCCTCATCCCTGGCTTCTTTGTCTTGTGTTTGAACTGTGGTCTTAGAGCTACAGTGAGCGTCCAACTGGTGGAACTTCTCTTCCAGGGTTCTTGCTGAGCTAATGTCTGAGTGTAAGGGAGAGATTCAACTCCACTACACGCAAAAGCTTCACATAGGTTTCCCTTTGGGGCTGGCTTTCTGCCTGGGTGTTCCTGGGTCTGAAGATCAAAGCCTGGAGGTCGATGAAATACGGGTAAGGAAAATCAAATAATTACCCCCGAATCACATAGTGATATGCTGAACTATTTCCTGTTTCTATTTGGTGAGGGTTTAAAAACAGAGAGAACTCAAGCAGGTGCATGAAAGATACCATTAAAATCTAAACTTTAGGGGTGCCTGGGTGACTCAGTCAGTTAAGCGTCTGACTCTTGATGTTGGCTCGGGTCATGATCTCATGGTCATGAGATTGAGCCCCGCATGGGGCGTCACGCTGAACTTGCAGTCTGAGATTCTTTCTTTCCCTCTCCCTTTGCCCCTTCCCTGCTCATGTGACCTCTCTCTCTCTCTCTCTGTCTCTCTCTCAAAAATAAATAAATAAATGTGAACTTGAAAGCACCAAATCCAGACCAATAAGAAGGGTGACATTTCTTGGGAGAAGGTGTTGATCTGTGTCCTAGTTCATGTTAGATACCACATCTGAGGCACGTAGAGCCCAGGCAGGGGAGGACCAGTTGTGAATCGTGCCCTGAAATCAAGAGATGACACCATTTGCAGTGGGTGATCAAATCACAATATGCTCAGAGGAGTCTGAGTCTGTGCCCCGTTGGAGGTTTTGCTCCTACAGCCCTTACTTGACAGCCCGGTGGGCATTAGCTGCCTGGACCAGCAGAGACCAGAGACCTTTCAGCCGAGCCACCCCACCGCCTCAGGAGAAGGGCGGGCAAGGCAGCCCTCCTTCTACCGAGACGGAAGGGAGAGCAGAAGGAAAATAAGGATGGGTTGGGTACTTCTGACCTGGGAAGACTGCTGAGTGGACTGTGGGGGGGGGGGGGCGTCCCCTCTCAGCAACCAGATGGTAACATATTCAGGGATGCCGCCTTTGAGGGGAGAGGGTTGGAGAGACTCCACTGTGGACAATTTCAAATTAAGTTACTAAGTAAGTATTAACCCCGTTTCAGGGATTTGGTCAAACGAGGGTGTGCAGAAGTCCCAAATCATGCCTGTTGCCTCACAACAATGATGACTAGTGACGTTTGTTTCCAAAAGTGTTGTGGTTTGGACAGCAAATTCCGTGGTCACTCTCAGTTTCCCATGGAGTATGAATGGATGAGTAAAGAGGAGAGCAGTGGCGGGGAAGACTGGGAAGGTCCCCGCTGTCCCCGCAACAGACTCTGCTGTGAGTGTTCTCAAACCCAAGGAGGAGGGGAGGGGGCATACACCTGTGGCATCCGGCAGGGACACATCAGCTTTGTGACTCTGGGAAGGTTAACTGATCTTCTCAAGGATCCCTTTCTCTTCCTGCAAAATGGGGGTCGTGACACCCACCTCACATGGTGCTTGTATGGATTAATCCTAAGAATCCAAGGAGCGTATGTCCTGGAGACAAGAGATGTCACAAGAACAGTGAGACAAGCCATGCTACTTAAAATCACCTCTGGTGCTGATCTAGAATTCCCAGCCTGGCCCGGAGGCATGTCTGCATCGAGTTTCAGTCGAAGGTTCTGGCCCCGTTCCCCACCATTTCCACAGATAGAACCTCTAACGCTCTGAACACATGAGCATCCGTGCCGCATCCGTGCTTCTGTTCCTGCTGCGCAGCTAACAAGCGGACACCCACACCCCTGAAATGAAATTGCTGCTACTTCTGAACCAAGTTTAAAACCAAGTCTTATGCGCAGAGGTCGCGTGAAAGAACAGAGATCATCAGAATTACTCTCCCCACGTATACGTGTAGCCCTTGTGTAAAGTAAGTCTCCATTTATGTCATGAAACCTAACAGAACAGGGGCGCCTGGGTGGCTCGGTCGGTTGAGCGTCCAACTTCTGCTCAGGTCATGGCGTCACAGCTTGTGGGTTCGAGCCCCGCATCGGGCTCTGCGCTGACAGCTCCGAGCCTGGAGCCTGCCTCGGGTTCTGTGTCTCCCTCTCTGCCCCTCCCCAACTCGCACTCTGTTTCTCTCTCTCAAGAATGACTAAACATTAAAAAAATTTTCAAATAAAAATAAATAAATAAAAACCCTCACAGAACATACCGCAATAAATGTCAAAAGTCCAGGTGTTGATTACGTTTTCGATAACTAACACGTTTAAAATGCCGTCGAAATCTGTTCGTTTTTATCATCACCGATGACTTCTGGGGGGGGGAGAAAACCCCGCAGAGTATTTAGAATTCCCTGGGGAAGAAAGAGAGACCAGATTTCTCCTAAGGACTAATGCCAAGCCAAGCAGATAAGACAGTATAAGCCAGGAAAGAGCACTGTTTTAATTTGCAGTCGGCCACAATATTGAGGTGAGAGGGAAACTATCATAACGTGGAGGGAGACCCCACTGCTTTCAAAAAGAGAGACTCCTATTCAGGAGGGCAAGCGAGTATTTCTCTCCCCAGGGGAGTCTGAGATTTTCGTCTTGGCACGGTTTGCCAGTTCTTAGGTCTTCAGCTTATGATCTTATTAACTTCCCAAGTCAAGCCAGGGGAGCGAAATGGGCTGCCTCGGCTGTCTTTGGTAGCAGGACGGAAAGTGCTGGAAGGCGGACGGAAGCGTCCTCTCGTCGCTCCCACCTGGTTGAACAAGCCTCTCCGGGTAAATCCAGGGCACCTCCCCGCAATGTGGGAGAAGATGCACATACCTCACACTTCCTGGGGCCCCAGAAAATAACCCAGGGGAGGCATTCTGACTGAAATTAGCCTAGCCTTCGGCAGGGCTGGGAGTGGAAACGTCACCAACCTATCGAAGCAGGAGGGAGAAAGAGCACTACCACACTTGTCTCGAAATTACCGTCATCAGGCGTCCCGGCTTGACACAAGAGAAATCAAAGTGGAACCACTCCTCGGAGAGTCAGTGCTGACCGGCCTCTGAGGCCTGGTCCCAGCGATCCACAGGACCTGCGCCTTAGCAGCCTGGGTCGCTTGGTCGGCCTGGAGCCATCTTAGTGCTTTGCCCACGTGAACGGCGGCAGCAGCAATAGCAGTGAGAGCACATATTTTTAAATGTGAGTGACAGGTGGGGGTGGACTTTTCTAGACTTGCAGGCAGATTGCAGCCTGGTGCAATCTGGGCTAAGCATATCTAGCCTGCTTTCTCCGCAGAGCTCTCCTACAGGTCCGTATCTATAAGCAGGTGTCCTTTCTTTTCTTTTCTTTTTAAGTTTATTTTTATTTATTTGGAGAGAGAGAGAGAGAGAGAGAGAGAGAGAGAGCAAGTGGGGGAGGGGCAGAGAGAGAGAGAGGGAGAGACAGAATCCCAAGCAGGCTCTACACTGTCCACACAGAGCCCGATGCGGGGCTTGAACCCACAAACCATAAGATCATGACCTGAGCTGAAGCAGAGTCAGATGCTCAACCTACCAAGCCAGCCAGGCGCCCCAAGCGGGTGTCCTTTAAACTCAGAAGCTCTGTGGGGTCGTTCTGGGGTCATTCGTCCCGCAGCGGAAGTCACAGTGAAGGGATTCAAGCGAGAGCCTTGTTGGCCCCTCGTGTTGCCTCCAGAGAAAAGGGATCAGAGAGAGCTTATTTTTATTTTTGTTTTGTTGTAAAGTCTGTTCGGGAGTACAGGCGGAAAAGCAGGGATGTGAGAAATGTTGGAACGAGGGAGAAAAAAGAAAAAAGAAGAAGAAAACACATCTCAGGGCTACACGTCTCTGATGACAGACTTGCCTCTTTGCAGGAGAGCCCGTACCGAAGTCTTAGATGCTGTAACAGCTCACAAGACTATCTTCACTTTCTGTCACTTTCTCAATAATCTGGTAAAAAAAAAAAAAAGAAAAGAAAATCCTGAGACATGTCAGAGGGACTGCCTCTTGGGGCCGGCTGTCCGCTGGGGGCACATCCCAGCTCTGCCCTCGACCAGTTGTGGCGCCAACACCATATCGTCACGAAGACGGGCTTCTCCCCTGACCGATGGGGACAGTTACTTCTGTCCTACCCAGCGCCAACAGTAAAGAGCAGAATGCTCCCTGGGAGAGAGCCTTCCCCTAGAGAACATTATAAGCGTGCGACTTTATTAAAACGAGATTGAAATTCCGTCAGTTGCTAGAAACACGATCGGTGTTCTAAACCCAGAATTGCAAGTCATGGTGGCAGCGGGCAAGGACGTTTCTCGGAACACAGTGGGCAGGGGTGTTACCTCAGAGGCGGGAACGAACTGTCGCCTCCATCGCAGAGGCTGGAGTGTAACAAGAAGGTATTAAATACATTTGTTTCAAACACCCGGTTGTGAAGATTGCTTGTTTCCCCAGATTTCCAGGTGAAGGATAAATCTGTGCTCATTTGCACCATTTTTTTCCCCCCTTGTAACCTAAACCTGTTAATATCTATATTCAGCAAAGCTGGCATGGTTGCCTGGCAACCTGGCTTAGTGGGTTAACAAGGCACCAAAGCAAGAAGTGAAACGCGGCTTACAAAACCGTGGTTTATGCTGCCGCGGGACAGAATGTCATCCTCCGCGTGGTGTGTGTGGACTTCCATTTTCAAAATATAAATAAGCCTTTCCAAATGTTAGCCCAGGGCTATGAGGAGTTTAAACATCATGGCATGTTAGGCAGCATTTCAAGGTAGGGAAGTAAGTGCGGAGGAGACCTTTCTCTCGGCTCGTTCATTAAAACGGAGGGTCGTTTTTTTATTTTTGTTTTTGTTTTCCTTGTAGGTCATCTTATACTTGCCACTCTCACTTTTCATTTCCGCAGCAGGGAGACGTATATACATTGTTCTTGGAATACGAGGCGATGGAAATTGAAGTGTCAACGTCAGGAAGTAGAAGTTTAGGGTTAGTGACTGCCAAACAGATATTTTTGTAAAGTGTACAAGGGAGGAGAAAGAAGAATGAGTGAAAATGACTTTTCTTATGCAGATTTTTCTACCTTCCACCTTTATACACTTTCTTTTCCTATATTCTTCCCCATGGAGACTTTATCACCTCTAAAATTAAGAACAAGGAAAGCCTTTGGAGTAAAGCAAAGCAATATGCTCTGCTTCGTGGACCAGCTAGGCAATGTGGCCGCATCAGAATTTGAAAGCTAAAATTGACGTTAGCTCTCGTTTTATTCTGTTACTTGTTTCAGAGTTCAGGTTTTATTAGGTAAATTCAGTATGCAGAGGAAAGTAAACTAAAGGAGTCGGAATCAAATCCTTTTTGAAATAAGACGAGGGAATTATAGAAGATAGGACGAATAACCAGGGCTCTGAAGATGTGGGTAAGTCTGACAAGGATGAGAACAGAAGACTGATAGACTGAACTTGGTAATATCTGCGGTTATCAGCACGAATCCTCAAAATCTGCCCTGAGAATATCTCTTCATATTTCCTATGTGACGGGGGAAGCCAGTCTTTCATTATTACTTGGCTATCAAATGGTCATTTGTATCTGTTTGACGCTCTTCTTTCTTTTATCCTTATTCTGTAGTTGATATGAATCGTGGTTTCTCAAGACAAAGTGGAAGTCCAGATTTTATGTAAAATCTCCTAATTTGCAAGTGTTGACTTCTGTGAAAACAAACAACCTCAAGACTCTGTAGGCCAGACAGAACGCCCCTGGAAGCCAAAATATGCTCAGGGTTGCCATTTGTGACTCCTGGTGCAGGGGAAGAAGAAAAGAGGTTGATGGAGGAATCCTAAGGAATTCTCACGTGTGCAGAAGATACAATAAAAAGTGAGGGGTTATCAGGGAGGTAGGACAAGGAAGAAGATCGTGCGTAATGCAATAGTAACTATGGATGCAGAGGATTTCAGGACAAAGAGAAGGGGTATCCATTGGGTCAAAAGTGACTTTAGCGAAAGGGCATTTGTGATCTTAGAAGAGTTCTTTCAAGGGGTGGGTGACGGTCAGGCACAAAGGCAGTGAGTTACAAGAAGTGGGACGGGGATGAAAGCAAAAACCAGCAAAACGAAGCCTACGGTGTCCAGAAGGTGGAAATAGGCCACAATCACTTGGAGGGAGGGAGTTGAGAGACGATGTGAACATATTTGTAGACAGAGCACAAGTTTCTGGAGCAAGTGAGAAGACCAAATACAGAGGACTGTGTGGAGCCTGGGTGGCTTAGTCGGTTGAGCGTCTGACCCTTGATCTTGGCTCAGGTCATGATCTCACAGTTTGTGAATTCAAGCCCTATGTAGGGCTCTGCACTGACAGTGTGATGCCTGCTTGGGATTCTCTCTCCCCCCCTCTCTCTGCCCCTCCCCTGTTCTCTCTCTCTCTCAAAATAAATAAGAACTTAAAAAAAAAAGAGTTTAAAGGGAAGCAGAACACAAAAATGAAATATGTAAAGGTTTTGTGTGTGTGGAAATGACATAAATTTTGAATTGACATTTCAGGGGCACCTGGGTGGCTCAGTTGGTTGGGCGTCCAACTCTTGATTTTGGCTCAGGTCACGATCTAAAAGGTTGTGGGGTCAAGCCCGCGTCCGGCTCTGCACTGAGCATAGAGCCTGTTTGGGACTCTCTCTCTCTCCCTTTCTCTCTGCCCCTACCCCACTTATGCCTGCTCTGTCTCTCTCAAAATGGATGTGTAGATTTAAAAATAAAATAGATCAAGAGAGAGAATTGACATTTTAGTTGACATCTTGTGTAGTTGACAGTGGAGGTGAGGTACTTGGAAAATGAGAAGGGCAGGCTGAGATAGGAGGAAGAAGGAGAAAGGTGTATTATGAAATGATTGTAAGCATCGTTAAGAGTCATGATGAAATTGGGTTAAGTGATACGTATTGAGAATCTCCGGCAATTCGCAGTAACCCTGGAGAAAATGACTAACATTTTCTTTAAAAGTAGTAGGCAGACACTGAAGATAGGGAGTGAGGACTGGCAGGTTGCTAGAGATTGTACTGTGGACATGTTGGACCTTGGGAAGCAGGTCAGAGAGAGAAGCAAGTGATTGCAGGAGGTTAGTAGCCCAAAGATAGCACAGAGGTATGAAAGGACTCAAGGTCATGGGAAAGGCTAATTGCAGGTTTATTGTAAGAAAAGTAGCCGACAAGGTGAAAATAATAAGATTATGATCAGAAAAGTTTCACGATTTGAAGTCCCTTAGTTAAAACAATTTGGGAGCACCTGGCTGGCTTGGTAGAGCATATGACTCTTGATCTTTGGGTCATGAGTTCAAGCCCCACCCTGGGTGTAGAGATTAATTAAAACAACAACAACAACAAAAACGAAAACAACTTGGGGTAGAGACCAGAAGAGGTAAGAATTACGCATGTGAGTTCCTAGTGAGGAAGTGAAAGCCCTCTATTTGGAGAGAGCCAGGGACCTAAAGGGAAGGACAGAAGTTTGCATGTAATGTCCCGGGTGATGGCAGAGGATACAGTAGAGAGGAAAGCCATGCCAGGAGAAAGAGTGTTTGAACTACCTGGGGGGAATATCTCAAAAGTTGGTAAATAGACACTCTTCCATCGTGGAATTTATCATAATTTACAGTTAGGTACCAATTATTTATTCTTGATACTTTTCTTCCCTCTCTATTAAATTGAAGCCAAAAATCATATTTTATCTCTTTTGTTCACCACTGAACATAATACCTATTTCCCAGCACAGTGATGGCTCTTAGTAGGTATAATCAATAAATACGTTGCATACATTAAAAGATAGCAACAGGGGTGGGAAGGGGGTCATGCGATTTGATGTCATGGACTTAAAAAGATGTGAGGCCACTGACTGAAATGAATGGGGAATACTTTGAAAGGGTCAGTAAGAAGCCTGTCTCTTGGGGCACCTGAGTGGCTCAGTAGGTTAAGCGTCTGACTTTGGCTCAGGTCATGATCTCGTTGCTCACAAGTTTGAGCCCTACGTAGGCTCTGTGCTGACAGCCCAGAGCCTGGAGCCTGCTTCAGATTCTGTGTCTCCTTCTCTCTCTGCCCCTCCCCTGCTCATGCTCTCTCTCTCTGTGTCTCTCAGAAATAAATAAACGTTAAAAGAAGCTTGTCACTTGATAAACATATAAAAGATAAAAATTCCCAAGTTGTAACAAAAGAAAATTAACTCAAAAGTTTATTATCCTGCAGAAGACAAAGAATAAGTTTGATTAGTTTTTTAGCCAGAAGCATGTATGTTTCTCACTGTTCAGTCGTCTAAAACCAAAAAACGTGATTGGTTTGGGACTAAACAACATACAGCAAAATTTTAGACTTTTGTATTTCTCGAAAGATCATCATAAAACGGCAAATACAATTTACAATCGCAACGCTATAGGGAAGCATCGACAGTGCTTTCTTGGGCTACCCTTCCGTTATCCCACAAGGTCACTTGCAGTAGTTTGTGCGATCTGGCTTTTGGGGTCATAATGAATAGTGAGTTGGCTGTGCGTCTGCCTGCCAAAAACAGCCGTAAGAATGCCAAGTGTGCGGGAGCCAACAAAGTTACCGAAGGCAGAAGGTATGCTTGAGACCTTCAGCCCCTGGCAAAATGAGTCAAGTACGTTACTTGACAGCTTGTTGGGGGGAACGAGTTGTCCCTTTTGTATAAGATGTCATAAACTCACTGATGTGTATTTGCTGATATCAGCCAGAAAATGAAGCACTTTCAAAAATGTAATTTTTAAACAGAGGAATAGTTGAATATACACTGACTCGGGTCCTTACTTCTGTTCGGAAGCATTACAGAAGTGCATTTACTTTTTAAAAAATGTTACACCCTCCAAGTGATAAGTTTGGATTTTTTTTCCCTCATTGTCACCCCCACCCTTTTTTTTTTTTTTTTTTTCAAAAACTAACATTTTCAGTATTGAAGCACAGGTAGAACTGTTGTCTGACACATTCCCCAAATTAAAAAAAAACAGATGGTAACTTTCTGGACCAAATCTGTTATCTATGCTTTATATGTGTACAAGGGAGAAGTAAGATTTATGCTTGGATTTTTGTGAAAAGAGGAAAAATAGAGGAATATCCAGAAAGAGAGAGGACAGAGTCAGAATATCTCCAGAAGTTACCAAGAATCTTCATACTGAAACCAGAACTTGACTAGAAAGTAAGTGTTCCCCGAGAAAGGGGAGACAGGATTTCTGGACCAAGGTCACAGGCTTCTGCCCTCATCCATCCATCCATCCCAACACCTTGAATGTAATAGATCCTTAAGAAGATGTTGATTTTATTTGAGCCATGAATTGCTACTTGTTTCGGAATGGTTATCCTGATAAGGAGTTCAGTGAGAATGACGCAGGCGTGTGGTTTTAGACATGCATATAATAAATGGCTTATGGATTAGATGGTTAGAATCAAGATAGGAAAGAAATCTAACAATCAACATTAGATTTCCCAGTTTCAAAAAAAAAATTAAAACCTAAAGATATCTTTGAGACCAGTTGTTATATGAAGAAATATTATAAGAACACTTACTTTATTCATCCAACTAATAACTATTGAGTACCTGCTATCCTTACTGAGGAATCAATGATAAACAAAGTCCTGGCTGTCCAGGAGCTCACCATCAAACTGGCAGGTGGGGAAGGCACAAAATCAACCAACAAATAAATATATGATATGGCAGGTGTTGAAAAAAGATGAAGCCAGAAAGAGCAGAAGAATGATGACAGGTTAGGCCATGGAATGCATTTCTCTGAAGGGTAGTCAGAGAGGCCACTCTTGCTAAAGTAACGCTCGGTCCAGAAAACGAGAATTTGATGCCCCACGTGGTACTATTCCAAATGATGGTAGTGCTACTAATTCCAAGCCTATTCGTAGATACTCGGTTATACAGTTTTTCATATTCGCTTTATTCTCGAATAGTTTACTCTCAACTTTGAATAGTTCAGCTTTTCTCATTTTCCGTTGTCTTTTCAGGAATGTGTTTTATTTAAAGCACTGTCTTTAAAATTCTGAAATTTGCCAGTTAAGTTTGGATTCTGTATTTCTTAAACAACATCTCCAAAGTCTACTTTGATGGCAATAATTAGGTTTACTATAATTGTGAAGCCAAGAACTTGCAATAAAAAACAATGTTTAATTTTTAAGTTAGGTATATAAAATACATAGGTTATCTAAAAATTCTTTTCTAGAAGTTTAAAAAAATTTTAATGTTTATTTTTTAGAGAGAGAGAGAGACAGAGAGACAGAGTACAAGAGAGAGAGGGACAGAGAGAGAGAGAGAGAGAGGGAGACACAGAATCCGAAGCAGGCTCCAGGCTCTAAGTTGTCAGCACAGAGCCCAACGCGGGGCTTGAACTCACAAACTGCGAGATCATGACCTGAGCCCAAGTTGAACTAAGCCACCCAGGTGCCCCTAGAAGTTTTTATCTCTCAACTTTTTCTGTCCATTTACTGTATATTTTTTCTTACTCATTTTTTTTTAATTCTGGCTACAATGCAAGCATTTGAAATATCCAAATAGAATGAAAGGCTAAAAAATGAAAAGTAAATGTCTCCTTCTACCTTCTAGTCCCTCCCTCAATTTTATTCATCAGGGAAAACCACTGTTAAGAGGGTTTATAAAATTTAATTCATATGGTGGTTACGAGTATAAATTTAAATATTAGTTTATCCCCTATTTAGTAATTTACTAACTTTAGACACTTGAAAAGCTGAAGAATTTGAAAGATACTACCCCCATCTCTCCTAACTTCCAGTTTTTATTAGCTATTTTATTTATGCCAGTTATATTGTTTTGAAACTGGAATTAAACCTTTGGCTTCATTCTATACTATGATTATTAAAAATGAAAATAAATAGCATTTGCAACATCATGATTATGGAGACATCATTTACATATTGGATCCATGGGGAAGGAAGTGGGCTCTAATGCCATTAAAAGTCAAGGGTGACTTCATTCTGTCCCAGTTGATGGATTCTCTTGTATTTTCTTTAAAGTTTCCATCTGCTTCCTCTCAGTTCTATTAGGCTAATAGTGTGGTAGATATCCCATGAAGTTCTTATTCTTGGGTTATTTTTTGTTTTTGCTAGAAAAGCCTTAGTAATTAAGTGTGTGTGTGTGTGTGTGTGTGTGTGTGTGTGTGTGTGTGTGTATTATGCACATTTAAAAATCTCTTCTTTTGGGGGTGCCTGTGTGGCTCAGTTGGCTGAGTGTCTGAGTCCTGATTGGGGCTCAGGTCATGATCTTGTGGTTCATGGGTTTGAGCCCTGCATTGGGCTCTCTGCTGACAGCACAGAGCCTGCTTGAGATTCTATCTCTCTCTTTTTCTACCTCTCCCCCACTCACGCACACACTCTCTCTCTTAAAGAAATTTAAAAAATTGAAAATCTTTTTAGTATATTACACATAATAATGTATCTTGGCATGGAGTTGTGATTTCAAAATGTATTGTTCCCTCAGAACTTCCTTTCATTGTTTTTCTTCAATCATGCAGGGCTGCCGATGAGAAACCCACTATTAAACTAATTCTTTTCTTTTGTAGATAATTTGCCTGTTTCTCTCTAGAGCTTTTCGTGTTTTTTCTTTATCCCTTGATTTCACATTTTTATCAGGACATGTCTGGGTGTGAGTCTTTTTCTCCATCATTCTATTTAACTTTGGGCCAAAGTGTCAATCTGTTTCTTACATTTTTCTTTACTAACATAAGATAAATGTTGAAACACTAGGAGCAATGCATATTTCTTAACCTCTTATATTTTCCCTCATTTGTTCCCTTTGGTTTCACATACCTCCACTTTGGTCTTCAGATGCTTCCATTTTATTAATTATCTTGGCCGTTGAATATCTTTAGGCCGGCAAGTATATTTTAATTTTCAGAAACATTCTCATTGCCTCATTGTTCCTTTTTCAAAGCTTCTCATTCTTGTTTTGTAAATTCAGTAATCTCTTGACTTTCTGAAGATACTACTTTGGATTTTTTTTTTTTAATTTGCTTATGCTCCTTTGCTTTATTTCTGTTCTTTCAAGGAAACTTTGGATCTTCTCTTTTAGATTGTTCTTTGTCTTTATTTTTCAAATGTATGGTTTCCCTTATTTGTTCATTCATACTTGTGCCTGAGTGCCTGTATTGGTTCATATAGGTGGTGGCATGGGTGTCCTCTAATATTTTAGTCTTGCTTCTCCCATAGACTTGTCATGTCTGGGAGGGTGAGCTGTGGTTCCGTGTGGGTAAAGAGGATGGGATGGTAGTTAGCCTTCTCTGTGGGTGGTGTCATCAGGGAACCGCCAGGCAGGAACCCCGAAATCCACCTGATTTAGGAAGGCTTTAACCCTTAGGGGCAGAGCACTTTAGGCCACTGCTGGGAAAACCTACTTTTTCTTCTCCCACGAGAACCCCTTCCACGCTTTTGAGGATGTCAGTATGTTTACCTAAAGCTTTCTTCCTCTTTCAGTCCCAAAACCTTTTAAAATGCATTTATATATTTAATATTCCTTGTCTTTTTTTTAAGCATGGAAGTAATCTGACAAAAACTCTCCAAGTAAATAAGCCTTATGAAATAAATTAAAATTATAATTATAAATACGGTAAAATTTAAAGTCTCCTAAGTATTCGATATGGCACATAAACTTAGTAAGTTTTCAACTGAAAATCCCAAGTCTAAACCAATTACTCAGTTATCTACTTTATGTTGAAATGAAAAAGCTCACCTGCCAAATTCTCTTAAATGTTAAAAGTGCATAAAATACAAAGCATTCAAGTCTCCTTTGCATGAAAATGCTGATTCAATTCGTTTAGTCATTGAGACACATTAATTTTAAATTTTTCTAGGCTTCCCCTCCGAGGAAATAATTTATATTATCCTTCCTCAGCCAGTTAAGATTATATAATGACCAGAAATGTTGGCCCAGACTCTGAATGAATCCTTGTCAATACCATGAGACATGCCTAGCCCTCCTCAGGTCCCTTTATCAATGTCCTTTGAACATATTTATTTAGGGAGATGAGAGTGTGGGTTGGGGTGGGGCTGTCCAAAGTTCTCCGCTTCTTGGTTTCACCACTGTGCGCTCTGGGTTGTACTTCATTGTTCTTCAGTTTTTAAGATTCGTAAATCCCTTTTCTGCCTAACTGTAAAAAACAAAATTCGTAAACCCAGCCCACTTTTTTATGTATCTTCTAACACTTAGGACTGTACAACTCTCTTGGAGGACATTCAGGATACCCAGCTGATCTCCAGAGAGCTCTCAGGACTGACTTTTTTTGTCACCGTGTTCAAGGTCACGCCAGTGACAGTTACTGACTGAGAGACAGAGCAAGTGACTGCTGACCTCTAGAGGATGCTCGATGCAATAAATGATCATTTTTCTGTGCTAATAACAGCATTCCCATTACGTGGTTATAGTGAACTTGGGATAGTTCAAGTAAAGTGCATAGCCCAGGCCTGGCACATAGTTAGGGGCTCAGTAACCATTATCTTTTATTATGGCTACATCCAGTAAATAACTATCAATAAAAATATTCATATGTAAATGAGAAACTTTTAAACCCATATTCAGCTGTTTGGTGTTGTGTATCCCCTATATTCCCTTTGTTTTGACTGGTATTTTATTAACCTAGTATTCCAGTATAAGTTACCTGTATGGCAGAGTTTCTCAACCTCAGCATTGTTAACATTTTAGGCTGGATAATTCTTTGTTGTGGAGGGATGCCCTGTGTACTGGGATTTAGCAGCCTCCTTGATCCCTACCCACCAGATGTTAAGTAGCAACCTCTCTGCAGCTGTGACAACCAAAATTGTCTCCAGACCTTGGCACATGTCTTCTGGGGAAGGCAAAGTCACCCCTGGTCAGGGTGACTCATTGTTTCATAGTGACACCAATTTGTGTATTTTTTTTTTTCAATTATTTTTGTCTTTGCTTCTCCGAACTCAGTTCCTATCTTGGGAGTTTTCTGTCTTTTGCCCTAACAGCAGCATAGAGAGTATGTCATCACCTCCTTTTTCTCCCAAGCTCAGGGCCTAAAGATGGGAATGCAATTGAGATTAAATTCAAAGCCTTATTGAAATTAGTAATCAACCTATTAGGGGAAAGAATGTTTCCCATAACCCATAAGATAGCACTTCTTGTGAGCCTGACTTTTGCCATTTAAGAGACTTGCAGATGTATTCCATTGAGACAAATGGTATGTTCCCACAGTAATACACAACATCGCCGTCTTCTCGTTCATCATTTTCAAAGAGCTCTTTCCATTTGGGGTTTACTGCAAAAATAATGGCTTGTAGGTCCATCTATTTACGATAAAGTTATTTCCTCTCCATTAAAAATATTACAGGTTTTCGTGGAAAGGAATCCATTTGTTAGAGGCTTCTGGACAATCGATAAATATGTTAACGTGAAGTGTGAAATACCAATGACTACATGGTAACCTCAGAGTGTTATTAGCTTTTTATATTCAGTAAATATTGAATATTGAGTGAATGGTGATTGAGCGTAACGTACACTGAATTATGTCACGTGGAAACTCTATATAATTATCCTAACACCAGTGTTGTAGTTAATAGCTTTAAGGAAGAGAGAGAGTACCATTGTGTACTGCCGTTAAAAGTTGGGATTTGGAAGAAAGGGGAAAAAAAAACGTTTAATTGACCAACCTTTCAAAAAATAACCCTAAGGAATATTTTTGTTGTTAATGAATTTGAATATTAATTATATTGTTCACTTTGAATAAGAAACCTAGAAAGATGCTTGACTATCCTATTCAGTAAATTGTTACATCAGTAAAAATCATAGAGTTCCCACCCCCTTGTTTTTCCTTTTTGTTTAAGTCTCAAAAATTGCTTGCAGAGAGGTAAAAACATATTTAGACAATTGAAATTCCACAGTTCATCTTCTCATATCCATGGGAAAAAAAAGTAAGTTAACCTTTCTAAACATTCATCCACAATAACTGACCCAGTCTATTACCATTGCCCTCAGTTACCTCTTGGGCACTTTTTTGTTTGTTTGTTTGTTTATTTTTGAGAGGGGGGGAGGGGCAGAGAGAGAAAGAGACAGAAAATGAAGCAGGCTCCAGGCTGTCAGCACAGAGCCCAACGCAGGGCTCCAGCCACGAACTGTGAGATCATGACCTGAGCTGAAGTCGGACGTTTAACCGATTGAGCCACCCAGGTGCCCCCATTGGCTATTCTTTATTTACTCGTGGGCTGAAAAACTTGGTCGTGCATATTCTAGTGGATTTGCACTTAGGTATCAAGCAACCCTTGTTTGATTTTGAGCAAATTTTGGAATGCCCCCAAAAGTCATTTTATTACAAGCAGAACAACCATAGCCAAGAAACTAAGGGTTTGACTAAAAGAATCATTGCCTTACTTAATTTACTTGATTTGTGGTTAGAATTACTGTTGACAGCACTGAAGGGGAACAGAAAGTCCACATCTTTCCTTCTAAGGAGACTATTAGTAAACTCTTCACATACCACAAAATGCAATATTCCTGAAGAGCAAGCCAGGAGGAAGATGTGTCTCTTCAACACAGAGGGAATTAGGAAAGCAAGAACAGCCTTTCATAGGGAAAGCCGCTGAGCTCTGGGATGTGTTTTCAGTTGAGTGAGAAGTTGATTTGGAGCCTCTGCAAGCTCTCAAAGCCCTCCGTACCCCCAACAGAACCAGTCACATTCATTTCTTCGATCAACTTGGAATATGAATGTGACAATATTACTAGACTTTGAGAGATGGCTTTAGCATGTGTTTTAGCGTTTTGTGTTCATTTAGGAATACCACAGTACCTTGAGGATGTAACCCACTTCTTCCACAGGCTCCCCGTAGAGCAAATCAGTGATTCAGAAGGCATGCGTCCGTGTGTGTGTGTGTGTGTGTGTGTGTGTGTGTGTGTGTGTGTGTGTATTAATAGCCTCAGTAGTCCAGATAGTCCACAGCGACAGGAGCCATGACTTCCTATGAGTTCTAACCTGCAGAATGAAGCGATCTCTTGCTCTCTGCCCCATCTTTGTAAATTCGGGGAGGAGTTGGGGGTTGTCAATAGTGAGAAATCTCCTGGGATGAGAAAGCTCCCTCGGGTGTATTAAACTCTGATTTCCAAGAGAGCTTCGCTGATGGCAGGAATCATTACAACGAACTCGATGACACCCAGAAAATACTGTGACTCATCTTTCAGCGATGAAACCTCATGGCTTAGAATAAGCAGGCAGTGAGCAGATATTTCATGGTTAGTATTTGTTGATTATTAAGGGTCTTTGCTGTTCACTGACTCTGTTTTTTGTTGTTTGCTTCCTTTGTAAATATACGTGACAATGTCTTGCTTTATGTAAACATCCTACATTTCTATAATTTTACAAGATGACCTTGGAGGAGATGAAATAAAGAGATTAGAAATAATGATTTGAGAGGGTGCCTGGGTGCCTCCATCAGTTGAGCATCCGACTCTTGGTCTCGACTCAGGTCATGATCTCAGGGTCAGGGGATTAAGCCCCGGGTCGGGCTCCACACTGAGCCTGGAGCCTGCTTAATTTTCTCTCTCCCCCTCTGTCCCTCTCCCACACTTGCTCACTCTCTAAAATAAAAAAAAGAAGTCATGATTTTGAGGGCTATGAAATATGTCTAACTACACGATTTCATTTCTTCCAGATAAAGTGGGAAAAATAAAAAATTTTACAGAAGAAAATAGGGTGGTATTTTATGTTAGTTATATTAATTTCTGATTTGAATGAATGTGAAAGAAACAATTACTGTATTTGTGAGCCTAAAGCTCAAAGTAGATGACAAAGTGTCAAAATGACATTAAAGGAATAAATTCCCAAAACGTCTTATTTTTGCATTAGATATCAGAGCTCTGTAAGTCATTTTACATTAATAGACTTTTGATGTTTTTATATGCACAGCATTCACAAATGCATTAAATATAAAAGTTTTACTCTCTGCCTGCAAACACCTACGAAATTCTTTTAAGATGAAAAAACAGTTTTAGAAACCAAATGCATATAGACAATTGCAACCCCAAACCACCACCTTTTCTATAGTTAAGCAAATGATGGCAAGCAAACTCCCATAGAACCCCTCCAAAAAATGTCTAAAAGAATAGAACATTTCCCAGCAGCCCCCAGAAACATCTCTCTGCCTCCTTATCCCTTCTACTCACCACCCCTGCCTAGAAGTCACCACTAGCCTGCCTTCTTGACTTTGATGGTGATAAACTTGATTTTTTTCAACAGTTTATCTTTTCACTCCCATACACATCCCTATTCTCTATAGAGTTGTTTTGCCTAGTTTTGTGTTATAAAACTATGTAGATATGCTTTGGAGGCTTGCTTTTTTCCCCCCCTAAATATTATGTTTCTAGGATTGGTCTTTGATGTTTGTTTGTATAATCCATTGTAGAGACTCTATCATAATTTTTGTGTCCTCTCTACTGTTGATGAACATTTGGGATGCTTCTAGTTTTTGAGAACTAATAGAATTATAGTGCAGTAATTATGAACCTGACTCATCAAGAGAAGGTGCCCTTGGGTTCCATATATTTAATGAAGGAATACATGGAATCAGAGATCACTTACATCATCATGCACCTGTGTTATTTTTGCGCACTTAAAGGAATGGGTTTTAATACCAGAAAAATCACTTACTAGGAATGTCCTAATGAAAAGATAGAGTTACGTTTGGTCACTACAGTGAACTGGAGAACAGAAGCCTAGGACGTGACCTGTTCCTAGTAGATGTTCCTATCCTTTTATTCTCCTATCCAGAAATATTAGTAGTGAATTTCTTTCAGGTACGTTTTAAGAAGTAAGAATGTGATTGCAGTTCTTCGAACGTATCAAAATGAAACAATATAAACTAGTTATCTCAGTCTTAAAGTCATTTGTAGAAAACGACATTATATGCCACTAATAACCTGCTGATATACAACAGATAGAACATTACGCACAATGGTACAATGTAAGGAATACGCAATATACCATGTACTAAAATAGAGAAAAATACTATTTTAAACATCTTACTGAGCATAGGAGTGAAGGTAACGGCAAGGAAGGCAAATGAATCTTGGCTAATCACTTTAGCTTTTGAAGAATTAATAGGTCATTCATTTATTCATGCACCAAGTATTAATTAGGTGCCATCTGTGTATTAGACCACAGTGATTCTAAGGCGAGTCCATACACCTATTGCTTATGAAGCGCTATAGACTTAGAGGAAGAGAGGGATATTAGGTAACTATTCGCATAAGCAGAGTGATTGGTACTGTGACAGAGGACTATGCAATGGACCACAAAGGGAGGCTCCCCCCCCCCCCCCCGAGAAGATCAGGGAAGGCTTCTGAAAGAAAGAGAAGCTTGAATTGGGTCTTAAAATATGGGTGGAAGTCAGCCCAGGGAGTTGCAGGTGGGGCTCATCCGACAGCAGAAATGTTGCTATCATTGCCATCACAAATAATGAATGGAGGAGGGCCTGGGCAGCTCAGTCGGTGAAGCATCCCACTCTTGATTTCGGCTCAGGTGACGATCTCACAGTTCATGAGATCGAGCCCTGCATCAGCTCTGGGCTGACAGCTCGGAGCCTGCTTGGGATTCTCTGTCTCCCCTCCCTCTGTCCCTCCCCCTGCTTGCTCTCTCTCAAAATAAATGAATAAATACACATTTAAAAAATTATTAAAAAAATAATGAATGGATGGTAGTGAGACAGAAATATTCGAGGAGAAATAAACCAGTCGGGAAGTGAGTAACATAGAATGAGCAACAGAAATTATGCTTTAAAAATAGTTTGTGTTTGTTGGGACCTTAATGTGCGCCAGACACAAGGCTAGGCACTTCCTGGATGTTATCTCACATAGTCCTCACATTCGCCCCATGGAAGATGTACAGTTAGTGTCCCCAGGCGTAATGACAGTCACAGCGATACCGTGACCTGTGCTTAGAAAGGCCCTAACTTTGGGTTAATGCTCTGCCAGTGCCATCTTGAAAGTTTTAATAACTTTGGACAAAGGGCGTCACATTTCCGTCCTGCGCCACACCCTACAGGTTATGTGGCCAGTCCAGAGTGTTTCTGCAGGAGGAAAGTCACGTGCCCTGGATCACATAGCTATTAAGCTGAAGACTCTAGCCTAGTTCTTTGGGACTCTGATTCCTTCTGTCTTAACTCCTGTGCCTAGTCTCTTGCACCTTCTGTCGTCAAGACAAATAAATAACAGAAGGTAAGAGAAACTGCAATTAATCCGAGTATACCACAATGGAAAGAAAACACAATCAGTAGATCAAAAGGAAAAAAATGGACTGAATGCTACTTTAGGAATGAACGATACGTGATTTCCTCATCAAGGCTCCCTCAAGTTAAATGTGGAAATCCAACACAAGTAATTAGTAATGTAAAGCCTTATTCCCCCAAGTAAACAGAGCTTTGAATTCCAAATCATGTACACGGTGACTGTGCTGAATCTTGGTCATCCAACGTGTAATTGGATGTTGACCCAACTCTGCTCTTTCTTGGTAGTTTATGCAAGAAAAGCCAAGAGTGGAAGATTCGTGGTGCTAGCGTCCAGGGGAAAGGAGCAGATGGCAGGAAGAAAGACAGCCAGCTCCTCCTCCGTCAGATTCCTCATCGGTACTGCTGTGCCCTCTGACTGCATTAGATTAAGAATTGAAAATAAATAAGATCGCATTTGATCTTAATAAGCACAGCTCACTTGGAGGAAGTTTTACTTGAAGGCGTCCTCATTTTCCTTTGGAATATGGCGGTTTACTCCTCTCACCAGGGGATGTGCTTCAAATTTTTATTAGTGCTTCGAGTTAATTCAGAAAGTAGGAAGTAATGGCTTTTTTAAAAGCATTTCCTTGGACAACCCTTCCTTGAGCACTAATAAGTCAAAGTTCCGTGATAGTAAAAAATGATATGTTAGAACATTCCTGATTTGTTCATTCTGTTTTTAGAGAAAGCCTTGAAATATGTTCTTGTGTTATTCCAAAGCACCTGTGGACTTCAGGGTCCAAGACAAGTGACCACAAAAGAACACGCCTATGATATGAAGAACATGTTTTTTTATAAGTGTATTCATTACGTGTTCATAACAAAAACAACATAATTCTCTTTTGATGCATTTCTTCAGCCTCCAAAAGTATCAGATGTACTTAAATGCTGTCATGTGGAAATATGCACATCTGGAAATACTAAGTTGCACCAGCAGTGTTTTTAATGACCACGTTCATGCCTGTACTCGACGAAGGGCAGAAGTTTAAGACTAGCTGGCTAACTTCCTCTCATGAATGGGCAGGGTTCAGCACGCAAAGGCTCCTGGAGCCAGGACTGAGTGGGGACCAGCAGGGCTGGTGTCAGACTTTGGGGCAAAGGGAACTTGTATCAAACGCCTGACCGAAGGCAGAATGGGAACTGAGGACAGGTCAGAAGTACCAAATTCTGGAAGCAGATAGAAAGTTAGGACTGGCTACGATAAAGAGCTGCCTGTGGAGAGGTTAGACTCTGCAGCCAGTTCTGGAAGGATCCAAGGTACCCGGACACAGGGTGTGTCATGGCAACTTCAAGGGCTACTTTTCATGGTATGCATTCAAGAGCCACAAGAATTCAAGGCTCAAAGACTGAATCGTGAGCCATGATGAAACCCGAGGAGAAAAGATGAGAATCTACACGGCCCTACTGCAGTAGTTTTCTATCTTGGCTGCACATTAGAATCACCTGGGGAGCTTTGAAAACTCTGCATGCCCAAGCTGCGTCCCAGACCAATTATGTCGGAATCTCAGGGGGTACAATTCAGGCATCGGTAAAGCTTAAATCTCCCCAGTGATTCCACATTGCAGCAAGACTGGTTTCAAGGCAGTGGCGGTGTTTACCTGATTTAACCACTTATGTGTCATATGCGTCACAATTCACACATTAACCACATTATACTTGTGTATACTTACACGTAAGGTTCAGTTAGGTAGTTGATCTACACACACACTTAAGGAGTTCTGCTTATCATAGTGCTCATGATCAAAAACTGGGGCCTCTCGGGGCGCCTGGGTGGCTCAGTCGGTTAAGCATCTGACTTCAGCTCAGGTCATGATCTCGCAGTTCGTGGGTTTGAGCCCCACACCGGGCTCTGTGCTGACAGCTCAGAGCCTGGAGCCTGCTTCAGATTCTGTCTCCCTCTCTCTCTGCCCCTCCCTTGCTTGTGCTCTGTATCTCTCTGTCTCTCTCTCTCTCTCAAAAATAAATAAACATTAAAAAAAATGTGGTTGTGAATATATTTTTTTCCTTCCTTTTTTTGCCACTTCTAAATCATCCTGTAATAAAAATAATGGTGTCAGGGAGATAGAAGCTTTAAAAATGTGTCAGTGTTTACAGTAAAAATTAGGGAGTAAACGTTTACATTTTTATAATTTACACGAAATTTACATCTAGAAAACTAGGATTAATTTCGCTACCTCATTGGAGGAATTAGTAAAATGAAATCACATGATAAGAACCATTACATTTTAGCTCATGATCATATTTTTATTTATTTGTTTATTTATGAGGAGAGAGAGAGCACGTACGTGCGAGCGCAAGCAGGGGAAGGGCACAGAGAGGGGGACAGAGGATCTGAAGCAGGCTCTGCGCTGACAGCAATGAGCCCAATGTGGGGCTCAAACTCACAAACCGGGAGATCATGACCTGAGCCGAAGTGGGATGCTTCACTGAGCCACCCAGACGCCCTGTTCATGATTTTATTTTTAGCCTTTTGTCTGTTTTTCTGTAGTTCTTTTATCCCTAATTCATTGTTTCCCCCTAGATCTATTTTTAAAATCTATTTTCTGGGTGCCTGGGTGGCTCAGTTGGCTGAGCATCTGACTTCGGCTCAGGTCATGATCTCGCAGTCTGTGAGTTCGAGCCCCCTCATCGGGCTCTGTGCTGACAGCTCAGAGCCTGGAGCCTGCTTCAGATTCTGGGTCTCCCTCTCTCTCTCTGCCCCTCCCCCGCTCATGCTCTCGCTCGCTCTGTCAAAAATAAACATTAAAATGTGTTTTTTAAACTTATGGTTGCTAGCTCCAGGAGGTGGGGGAAATAGGGAGAGGATGGTAAAAGGGTGCAGACTTTCAGCTACACCATGAGTAAGCTCTGAGCATCTAACATACAACAGAGTGACTACGGGTGACAACACTAAATGTTCCCACACACGCTACAACAAGATACCACATGGGGCCATGAATGTGTTGACTGAACTGGATAGGAAGGATCCTTTCACAATGTATACATATATGTCAGACCACCGTGATGCACACTTGAGGTATCTTACAGTTTTGTATGTGTCAATTGCACCTGCCTAACGTTGGGATTTTAAAGATAACACAGAGCAGTCATAAAAACCACATTCATTATTTAATCCTTCAAATGTTTGGCAGACTTGACTTAGGTGTAGATTGCATGATCGATCGGCTTGTAAATGCAGCAGGCTGTCAGCTAGGCTCCTTCCAGGACCCACCGAGTCAACAAGCTTTTTCGAATATGAATTAAGTGAAAATTCGGTTCAGCCAGCAAGTGCCAGTTATTATGACTGACCTTTCTAACCTGAATTAATTGTGGATCTCCTAGAGATTATACCTGGAAGCTCTGACTGATTGAGACGACTGTATAAAGTCATTTTCCTCCAGCGTGTTTATTGGAATAGCAATTTTAGAACTTCTAGTAGGAGCACCAAGTCATTAGCCTCTCTTTAGAGTGACTAGTTCAACGACCTCTCTTTATATCGGAAGCTTCTGAGGCTCCTGGCGTGTCCAGTAACTTAACGAGTTAGTTAATGGCAACAGGGTTGGAACTAACTCAGTTCTACTATCTCTGAGTCTAGTGCACTTTCTTCTTTACCGAATGTACTTCTAGGTTTGACTCGATTGTGGACCAGACCGTACTCCGAGAGAGCATGTTCCTGGTGGTAACATTGAAGCTGAAACTAGCAGGATGGACAAGCCATCTGTTCTGTACTCACTCTGTTGGGAAGGCAAATATGATACACACACATCAATACTTTGGGTACCTTCGACTGTTGCTACAAGCTATAGAGAAAACCAAACAGGGTCGTGTGATGGAGAGTAGTTTCACCTTGGTCCTAGAGGTCAGGTCTTCTTTGAAGTGATGAGTTTCACTGAATGATGTAAGAAGGAGGCAGCCATGTGAGTGTCCATGGGGAAAGCATTCCAAGCGGATGGAAGAACAAATACAGACCCCTGACACAGTCTGGGGATATAGGGAAGGCCAGTGTGGCTTCAGCATGGCACCCACAGGCAGAGTGAGGGGATGTGAGGTCAGAGATGTGGCCGGGAGCCAGTTCTCACCAGCCCTACGCACCGTGCATTTACAGCTGCAGTGAGAAACTATTAGAAGGTTTTAAGCAGCAGAGCGATTGAAGTGAATTCATGCTTTAAAAAGCCAACTTTGGCAATCTGTGGAGATGGGACAGCAGCCATGACATGAGTCAGGGGCTATTGGTAAGCAGGTCACGAGAGAGGTGGCAGGTTGGCTAGAATGGACAGGACTTGCCAGTGCGTTTTTTAGTCTAGTCACAGGAGGATGGAGGTTCTATTCACTGCAGTGTGCAAGACTTGGGTGCTGGGGAGAAGAATCAGGAGTTCTTTGGAGACGGGTGAACTCAAGAATCCTACTGGAAATCCACGGGGAGGTGTCCGGTTGTTGCTACAAGCAAGAAGGCCTGGAATATTTAGGAACACCTCACAGAAACGGGGAGTGGCGAGTCCAAGAGTAGGCAATAATTATTCCCTTGATGCAGGTGAGAAGTGAAGATTTCAGGAGGAAGATCCTTCAGATGGCAGGATAGAGAAGGGCGGGGGGGAAAGAGAGTTATGAAATGGGATATGTGTGTGTGTTGGGGTATCTCAAAAACACAGTGCAAAACCCAGTACTCACCTCCTTAGTCCCCAGCACATACCTCGTACTGCAGAATCCAGTGGCAATCGTTTGAAAGGGTCATACTGAAACATTATGCATAACACATTAAGTTATGTTGGTTCATTCAACTACCATAGAAAGAAATTAGCAGTTTTTCTTATAGATAACTCTAGAAAGACATTGAATGATAAAGAAAGAGAGTTTTGTTACGTTAAATGCAGGTTGCAAGTACCAAAAAATTCTAAACTATATTTTTTGAAGTCAGATTTACAATAGAACAGATCCATGGGAGGGATAAACCGGGCTAGATTCTTTATGAAATTAAAGGAGGGGGGCTTCATCAGAGTGGCTCCGATTTAAATGAAGATTCTCCCTTCACCTACAGCTCGATGAATTAGGGGCACAGTTGATAATAGACTATTTACGGGAATAAAATCTAAGGAAAGAGATTTAACAGTACAGCTCTTTGGGTTAAATAGTACAGCTGTGGGGAAAAAGTTGCTTTGCTTTTCCTCATAGGTCATCCGAATCAATGACCAGTAGGAATTTGTTGGAATGTGTTGTCACGTGTCATAACAAGATTTATTAGTGACAACATATTAGTCGGGTGGAAAGAAAACTCAATCATAGATGCGACTATTTTCATTTTGTTTTGTTGTTTGCTTTTTCTATGGCATTTGGAACTGTTTCTTATTTTTATGTCTTGAGGAAAACAATGTGTTTAGCTGTTATTTACCAAAAACACATGTGAGGTTTAGCGTGTACCCACACGTTAGAGTTTTGTTTTGCTATTATGATTCACTCTCTGGCTAATGCACGCCATAATTATCCGTATTTGTACACATATCATGGCCTTTTGTAATCAAAGACGACACTACTGATGGCAGGAGCTCTCAACTGGGGTGTGGTCAAGGGAATTTTTTCACAACCCTTGCCAGTTAGATAAACAGTCTGGCCTTTGAAGTCTGGAGTGGCCACTCGAAATACGTTGATTCCCAAATCTTGCCTTTTTTTTTTTTTTTTTTTTTTTTTTTGTCTCCTGGCAACATAACCTACTTCTACTTTGGCCACCACCTCCCCATCCAAAAAAGTCTTGCTGGTGTTTTAAAGTTGAAAACAACAAATGGGAAAGTTGCCTCCGCTTGAGGATCCAGTACTACGGAAGCTGTCCTTCCGGCCTTCTGTTTCTGCAGACAGATAATAACAATTCTGCGCACGAATGTAGCAGTAAAGAGAGCCCTTCTCTTGGCAGATTGGTGAGCATGCTTCTTGAGTTATGAAAATAGCACTCCAGGAGTTCTCTGGGCCTGATGTCAATTTCATTAAGCCTTTTTAACAGTTTAGCAAAGACAACTCGGGGGCAGCTTGGGGTATGGAGGAAGGGAACTGGAAACAAGCTAAGGCAAAAGATTGGTGCTGTGAATGCCTGCGGGAACAGCAGAAACCTCCAGTCTTTTCCTCTGAAATCTGACACTGAGCTAGCCAGTGGTCTCTGTGGGCTTCTCCTGTAGAAAATCACAGAATAACCAGGCACTTGGCCGGGTTCCCAATTCACAGTGGTCAACTTCTCTGGTCCTTGTCCTTTGCCTCTCCAATCCTCTCTCCCACTTTGAGGCAACCTGAAAGAGATCTAGGTATGGTTTGAATTTTAGTCAGTCATCTTAGGTTATACTTTAAAGTATATACAAAGGGCACCTTCGGCTTTCTCAGCCTCAGCACTATTGACCTGTTGGGCTGGAAAATTCTTTGTTGCGGGGGACTGGCCTGTGCAATATAGGATGTGTAGTAGCGTCCTTGGCTTCTACCCGCTGGATGCCAGTAAACCACCCACCCGTCCCAGTGTGGCAATAAAAAATGTCCCCAGACATTGCTAAATGTCCCCTCGGGGCCAAATCATTCCCAGCTGAGAACCACCCAGTTATAGGAAAGAAAACTCACATTTATCTTGCATCTCTGATCTGCCAGATGGCTACTAGATGTTTTGTGTAGTCCTGACAGTTCTCTTGTGGAGTTTTCTCCCCTTTTCATAGGTTAGGAACCTGAGGGATGGCAAGGAGAAGTGTTGCTATCTGTTTTGTTTTGTTCTGGGATTTTTATTTTCTAATACTTAACAAGGAAAATGTGTCATCCAGGGAAATTATTTTATACCCAGGAAAGACAGACAATATTATTTTTAATATTTCATTCTATACTCTGTATTTTAGACATTCCCTAAATGATAAACACTTAACTTGAAAACTTGCCCAATGTACGAAGAGCCAAAAAATCACCACCCGAGTGCCCTTGCTCTTTCTTTCAACCCCCAGTTGTTTTTTGCTTACCTGAAACCAACATCAGTGATTGGCATCTTTCCATTGTAAGTATCTTTTAGTGGCATTGTATATTAATATGGGCTAGACTTGGGAGGCTAACAATCAAACATGTCATTGTCCGAAGCATTTTAAATTGAAAACTCACGTCCAAGTGTACTTTTTCAAACTTTTCAGAACATTTACCTGAAATAAATGTACGATGAATATGTGTCACAGGTTTTTAAATTCATCACGGAAACTGACAGGATGGTAAAACCAGTGTAAAAGATTATGGAAGCAACCTAAGTATTTACAGTCGCTGAAAGGAAGATAGGGGGCTAAGATTGTTAAATTAGATACAGAACTGGTTACCTCTCTACAGGGCAATAAAACAATCATTTTGAGAGTTATCTTTTCTACAAAATGGAAATCATTAGCGTTTTTACTAGACAAATTTGTTTCTGCTGGTCAAATTCATTGGCATTTTTAATAGCTTTCTAAAAGTTAATAGCTACCCTCACAAATATATAAACTATTCTAATCCAAGTAAATAGTGCGTTAAACAAAGGTTTCTAATTTCCCTAGAAAATTAGATAATCCTTGATTGCCTGTTAGACACCTAAAACTTTTTGGGGGTCAAAAAATAATATAAGTCCATTGTAAAAAGTTTGAAAAATACTAAATTTTTTAGGAGAGGAAAAAAATCTACCCTCAAACCACTACCCAGATGCAACCACTATAAATAGAATTCATGTTCCTTACAAGTTTTTCTCTAAATATTTTTAACAGTGGAGTCATTATTATGAAAAAAAAATTGGTAGGCTACTTTTTTTCTTTTGCTTATTCTCATATATCATATTTTTTGTTATATAATGAAAGTGTCCTATAAATATTTTAATGTCTGTATAATGATTTGGCATTTTTGTACCATCCTTTTTGCTATTTTGTCTAATTATAAAATTATTTCTTTATTATGAATAAATAATGCACTTAGGAATTTTTCAGACTTACAAAAAATACATAGAAAATAACAGAATGGCCAATAGTGGAGGTACAACCTCACTAAAAAAAAATCAAATCAAATCAAATTAAATTAAAAAAGGGGCACCTGAGTGGCTCAGTCGGTTGAGCGTCCAACTTCGGCTCAGGTCATGATCTCACACTCCGTGAGTTTGAGCCCACATTGGGCTCTGCGCTGACAACTCAGAGCCTGGAGCTTGCTTCAGATTCTGTGTCTCCCTCTGTCTCTGCCCCTCCCCCACTTGTGCTCTATCTCTCTCTAAAAAACAAACAAACTTTTTTTAAAAATTAAAAAAAAAAAAGCAAAATATAGGGGCACCTGGGTGGCTCAGTTGGTTGAGCGTCTGACTTCTGGTCAGGTGATGATCTCATAGTTTGTGAGTTCGAGCCCCACATCAGGCTCCATGCTGATTTTAAAATGCAAAATGTATTCTTAGCTTGCAGGTTATGCGAAATGGGTAGCTGGCTGGATTTGGCCCTCAGGCCGTAGTTTGCCCATGTATGCCCTGCTTGATCCCTCGAGAAGAGCTGGTGTGTTTCAGATATCTTAAATGTTTCTACTCCAATGGGTGTGAAATGGTGAATTGTGATTTTCATTTGTATTCTTGACTCGTAGTGAAGTCAAGCATTTTTTCATGTGTGTTGGCCACTAGGATTTTCTCTTCTGTGGTTTATTTATTGATTTTTCTTTTCCTTTTTCTTTTATATTGTGGGTCTTCCGTTCATTGGCTTTGAGGGGTTCTTTCTCTCCTCTGGATGGTAATCCTTTGTTACATGCTTTGCCGACATGGTCTTAGGGTGTTGTGGTTATTGTTCCATTCTTTAAACTTGTCTTTCGATGAAAGGCGTTTTCAATTTAAATAAAATTAAATTTATCCCAGTGAGATTTGGCTGTGTGAAAAAAAAAAATTGTAATTCTCTTGTACATGGGGAACGTGAAAGGTGACCACAAAAGAAAGATCTCACTTTTCTTGTATGCGAAAGAGGAAATATTTCTTCCCTGGATGTAAGTAAAAGAATGTTCTCACTTTGGGTCCAAACATTTTTCAGTCTAGTAGTTTTCTTGAATGCCAACAGCCCCGTCCAGTTGTGCAATCTGTTGTTCTATAGTAAAGAAAGTATTCTAGTGCCGCCCGCCCGTGGGCATGCATTTGACATTGATGAAATGCTGCTTTGCTTTCACAAGTTTGCAGGCTTTGCTCTTGCAAGCCAGCTGACGTAACTGGAAGTAGAAGAGGACCCTCCCACTGGCGTTGGTTAATTGACTTTGATGAGCTTGTCTGCGGTGCCTAAGTGGTTCCAGAACAGAGAGAACTGTTCTAATCTGAAGAACTTGAGAAAGTCACACTGGCTGGCCAAGGCCGCACACCTCCAGCCAGCAGGGAAAAGGAAAGCAGTGGATATGCTGGTCAGCAAAGCAAGACTTGGCTGCCTTGAGCTTTTTCACTGAGCTCTTGCCCCGGTGAAGCACATTCTTGCTCTCTGGAGAGCCGGGCCCACTCGGAACTGGGCTGGCATGCTTGACCGACGCCTCATGTCGCCTCAGACTAAGCACATCATTCCTGGGGTAAGCATGCGGGCAGGGAGGCAGGCCAGATGCACGGTGTGGTTTTGAGCAAACGGGAATGTCTTTTGCTGCTAATGAGCTCAAGCTACATCACATCACATCACATTAGTCGCTTCACTTCTTAGGAGTTTTTCTTATCTTGCCAGAAATGTCATTCGCGGTGTGATTCTGTAAGTGTTCAGGTGGTTTAAGCAAGTAAAACCAGAACTCTGGTTTTAAAGTGTATCTAATTGAGAACAGTTTAGCAGCTTGGGTTGGGGGTGGGGGGGGCGGACTGGGAGAAACTGGAAGATGAAAATGCTTTTTCCAGCTGTAGACAGTCACTTGTTGCATGGCAGATGACACTGACAGCCCAGCCACTGAGCTGCATGTGTAGCTCCTGAGGCCTTTCTGCGTAAATCAAGATGATGTAGCTTCCTGCACGGCTGCCGTTTCAGATTTCCTTGCTGTTTGCCGCTTCAAAAATTTGTGAATTTAATGAAATGCAGACCCGCGAGCCTGGCGTTTAAAAATCCTTAAGCAGAGAGCTTGGCCACACAGAGGCCGGGTCTTTAGATTTGGAGTGGAACTTTTAAAGAAGAGATCGCATTGTTATTGGAGCCCTTTGAGGGAACACGTCAAGAAAGTAATCATCGTTCTAGAACCCAACTGTAAACGATAGCCTGCGAAAACAAAAACCATAAGCTTACAAATATCTGTGTTAACAGGACGCAAACACGTCACTTTGAAATCAGTGAAATCCAGCTTGCCTAGAAATTCTTTCCAAAGTATCTCTTTTGTTTCCAGTTCCAGGCTACCCTAAATTCGTCTAATGAAGAAAGAAAATGCTTGCTAACACACACCTGTGTGTGGTAATTACTGGTTCCTTCCAGGAGCTCTGGGGACAAAAGTATTAGCACGGTCAGGAAGCTGTGACATGCGTTGCTTAACCTATGTGATTTTAATGCTCTTTTATTGGGTCGCGTCTAAGATCTTCTAGGCGCACACTTGTCTTTGCCCCATTCAGTTTCGTGTGCCACAGTTGTACTTCTTTTGCCTCTGACATAGCTGCCGATAACGCACACTGATTTTCAAGGATTTCTGAGCAGTAGATACGTCACACACACGTTTCTGAGCTTTTCAGATGCCACTGGCATTTGATTTAGAAATTACTCAGTACCTGTTTGTCCTGAGGGACATCTGGAATCATCATCCCCATGCTCTTGCCTGCTTTCTAAGAATCTTATCACACACAAAATAGCTGTTCAGGTCGTTTCTGCAGAGGCATTGCCTGACGAATTAGGAAAATGTATCATCTGCCACCCGAGTGGCTGAGTACCCCAAACTGCCAAATACATGCCAGTGGTCATTTTGAATATTTTCAGCAGTGAAATTGGGCACAAAAACGTCACGGTGGTTTAATTGGGATGTCAGTCTAGATGACTTGAAAATAGTTGAATGATTTGTCATGCAGTTAATTTCAGTTCTGTCTTGAAGGATTACGGGGACTCTGCAAAGGGACGTTTTTCAATCCTTTTAGGTTACTTCGTCTCCCCAGACCCTAGATTTTTGTTTCCTGTGACCTAATCACTTCTCGTTTTAACTAATACCGGTGTTTGAATAGGCTGCTAAATACGCGGACTTTTGTCTTAATGGTTAAAGTTTAAAATAAGTCCTTATCAAGACCATTCTCTTTCCATTTAACCCCTTCATCCAATCATTCTCAAAATTCCCCAATAATGACAGAAACTATTCTTTCAATTGGGACAATAATATAAATGGATAGAATCCTTTATATACACATATGTATGCGGATACATTTATGTGTGTATGTAAATGTGTTATGGAATAACTTTTTAGGATGCTGAATAAGCTGTATGGTCCTTATTTTTTGTTCTAACCAAGTATGGATTTCAGTTTTTATATCACTGTACTTTTTTAAAGTCACTGCAAATCCCAAATGTACAAAAACACATTTATAAACCATACAGTTAATTCTTATCTTAGATTAAAATGAAATTAATAAGTTCCTAAAGTTTGGTATAGGTAGTTACTTTTTCACTGCCGAAGGCAAAAAAAAATGTGAATCTGACTAGTATGTTTGTTGTCTGTATATGAATTCTGGTATTGTTGCATTGTTAAGCTTCTTAAACTTGAATATTCTTTTTTTTTAATTTTTTAGCACACATGTGCGTGCGTGCGCGCACACACACACGCACGCACACTCATGGGGGAGGGGCAGAGGGAAAGAGAGAGAGAATCTTAAGCAGGCTCCACACTCAGCATGGAGCCCAACGTGAGACTCCATCCCACAACCCTGGGATCATGACCTGAGCCAAAATCGAGAGTCAGATGCTCACCTGAGCCACCCAGGTGCCCCAAACTTGAATATTCTTTATGACTGAAATTGCGTGCACTCCCTCTATGTCCTTTCCTCCCTTCCTTCAAACCAAAACGATCTCTCGGACTTGTGCACGGTTTTCTCTTGATTCAGCATGTTACCCACAATTTCACTTTTTTTTTTAATGTGGTTGAGAGCAAGTGTTCGGCTCCAGACAGCCTTGACTTTAAATACAAGGCCATTCCCTTCATAACTGTGTGATTGGCAAACTTAGGTAATTGTAAAATTAAGAAACATGATACCTGCGTTTCGGGTATTTGTGAGAAATTTTCTTAAAAATCACAGAGCACGCAGACTGCTTAGCACAGTACCTCTAGTTACTAAGAGGACGCACATGCCTATGTCCATTTTCTGCAGTGTCTAAAAATGCAAGAACTTAGTTCTGAGATCGCAAACCTCTCCGTAGGAGAGGCTAGGGAAACTTGTGAGCAGGTTTTTATTTGCATTTTGGGAGGAAAGAGATTAAAATAAATAACAGTCCTGTGACGTGGGACTCCTAATTGGTTATCTGGCCCTGGGATCAGAGGGCTTCAAGAGGGCAAGTGGCAACTCTCCACAAACTAAATGCTCATATTTGAGTCTTTGTACCCATTCACATTTTCTAGCTTCAGGAGATTCTCCACGTGGCCCTCACCTCCCAAATGCAAAAACACCAGAGCTCCTGGATGGCACTGAGCCTGAGAGAGCAAAAAAGATGATGTAGGTTAAGTATTCTAAGAAGTCTAGGAATTTTTGAATTATTATTCTTTCCTTGTCTTTTACCTGTGCATTGCTAGAGCCGTTTAGAAGGAGAAAAACAAGAAGTTGACGTGCGCCTGTGCATTCTGAGGGGAAGGAGACTTTCTCTTTCTTCCCTTCTGGGTTCTTTGGCTGGTCTCATCATGAAATTGACTTGAAACAGATGAACAGGGAAAAAAAACAAATTTAATTTTGTGCCTACGGGAACCCATAAAAATCTGAGGCTCATGTAAATGACCAAAGCAGGCAGCTTTTATGCCTTTTAGAAAAAGAAACAATAAACTTGTGAAGAATTGACAGAAGAGGGGTTTGGGCTTGAAGTAGCAAATTAGTGAAGAAATTACAAGGTTTGTTCACACAGCATTTTTGGCCTTGAATTCCCTATCTTTGGTGGTAAGGATGCTTTCTATTCTCCTGACACGGAGAGGGTGCCTTCAAATAGGAGATTTATTTTCTGCCCTCAGGGGGACAAAGGAGGGACGACGGAGTACCCTTTGTGTACCAGCTGTTTCTTGAGTAACTTTAATTCAAAATAATAAATATGCCCAAATGGCATATCTTGGAGTGGCATATTCTGCTCTCCAGGCCTGCCTTTGAAATCTCCAAGAGGTTTCACAATTCAGAAGTTGAGTTGGTAGATCGTTCCAGTATTTTATTGAATTAGTCTCTTAGCCTTGAAAATAAGTCAGTTAAATTTTAATCGAAGTATAGATGACAGACAATATTATTTAGTTTCAGGTATACGACCTGGTGATTTGACACCTATGCACACTATGCAATGCTTGCCACAATAAGTCTGGTTACCGTCCGTCACCATACAAAGTCATTCTGATATAATTGACCCTGTTCCCTATGTTGTACATGACACCCCCATGCTTTATTTTTTTTATAACTGGAAGTTATACCATTTGGTATACCAACTGGTGTTATACCACCTATTTTGACCATTGCCCTACCCCTCTCTCCTTTAGCAACCACCAGTGTGTTCTCTGTATCCATGAATCTGTTTCTGGTTTTGTTTGTGTGTGTGTTTTGTTTTCCAGATTCCACACATGAGTGAAAGCATGTGGTATTTGTCTTTTTCTGTCTGACTTATTTCACACTGCATAATACCCTCTAGGTCCATCCGTGTTGTTGCTAACGGCAAGATTTCATTTATTATGGCTTTTTTAAATGAGTGTGTTCATATGTATGTGTGTGTGTACACACACACACACACACACACACACACACACACATATACCATGTCTTTATTCATTCATCTATTGATGGACACCTAGATGATTTCCAGATCTTGGCTATTGTAAATAATATTGCCATGAACACAGGGGATATATCTTTTTAAATTAGTATTTTCATTTTCTTTGATGAAATCATACTGAGAAGTAAAATTGCAGGATTGTATGGCATTTCTACTTGTCATTTTTTGAGGTACCTCCATACTGTTCTCCATAGTGGCTACACCAGTTTACATTCCCACCAACAGTGCATGAGGGTCTTCTTTTGTCCACGCCCTCACCAACACTGGTTATTTCTTGCCTTTTTACTACTAGCCATACTGACAGGTGGAGGTGATACCTCATCGTGATTTTAATTTGCATTTACCTGGTGATAGTGATGTTGAGCCTCTTTCCGTGTGTCCATTGACTGTTTGTATGTCTGCTTAGGAAAAATACATATTCAGGTCCTCTGCCCATTTTTATTTTTATTTTTATGTTTATTTATTTTTGAGAGAGAGAGACACAGAGTGTGAATGGGGGAGGGGCAGAGAGAGGGAGACACAGAATCCAAAGCAGGCTCCAGGCTCTGAACTGTCAGCACAGAGCCGGACGCGGGGCTTGAACCCATGAACGGTGAGATCATGATCTGAGCCGAGGTCAGACGCCTTACTGACTGAGCCACCCAGGTGCCCTATCCTCTGCCCATTTTTAAATCAGATTGTTTGGGTGTTTTTGGTGGTGAACTATATGGTTTTTTTATTTTATTTTTATTTTTTAATGTTTATTTATTTTTGAGACAGAGAGGGACAGAGCATGAACAGGGGAGGGTCAGAGAGAGGGAGACACAGAATCTGAAACAGGCTCCAGGCTCTGAGCTGTCAGCACAGAGCCTGACGCGGGGCTCGAACTCACGGACTGTGAGATCATGACCTGAGCCGAAGTCGGACGCTTTACCGACCGAGCCACCCAGGCGCCCCTATATGGTTTTTTAAAAATATTTTGGTTATGAACCCCTTCTCAGATATATCATTTGCCAATATCTCGCTGTTCAGTAGGTTGTGTTTCATTTTGTTGATGGTTTCACAGTTGAGTCTTCAGTAAGAGGCATTTCTGTGGAAACAAAATAAAATGAAGGGTTAATGATTAGAGCTAATTATAAACCCAGTCAGAGTTCTGTGGGTCGTTGGTCAAGATTCCTAGATTGGACTCAAAGCATTTTCAGGTAGAATAAGGACAGGGAGTAGCAATCTGACAGATTTCCTGGTTTGCAGTTTGAGTGTCTCTGGTCATCTTCCTGAGTGGCCACAACAGCAGGCATGAAGATTTTCCGGACATGAGCTGTCGTGGTCATGTCTCTGAAGTTTACATCAAGTTGTCCAGTTATAGTTTGCATGGCTTTGGAAGAAGAACAATGATTCCAAGTCAGAAGTGTGGGAGAAAATTGGACATTTTGGAAAATTGGAAATCGGTTATTTTGGAACGTTATAGCCAGACAGTGGAGAAAACCAGAAGAGTTCAGGATCTGGTTAGTTTACAGGTAGAAAACGTAACCTCAGAAACAAGTAACGGGACTGGAATCTGATATCCAGAGGGGTTTATTACAGTTTTCCATTGACACAAAATTTTTCTCTGTATAGTTACCCTATTTCTCTCAGAAACAATCAAAGTAAGACTAATTTGTTTGCAAAATAAGTCTGGTCCCATTAAACTTGGCTTGGTTATTTGTATAAGTGCTGTAAAAATAGCAGTTGACCGTACAGACTTTTCAAAGTTTGCTTTGCTGAAACTTTTTACAAGGAATTTTAGATTGAACTCTTAAAAGACCTCTTGAGGCTAGGAACCCAAACCAAGGACTTAACCATCAAGTCTGCCATCTGACTTTGCCTGTAATACCTATAAATTTGGGTTAATTCCTCCCTTCTTGAGGTTCCCCAAATATCCACAGGTTCCTGAGCCTGCCAGAAAGTGGCCTTCCTAATTCACTTGGTAAGGCTGTCTGGAACCCGTAAGCAAGGTACCAAGCTCTTTTTCCAACAGCCATGATTGGCTGCATTTTAGTTTCTTAAAGCCGTCTGGTCATATCTGATTTTATGCACGTTGTTTTAAAATACGGCATTCTAGTCAAGGCCTTGGTAATATTCCAATTGTGTCCTGTTACAAGGAGAAAAGATTCTTATTAAACTTATGCATATAACTATATTGCCACAAAAATAAGAATAATCACTAAGAGTTTTCAAATTCTGGGGAGATCAGGTAGGTAGAAACAGTAATTGTTTTCTCTTTGTTCATGGGAACACTTTACCAAATTGCTGTAGGTCATAGGAAGATGAAGGAGGGGGTAGAAAGAAAAGGTTTTCCTTAAATCTGGAGAAATAAAACATTAAAGAACCAGCAGTGTTTTAAGCAAAAAGTCATGAAAATTGTAATCATCCTCATCGGTTTGTTCAGCCCCATGTAATTAATTCTTGTTCTGCTTGAATCCAGTTTTTTCCATTAGTTCTGGAAATTTTTACCCAGGTCAGTGATATGATCTTAAAGTTAATAGAAAGCTGTATTCTAGAGTACTGGTCAGAGTCCGTTCCATGAAAGTCTCTGAAGATAAAACATATTTGCAAAAGCATCAGAGTAAAGCAATAGCTTCTGTAAATGACAAAAGAGTTAAAAATGGCCATGGTTAAAGATCTGATGAGAATTCATTATAATGCAGTTGACAAGGGAATTTGGTTGTTTCTGTAATATGCATTTTAAAATAATAACTAGAATTGTGACTGATGGCATTATACCAGGACACATCAGAGTTTTAGGAATTTCATATAATTTCTGGAACACTTACATTAATAATTTCCATATATATATATTGTAAAGGAAGTTTAGCATCACTTCTTATTTTTTTAACTTTTTTCAATGTTTATTTATTTTTGAGAGAGACAGAGAGACGAGCACAAGTCGGGAAGGGGCAGAGAGAGATGGAGACACAGAATCCGAAGCAGGCTCCAGGCTCCGAGCTGTGAGCACGGAGCCTGATGCAGGGCTCGAACTCCCGAACTGTGAGATCATGACCTGAGCCACCCAGGTGCCCCCTTGTTTTTAATGTTTATTTATGTTGAGAGAGAGAGAGAGAGAGAGCGCACATGCAAGCAGGGGAGGGGCAGAGAGAGAGGGAGAAAGAGAATCCCAGGCAGGCTCCATGCTGTCAGCCTAGAACTGATGCAGGGCTCAATCTCATGAACTGCGAGATCATGACCTGAGCCAAAATCAAGAGTTGGACTTTTGACTGAGCCACCCTGGCGCCCCAGCATCACTTTTTATTTGAGAGTGCTTCCTATCACCTCTTATTTGATGATTTAACGTATCAAATAAGCCTAATTAGTATAACATCTCTCTTTTGATAAGGGGTGATGAAATAAATCTTTTGAGATATTCTAGGGACCCTCTAGAAAATCCCAAACTTAGTCTGAAGTCAAAAAGACTTCATTCAGAATTTGATTTGGGGAAGCTTGTTCAAAAATACTGAAAGGTTTTGGGGGGTGCACCTGGGTGGCTTAGTTGGTTGAGTGTCTGACGTCAGCTTAGGTCATGATCTCATGGTTTTTGAGTTCGAGCCCTGCATTGGGTTCTATGCTGTCAGTCTGGAGCCCACTTTAGATCCTCTGTCCCCCTTTTGCTGCCCTTTCCCCACTCATGCTTTCTCTCTCTCACCCTCTCTCTTTCTCTCAAAAATAATAAGCATTACATTTTTTTTTTAATATTAAAAGGTTTTGGGGACTTTTCTAAATAGGATTGTGATCATTATGAAATTTAAGACTTAATTAGCTATTTAACCGAAGTGACAATAAAAGATTATAAAAACAAGTATAGAAGGTTACGAAGTTGTGAGCAAAACTTAGCTCATTTAATATTGAGAAGATTCAGTTTTCCTAAGTAATCCTTTGATTAAAACAAAATGGAGATCAGGAAATTATTTTGGTAAGACACAAAATCTTTGCTTTCTAGGAAGATTACTTAAAAGGTAAATAAAAATTTTTGCAAATCTCTTATTATCAGGAGCAGACCAATAGTTGAACAAAACTTTATCTCTCTTGCAGATGAAAGAAAATTAAGATTTAGTTTTATGTAAGTACACTATTAAAGCTTATTTTTAAAACCTTTATGTTAGTAACTCAACTTTAGCCAACTTGGTTACACAAGAAAAAATTCCCTCTCTCTTTTTTTCTGTCTCTCTTCCCAACTTCCTATTTCCATTCAGTTTGTCCTGGTTTCCCTTTTTCTTATTCTGAAATAACCAGTTGTATTTTAGTACAAAATTATTATCTTTTCTCCTAAGAAAAATGCATCTCCATCCCTGATGCTTTTTCTTGCCCCAAAACCTATCTCACTTTTCTTGCATACAGATGTGTTTCCTTTATTATTTCTACTAGTTTAATTACACTTTCTAATTACAATTCATTCTTAACTCTGAGAAACCGTAATTTCTAGTAAAAACTAAGAAGTAAGCAATTGTGAGCTGTATGTTGTACCAGCATTCTTTAGATTGGCAGATTTATGAATACATTTTATAATTCTTAGAAACATAGGCTTCCTAATAGTTTAATTTTTCAATGTGGTACGAGACATGTTTACTAACAGACCCAAATATCTTTAGTTCTTCTATAATAAGAAGCCAAAATTAGGTAAAAGTTAGGTTCAGTAATTAATGTTTCATTATTCTATTTTATTTAGAAATAATCTAGGTAATACCATAAGACAGTTGTTTAGGATGAGAACTCTCTAAAAACTTTTCCCCAAATATAGACTTTTTTCCAATTCACATATCCTTCATGTGGCCATTGATCGGTAGGATCTTGTAATCTCAATAGCAACTCAAACCAATAAGCTTTTTAATGGCTTAACCATGGGTACAACAGATGTCCCAAAAGAGTACAAAAGGTGCAGCCCTTACAAGACCTAGAAAGTTCACTCTCAGAGTTAGCCTAAGAAAGCAAAGACCTTCATTATCACAGGGGATAACAATGGCATAGTGAAAACAGTGTCTCTGGTTTTCCATGTCTCCGTTCAGAGGCCTGTTAATCTGTGACACCAGGCAGGTGCTACTGGCATGGGATTTTTTGATGAGGCCAGCTCAAACAGCAGGCTTAGAGGACCTGTGTCTGCATTGCCCCCTCTATGGTTTTCCTCCTTGTTACAAATGACAACAAAGAAATGAAAGAAAAGAGATGAAAGAAAGTAATGACCATTTCTGGGAGGCTAGGGATCAGTAGAAAACAAATCTTGCCCAGAGAGGAACTAGAAACCTTTCATTTTCTGCTGCTAATCTAAATTTAGAAAAAGAGGGACTCTCACTGCTATTGATCTCAACAGATCCTGCAGGCAGCGATCCAGGAGACCGATGAGTTAGGCATCCTTACCTTCTGCTGGCTCTTGCCAGGGGTCCCAGGATCTTGCAGCAGCCGTAGCCCTGGAACAAACAGGTGGTCAGCCAGGAGAGAACCCCACATTCGGCACCCAAACCGTAGGGGAGGAAAACATTTCCCTTTTTCCCTTCCAGGTTCTTTGGCTGGTGTAACAATCACATCGAAATAAGACAGATGAACAGGAGAAAAGCAAATTTAATTTCATACATATGAGAGCCCATAAAAATATGAGACTCAAAGAAGTGACAAAGCTGAAAACTTTTATGCCTTTTAGACCAAGAAACAACGAATTTGTGAAAAAACGATGACACAGAGAGGTTTGGGCTAGGGGCAGATTAGGGAAGAGGTGACAAGCTTTGTTTATACAACCTACTTGGCCTTGATCGCTGTCTCTGGTGTACTGGTACACCGAGGGTATCGTCCCATGAGAGATTTATTTCCTGCTTTCTGGGAGGCAAAGGAGGGTCAGAGTGTTCTTCTTATACCAGCTGTCTCTTAAGTGACTTCAAAATAATCATTATTCCAACGTGGCATATTTTGGGGTACCATATCTGCTGTCCTTCAATTCCCATATATTACAAAACAAATAATGATCTAAGGTTATAGGTTCCTGCATCGTTTTTCAGGTAAAACCTGCATTTCAATGGAAACAAAATGTTACAAAGTCCTGGTGGCTAGTATACGTGCATGAGGATGCTTTGAAGGATGACCGCAGGGATGCTGGCTTTAGGACCCGGAGATGGCAGAATGTGTGATCTCACCTCGCCCCATAAAACAGCGAGTTCATAGAAAAGCTAATTTTGCACCATCCTGACAGAGAGTTGCCAAATTATCTCTACTGTTAAAATTGAAAAAAGCTTGAAAGAGAGCCTTACACATCCCACTAATTCATTAGAAGTGATTGATATTAAAAATATAAGAAATATCTCAGGAAACGTGTGTGTAGGAACACTACAGTCGCATCTCTTTGGGCCAGATATGTTCGTTCTGGCAAATTACGTCCCAGTCCTTTTTATAAGCTTACATATTTTTATGGTTGTAACTATAGTATACAGACTATTCCTAGGTGCTGCCTTTTTCCCTCGGCTGTGTTTTGAGATCACTCTTAAATCATAGCACAGTATAGCATTGTGCGAACTTACCGTGGTGTGTCGAAATAAAATGGTCATTTATTGTTGGGATTTTCGTTGATTTTACGATCTTGTTTTTATAGGTAAAGAAATCTGTAATAACAATTTTGAGCATATGGTTTTTGGCTCTACTAAATCACTTCCTTGAGGTAAAGTCTCAGATGTGGAGCTATTTGCACAGTGAGTGGAGTTGAGTGTTTTTATGTCTTTGGCTCCGCTTTCCATATCTCTTTTCAAAATTATTGTACCAGGTGCCAGTGCCAACATAATATTGATAATATACTAATTTTATAACGATACACCCCATTTTATGTTAATGTCTAATTACTTTCAAATATAAAAAAAAATAGGGGTGCCTGGGTGGCTCAGTTGCGTCTGACTCTAGATCTTAGCTCCGGTCATGAGCTCGTGGTTTCATGAGTCCGAGCCCTGCGTCAGGCTCTGTGCTGATGGTGCAGAGCCTGCTGGGGATTCTCTCTTCTTCCTCTCTCTCTGCACCCTCCCCGCTCATGCTCTCTCAGTCTCTCTCTAAACATAAATAAGCGTAAAAAAGAAATAAAATGTAAAAAAAAAATGACACGGCAACGCTTTCATTTCGATTTAGTAGACTACTAGCAAAGGTGAATATTTAACTGAGTATTTGTATATTCTTTGGACTTCTGTGTACGTATTTTATTAGGTTTCCTGGGTTTAGAGGCTAATGTTACTTTTATTTGTTAGATATTAACAGAATTACAGAATAAACTATTAGTTTTTTTCCCCCTGTCTAGTCCCCGCCATTGAAATACTTCCTTTCCTAAAAAGTGATCTTACGGGGTGCCTGGCTGGCTCAGTCAGCAGAGCTTGTGACTCCTAATCTTGGGGTTGTGAATTCGAGCCCCACGTTGGGTGTACAGATTACGTAAAAATAAAAAAAAAATTAAAATTGACCTTCACATTTATATCGCGGCACCCTGCTAATGTCACTCAAGGGTAGCTCCTGTGACATAGTGGCATTAAAATCGACGCTAAACTGGTCACAAAACTTAAGCCTTGATTTTGGAAAGCCAAACAAAAAACTTTGACTTTGTTTAGATATCTGACTTACTTTTTGCAGAGAACTAATGACTGTCCACAAAATAAGAAAAAGACCACATTTGGCTCGAGCTGTAGTTCACATGAGAAGTGTGTTCTGTCTTGTCTTTAGATTCATAGAGTTTGCACCGTCGAGGGCAGCGTGAGCCGGTAGGTCATCAGGTTGTTGATTCAGGGCTGTTAGAACTCAGAAAGGGCTCTTACACCCTAATAGCTTCCTGTGGGGCTCCCCCTTAAGTGGTCATACCGGTGGGAGGGGGGCTGTCTCCCCAACTCTTCCCCTAGGGTTGGAGAACTGGAACTTTCTGTACTCTTTCTTGGTAAGAGACCTGCGGTCATTTTGACTTGAATGTAATGTTGTTTGTTAACCTTACAAACGGTACTTGTCTTTAAACCTTCGTCCGAGTGTAGAACCAATTATTTGGGTTAGTGGCGTTTCAGGCATCAGAAAAGAGAAAAATCTGACCCTTGAGATCACACATAAGATCCTTAACTGTGTTACCAACACATAAAATAGATCTGCCACAGTCCTGAAGGTTCCACACCCTGTGCTACAGGTGCCCTCTTGCCAAAGTCTGTTTTGTACCATCCTGGGCCTCCTCATCTTCTTACTTACTCATGGAGGACAGAAAATGGCCTTGATTTGAGAACATGATAGGATTTAGAACATGATAAAATGGACAGAGCCCACTGCACGGAAAGGGGAAGAACGAGATTTTTTTCTCGGTTCTAATTCTTGTGTCTTCATTTGGAAGCAAGTCAATTAACATGTCTAGGTTTGTTTAATCACCTAAAATGAAAGTAGTAATTCTTATCTCTGGATTCCTCCATATGGGAGGTTATAAAGGCCCTTGGGGGTGATACAAAATACTTCTCAGAATCTCAGCATCTCAGAATAGCTATTTCTAGTTTTGTCTTTCCTTTGACACCCTGATGATTGCTTGAAGAACATACCTTCAATACTAATACGTATAAAATCAAGTCATCTAACCTCACGTTATTTTTCCCCAATTTTTTTCTTTTTTTTTTTTTCCTTTCCATTTTTCTTTCCTTCTTTTCTTTTGGACCTCTCTTGTCTTGGCATCAGCACAGGTATTTCTGCATCGTGAAACCTGAAGAGCCTGAGATTCCCCCCTGCCGGGTCCAGGTTTATGACCATTTTCATGACTTGGTTTAATAAGGTTTAATATTCAATAAAAACACAGGCTTGGAAATATTTCAAGGCTAAGTGCCACATCAGCGGGTTTTGTGAATCATTCCCAGCTCTGCTTCCATGGCTTTTACAGTGGGTTTTCAAGGTAGACTGTGAATAATTAATGCTAATGTGATGTTTGGGTGTTTTTTTTTTTTTAAACACGAAACTCTGTGCATGCACTCGGATATAACAATATGAAAGGGAAGTAACTTCACGATATTGCCAAAAATATTAATCGCCTCCACATGATATGTGTTGGGTACTACCCAGGTGAAATTAAGTGAGATCTGTATGGTTGACAGTGTTACCATTTATTCAGATAATGTTAACAAGATAAAAAAATAGGTATGCATCTGTGCAAATACAGCGACATCAAGAACCACAAATGTCTCTATTGTAGACAGTAAATATTGAGAGAATTCTCAGGGTTAAAGATTGGTTGCAAGTACAGAAGTTGTGGAATTCAGTTCAACAGTGGTTAAAGAGTAGGTTTGTGAACAGTCTCTTTAATATGATTGAGTTAACATGTTTTTCTCTGTGGAGATCCAAGTTCGTTATGGGGCTTAATAGAAGTCTATATTGGGGGTGGGGAGGAGGAAGGGCGCCTGGGTGGCTCAGTCGGTTGAGTGTCCCTCTTCGGCTCAGGTCATAACACGATCTCACAGTTCGTGAGTTCGAGCTCCACATCGGGCTCTATGCCGTCAGCTTGGAACCTGGAGCCTGCTTCAGATTCTGTGTCTTTTTCTTTCTGCCCCTCCCCTGCTTGCGCTCTCCCCCAAAAAATATTTTTCAAAAAAGTTTATATTGGGACACCTGGGTGGCTCAGTCACTTAAGTGTCAGGCTCTTAATTTTGGCTCAGGTCATGATCTCATTGTTCATGGGATCAGCCCCCATGTTGGGCCCTGCGCTGATAGTGTGGAACCTGCTTGGGATTCTTGCTCTCTGCCTCTCCCCCCCCCAGTTTACACACTCATGCCCTCTCCCTCTCTCTCTCTCTCAAAAATAAATTTTAAACAACAAAAAAACCAAAACAAAGCAAAATATTTTTCAAAGTTATTATATGTATTTTAAAAAAATGTTTAATGTTTTTATTTTTGAGAGAGAGAGAGAGAGACAGAGCATGAGCAGAGAAGGGGCAGAGACAGAGAGGGAGACACAGAATCCGAAGCAGGCTCCAGGCTCCGAACTATAAGCACAGAGCCCAACGTGGGGCCCAGACTCACAAATTGTGAGATCATGACCTGGGCTGACGTCAGACGCTTAACCAACTGAGCCACCCAGGCGCCCCTATGTATATATTTTTTAATGTTTATTTTTGAGAGAGAGAGAATGTACACACGAGGGGAGAGGAAAACAGAGGATCTTTGTACTGACAGCAGCGAGCCTGATGTGGGGCTTGAACTCTCGAACTGTGAGATCATGACCTGAGTCGAAGTCAGACACTTGATCATCTGAGCCGCCCAGGTGCCCCCAAAAGGTTTATATTTTAAAGAGACCTCCAACCTGTCTTCTCTTTTGTGTTTCCTATGAGTGGTAGGAATTCAAAGACTGTTGTAGAAGTTGCTGTGGGACTCAGGGACCCCGTGAGAATGTCACTTGACTGCTTCTGTCTCACTGTTGAGAGACGTGATGTTGTAGCCGGAACATCTAGTTGGTGGAGATGTTGAAAGTTATTTGTTTCAAGAGAGCCCAAAAGAACAGTCGTTCCTGAGCTCCAGATTAATAAAACTACTCCAGCTAATAAAAGACAGTTTGTGTGGATAATAAAGGGTCCCCGTTGCTGGTGCGGTATCTGCTTTGGGGCTGAGAAAATATGTATTTGTTAAATTTCTAGAGCTGAGTGAGAATGCCCGCCTCCTCTGGGACTGATTTAATGCCAGGAAAAGTGAAGGCATTGTGCTAAGTGAAACGAGGCGGCCACAAGATGGCAAATGCTGGATGTTCCATTTAGATGAGATACTGGGAATAGACCAACTCAGAGAGACAGAAGGGAGAACGGTGGTTGCAGGAGCTGGCGGGGGGCGGGGGGCGGGGTGCGGGGGAAGGAAATGGGGAGGTGTGTCTAATGGGAACAGGGTTTCAGTCTGGGATGATGGAAAAGTTCTAGACATGGATTAATGGTGGTGGGGGCACAACAGTGTGAACCTACTTAATGCCGCTGAACTGCGCACTTCAAAATCGCTGAGATGGTAACTTTTTTGTTGTGTCTGTTTTACCACGAGTTTTGAAATGTAATTTAAAAAAATGATCTTTATAGTAAGCCTGTATGTTGAATGAGGCCAAATGCCTCGGATGTATTATCTTATTTAATTCTCACAGCAACCCTGTGCAGTAGACACAGGATTTTCTCTACTGAGGAAGAATCTGAGCACAGCCAGGGATGTCTCACGTCTAGGGAGCCCCGGGTGCCATTGACAGAAGCAGGAGAAACCACCCACCTAATCCCGCCAGGAGTCAGCCAGACACCCTAGACCTTCTGCAGACCAGCTGCGTGGTCCTCTCGTAGAGTTCATGAAAATCACCCAACAGGCGGGCTGCCCCCATGGTCTCAAAATTAACTCGTGCTTTAAACATCCTTTTAACCCTCTGGGGGCGCCTGGGCGGCTCAGTCGGTTAAGCATCCGACTCTTGGTTTCAGCTCAGGTCATGACCTCACGGTTCGTGACTTTGAGCCCTGCATCTGACTCTGTGCTGACAGTAGGAAGCCTACTTGGGATTCTCTCTTCCTCTCTCTCTGTCCCTACCCCACTCAGGCTATCTCTCTGTCTCTCCCCCAAAATAAATAAATAAATAAACTTTGGGGGCAAAAAAAAAATCACTTTAACCCTCTCTAAATGGACCACTTTCATTCAAATGGTTTTTTTTTTTTTTTTTTTGATGTTTTGTTTTGTTGTTGTTTTTTCTTAATCTCCCAGGATGGTCCATTAGAAATAAGAAATGAGCTGTTTTTTCCTTATCTTTATGTCCCAGCTCCTTCTCAAAAAAACAAGAGCAGACTCATTCCCACAGGGAATGTATGTAAAAGCCAAGTAAAGATATTTTCGTAAAGACTATGTTTATCCCATTTTTCTTTCTTTCTTTTCTTTGTAAAATTTATTTATTTTTTTCGTCGATACCATTTTAAAACAGTTTTTTTCCTTGCTGGAATCCACATTTATAACCAGATTGCACTAAGGTTTTCTTGTTGGTGGTAGTGTGTTTACTTTGGGGGGTGTTGTTTTGTTTTGTTGTGACATGTTTTGTTTTGCACTTTTAGGCTTTGGACCCAGTACATTCTATATCCCATCACCCTGGTGAATTGAAGATTGCAAGACCATCCTGGGATAAAATAAGTTACGTAGAACAGGGAAGAAGACCTGTTAGGAAATGGGGGGCTAAGAGATCTTTCTCTGATTCTGGTGCTTGTTGCCTCTTTTTTTTTTTTTTTTTAAGTTTATTTACTTATTTTAAGAGAGAGAGAGGAGAGGAGCAGAGAGAAGGAGAGAATCCCAAGCAGGCCCCGCACTGCCGGTGAGGAACCTGATGCCAGGCTTGAACGCACGAACAGTGAGATCGTGACCTGAGCCAAGATCAAGAGTCAGATGTTTAACCCACTGAGCCACCCAGGCACCCCTGGTGATCAGTGCCTCTTAAATCCTTCCACCCCTGTTTTTCAGTTGGGTGAAATGATGAACCTGGAGACACTTGCTACACGGAAAACTTGCAGTGTCTTTCAAAATCTTGTTGGGAACACGTGCTCTTCCAATGTTCCCCGTTTCCTACCTTTTTGATTTTCCCATGAGAAACCAGCTGGTTTGTACCAGCTGAGAGAAATCATTTCCAACCCAGTATATCTGCATCATTTCCTCTCTGCCCTTAATTCGGAACAAAGGAAACAAGATAATAGGCCAACACAATGAATTAAATCAAGTTCTTAATTACGGAATTAGGAAACTTTTTAACATCATTTAAGAATTCCGTGCTTGCATTTCTTTCAGAGTTGTAGACTCTATTCAGAGCTCTTTCCTGATTAGTTCCTCAATTCAGTAAGTCAGAATGCTGACAGTTTGTGCAAACCTAGGAAAAATAATTGTGACACTTAAAATACAAATATAGACATGCAGAATTTCAAATCCTGTATCCTCTTGGTGCTTTCTCAAGGCCAGTTCAGTTTTTCCTAATAAGGACGTTTGACTAGCTTGCAGAGCTCTGACAGATGATATTTCTACAGGTCTGTTTTTTTCTGTGCGTTCACGGCAATGCCTGAGCTGAGCGAGCTACTTTGGCCTTATTCACCAAACACATATGCTGCCTGTAAGTGCATTTTAGCCCAAGTCAGTCTCCTTATACTATGTTCTTACCCTCAGAAAGGATAACGTCTCCTTATTTGGTATTCGTGTTTTCTTTCAGATTGCATGAATTGAGATGACTTTTACATAGCACGCCTCCTTACCGGGCTCCTCTGCGAAGCAGGGAAAAACATGGTGTCTGGTGCTGGTAATTCTTACACCACCAGAGAACATAACTGCTTTATCACACGGGGCTCTGAAGATAGCACATGTCACCACTGTATGAATGCTCTTAGGTTCTGGAATTTGGTCAGTGACTAACGTTATCATGCATGTGTACTGAAGTAGAGAACAGTACGATTGATAAATGATGAGGGAGAAGAGTAGCCAAAATAGTAGGGTGATAAGCAAGTACATGGGTTAAAAGCATTCCAGGAGTTCCATTTATGAGAACTTGTAGACACTTTGTTTTACTGTCTGTTTGTTGCTTTGGAAGAGCTTCTCTTAATGAGACTTGTCCTTTTCCAATAATATATACTTCATTGTTATATGAAGGACAAGAGGCTACATGGTTTTCGTTGCAGAACTGTGTTTTAAGTCGTACCGAAAGGAACCATTTCTTCATAGCATCGCATGGTTTGTTTTTTTTTTTTTTTTTAATGTTGATTTATTTTGAAGGAGAGAGAGCATGAGCAGGGGAGGGGCATGGAGAGAGAGGGAGACACAGAATCTGAAGCAGGCTCCAGGCTCTGAGCTGTCAGCACAGAGCCCGATGCGGGGCTCGAACTCGCAAGCCGTGAGATTGTGACCTGAGCCAAAGTCAGACGCTTAACCGACGGAGCCACCCAGGTGCCCCATTTCATGGTGGTTTTTAAGGGAGAATGTTTTACGTATAATATTTAGCAGAATTTGAAATTACTAGGATATTGGATTTTCTCATCTTCCGAGAAAATGAATGAATATATAATTTTGAATTCATAAAATCTATGAATGGTATATGGGGACATATTTTCACTGTCAAACATGCATCATCTTGAGTAAAATTATAAATTATAGTAGTATTTTCAGAAGGTCATTTTTCTTCTTCATGAAGTGTTTTATTCAGTAGCAGGTAAATGTGATCTGTTCCGTACAAGAAAAATGAAAGATAAAAAGCTTCTTATAATTTTTTTTCAAGGGGAATATGGTTCCTAAACAATAATATAGCTTAAATTTTAATTCTAGGGGTGCCTGGGTGTCTCAGTCAGTTATGCGTCTGACTTCAGCTCAGGTCATAATCTCGTGGTCTGTGGGTTGGAGCCCCGCGTCTGAGCTGTCGGCACAGAGCCTGGAGCCTGCTTCAGATTCTGTGTCTCCCTCTCTCTCTCTCTCTCTCTCTCTCTGCCCCTCCCCCGCTGTGCTCTATCTCTCTCATCCTTCAAAAATAAACATAAACAATTTTTTTAAATTTTAATTCTAGTTAATCTTAAGCTTTCAAATTAGAATTTAAAAATGTATGATTCTATATGAAATCTGTATTTTTACGTCCCTGGAAAAATCTTTGTGAAGGATATGACTCTTCTCAGCTGTTGTTAGCTCAAGAATTTTATGGTATAAACTAAGTGCGTAAGCATTTCTTTTCTTCACACTGGACTGATCTGGGTTGATTTAGTGTAAGGTACACACCAAAGTAAAATGACCTGCAAAGACATCTGAAACTAATAGAAGGGAAAAGCAGAGAATGTAGTGCCCCAGGGATTAAGAACTTCTTGACGTTTCTCATTCATTGGCATCTGGTTTGAGAGTCTGAGCTTAGATTTCCAGCTTAATTTTTCTTAAAAAACATATCCTTATGCTGCTCTCTGGCAGTTGAGGGCTTTGTATTCATCATATCTATCCTAAAATACTGTTTAGTCTGCTAACTCTGACAATGGCCCTTATCTGTGTGTTTGGCCAAAGGCATTAGAATGAAATAGTATGAGCAAAGTTTTATTTCTAGCACAAATAAATCTTTCTAGACATCAAACTCTGAGTATTCTGGTTAACGTTTTGAAAACCCTTGGTATTTATCAATACCAGCAAGTGGCTGATAGCTCAATGAGTTCTTGATTAGTATTAAAATAGAATTGATGAAGGGGCACCTGATTGGCTCAGTCAGTTAAGCGTCCGACTTCAGCTCAGGTCTTGATCTCACAGTTTGGGGGTCAAGCCGCTTGTGGGGCTCCTTGCTGACAGCTTGGAGCCTGGAGCCTGCTTCAGATTCGGTGTCTCCCTCTCCCTCCCTTTCTCTGCCCCTCCCCTGCTCACACTCTCTCTCTCTCTCTCTCTCAAAGTTAAATAAACTTAATTTTTTTTTAATTATTTAAAATAGAATTGATGTTTCTTTAAAAAAGCTGATATAGGGGCACCTGGGTGGCGCAGTCGGTTAAGCATCTGACTTCAGCCAGGTCACGATCTCGCGGTCCGTGAGTTCGAGCCCCGCGTCAGGCTCTGGACTGATGGCTCGGAGCCTGGAGCCTGTTTCCGATTCTGTGTCTCCCTCTCTCTCTGCCCCTCCCCTGTTCATGCTCTGTCTCTCTCTGTCCCAAAAATAAATAAAAAACGTTGAAAAAAAATATATATAATAATAAAAAAAAAATAAAAAAGCTGATATGGGCTTTAATTGTATGAGTGACATTGGGCACACCACCAAGTGTCTCTGAGAGTCCGTTTCCTTATTTTTACAACTGAATAATAATGATATAAGCCCTGTCGACCTCAAGGACCAAATACCAAAAATAATGTACATCTTGAAACTAGTAAAGTATGGTAATAAGGGATTAATCATTTGACAAACATTTGTCAAGGACTGACCTGTCATTTTCCCCCTGACTTGAGCCCTTACTCTGCTTGCCTGGAGATTCGAACAGTCTTGGGAACGATCTCCTTGGTGGACATACAGTCCCTTGAGAGCTTCTCATAGTGCCTGGTCCCAGTCCTCAGTCCACCCTCCATATTTTCTACCCCTCTGCAACCTTGCTCTGCCCTTGAAAGGGCCCAGAGGCTGCCAGGAGAGTCCTGGGGGGAGAAAAATGGCAGCCAGTGCCAAGGAGTGGGGCCCGAAGGGGGGGCTGAATGAGGTAACAGGGGTTACTTGTGTCTGGTGTATCCGAGGCCAGAGGATAAAGGCTTAAAAGAAAGCCAGAGTTAACTGTGTTGATTTGTTAACTTTGTTTATTTGTTTCCGTGTGGTGTTTGTTTTGCAAATTGTGTCTCAGGACGCTGTGGAACCAGAGGCCTAATAGCAGGGGAATGGGGGTACGTAGGAGAAGAAAGGTAGAGCAAACAGCGAGAGGCAGCTTCTCTGCCTCTGAAAATAGGTTCGTTGCCTACATAGTCTATGCAGGGATTGGCAGCATTCAGAGAATTAAAATATAAGACATCTGAGGCTATTACCGTGTTTCAGGGTGCCTAACATAATTAATACCTCTCACACTTCTTGTTGTTTGACTTTTCTAGAATTTTAGATTCTGGATAAAGAGCCTATCTTTTGTAAATCTTACCTATAGCTATTCCTTTCTCGGTGTGAACCTAGTTAGAATAATCATATTAAAAAAAAAAAAAAGAAAAATGTGGCCACCTGGGTGGCTCAGCCGGTTGAGCGTCTGACTTTGGCCCAGGTCATGATCTCACAGTTCATGAGTTCGAGCCTCACATCTGGCTCCAACAGAGCCCGCTTCAGATCCTCTGTCCGTCCCTCTCTCTTCTGTCTCTCTCTCTGTCTCTCTCTACCCCTCCCCTGCTTGCACTCTCTCAAAAATAAAAGTAAAAACATTTAAAAAAGAGAGAAGTTTTTAAAAACTGGGTTTCCATATATAACTAACCATTTGGTATTGATTTTGACGCAAATGATCATAACTCTCAAATAAATGTAGCCGTTATTTTTTTTCTTTTTATGCCACAGCAGAGTTTTTGGTAGAGCTGAGAGCTCCACTTATAATCAAAGAAGTGTCTGGTAGGAGTCCAGCTGGTTAGGCTCCCTGTGCAGCGTCTGAAGGAACTAACGCACAGGTAAAATATGAAAAACAAGCAAACGACAACAGCATCTCTCTGGAAGGATTTCCCAGGGATGTTTCTGCTGCACCTGGGCTGTAGCGCCCCCACCAGATCCCAGGAGCCGGGATCTCTGCAGCCCGAGCAGGTCTCTGGTGCTTCTAACATATCTTTCAGTTTTGGGGCCGGAGCTCCCGGAACCCCATCGGTGCCACCGTGGCCTGGACCTCTCCCCAGCTGTCCTTCTGCACACTGATGCCTGATTCATCCACGTAACCGGCCAGTCTAGCACCCGTGTCATATCCCGCTCATTTCAGGCACCGCCGAGACGCCCGTCACCGGCAGCATCATGTCCCTTTGACTTGCTGTAGTTCATCATCATTGAGTTTTTGTGTTTTTTTCCAACGTCTCCAACAAGCCAAGTTCCAGCCTCACGGCCTTCGTGGTTGCTGTTGTTTTTCTTGGAGCATTCTTTCTGTCCCTTCTTCTTGTTTGTAAGCTTTCAGTGAAGCCATGATTCTTCAGAAAGGTTTTCACTGACTTCCCTCCACAAAGCGGTTTCTCCTATGTGTCCCTGTCACGGAACTGAGTCTGTTTCCTTCATACAAATGCAATTATGTGGCTTCCTTAAGGTTCACACTTCTCGCAGACTCAGTTTCTTTTACAAATGCTTCCTCACGCCCTCTTTATGATCTTGAAATGAAAATCACAGTTAATGTGAACAACTATCACAAAATGTATAAAACTCCAGTAAGTAATGATTTCTTCTTTAATTTTTTTAAGTGCTTATTTATTTTTGAGGGATAGAGAGAATGCAAGTGGGGGAGGGGCAGGGGGGGAGAGAGAGAGAGAGAGAGAGAGAGAGAGAGAGACACAGAATCTGAAACAGGTTCCAGGCTCTGAGCTGTCAGCACAGAGCCCAACGTGGGGCTCGAACTTGGGAATGGTGAGATCGTGACCCGGGCTGGAGTGAGACACTTAACCAACTGAACCACCCAGGTGCCCCAGTAATTGATTTACCCTTAAGTCATGCGTGTTTCAGTTTGTGATCGTACAGATACGACCACACTGCAAGATGTGACGAAGTTGTCACATGTCTGCCCCTGTCTGTAGGTGCCATGGCTGGGGCAGCTGTGAACGAAGGTTAACGGTGTTATGTCACACTGGGGGGTGGCTCTTGGAGACAATACTCAACAATTCTTGGTAAAGTCCCAAAGAAAGTACAACCTTCCACTGATTGACACAGGATGTTCATTTGTAGAAAATTCAGTATATTTGATAACTAACCAAAAATGCTTTGTGCTTATATGCAGAATAGAGTTGGGATCTGGATTTGGATCATTTCATCAACAGCTTTTTCACCTGCATAAGTTCCAGCAGGACAGAGGGCATGAGGGGTGCACACCCATTTTATTATGACGTGAGACTGTTGTGCACAATGCAGGACATTTATACCCCTGGCCACTGCCCACAAACAGCCTATAATGTCCCTCAATTATTGAGACAACCAAAAATGCCGCAACAAATTTCTGGAACACCTTTTTAGAACACCTGGTCTAGGCTACGAGCTCTGCTGAGTGCAGAAGCCATGTTTGCTTTGTCTGTGCTGGCAGCCTTGATATCTAGCAGATGATCATAGCAGTGCATGACAAATAATTAAGGAACGAACGGATGGATGAATGGGAAAGCGTGGAAACAGGGAAACATGCTCATCCATTCAGTTAAAAAGTGTGTACAGAGCAACTACCATAGATGCTCTGCGCTGGTCTAGGACCTCGGAATACAGCAGTTAATGAGACAAATACCCCGAGCTTGCTCTCTCTCCATATATGAAACTACTTTGTGACTGTAGTGACACCTAGATTTCCTATACAGGATGACCGTAACTTTGGTGTATCGAGTTTTATTTAATTCAGAACACATACTTTGTATAGTTAAGTCACTTGATTATGATGGAGAAAGCTGGGTAGAAAATAAAAAGCAGTGGAAGGAAGTCAGGTTGGTGAATTGTTTTTAAAAAGCAAATAGAATAAAATGAGTGCCTGAAAATAACATAGTTATTTATAGATTCCTTGTGTCTGTTTACACGGCATCCTGGGCCAAAACATTTAAATCCAAACCATTTTGTTGTTGTTCTCAGATACATGGCAATAGAGTGCTGTAAGGGGCTCTTTTCCCCTGAGCAATACATTTTACATTTAGTAAATTTACATTTAGTAGGTGTATTGGAGGCAACAGACGTGCCTTCTTGAAATGAGGTGAAATCGTAAACCTGAGTGTTAAGAGGCATCCATCGGGGGCATCTGGGTGGCTCATTTGGTTAAGTGACTCTTGATTGGGGCTCAGGTCGTGATCTCATGGTATATGAGATCAAGCCACACATCAGGTTCTGTGCTGACAGCTTGAGACTCTCTCTCCCTCTCTCTCTGCCCTTCTCCCACTTGCATTCTCTCTCTCTCTCTCTCTCTCTCTCTCTCTCTCTCTCTCTCTCAAAATAAATACATAAACTTAAAAAAGAAGAGGTGCCCATTTGAGCATTTTGCAGTTAGTGTATCTTCATATCTATATGGCATTTGCTTTGGAATCCCCCCATCCTCAGCTTATGCAGTTAGTCAACTAGGTGATAATCAAGCTAGGGGCCAAAGGGGGGCTGAGGGAAATTGCCAACAGCTGAATATGTCTGTGAAAAGTTGTATGTTCTTACTTACGATTCTGGAAGCTTCAGCAGGAGATATTAGGTCAGCTTTAGTTTACGCCTTAATAGAACAGAAAAACTGGTCACAACTGAAAAGGGACATTTTTGGGGTCTTAACCACTGAACCACTGGCTGCCATTTATTTTTTTCCACTTCCACATTATTTAAGGAGCTATTTTGCAGGCACAATCTTAAACCAAAACTGCCAGTGCCCTCTGAGATGCCTTTCTTGCCACCAACAAAAGTAGATGTGGTTTCAAATGATGCTTATAATTTACAAGTGATGCTTTTTTAAATTTTTTAAGTTTACTTATTTATTTTTGAGCAAGACAGAGACTGCGTGAGTGGGAAAGGGGCAGAGAGAGAGAAAGAGAGAGAGAATCCCAAGCAGGCTCCACCCTCTCAGCACAGAGCTCTGTGCGAGGCTCAATATCGCAAAAACCGTGAGTCGAAACCAAGAGTCGGATGCTCAACCGACTGAGCCACCCAGCACCCCAACAAGTGATGTTCTTCTTAAACTGGCATGTTTATTGGCCACAGCCCTTGAATCTTAAATATTATTCTTTGAATCGTTCTCATGTTAAGGTTGACTTTTATGCTTTCTACTGTGGTGAATGATACTGAAGACTCCTGGGTTGTAAATTTGAGTCTCCAGTGCAGACTGCAGATTGGTCTGCATTCAACATAAGCCATAAATACAGGACCATGGTCTTATACTGGGGGTCACACAGCAGTGCAGAAGCATGGCATGGTCCCGTGATTTCTTTGATATCAGTTATTCAAACAACCTCAGAAATAGGTGGTATTTTTTTTTTTTTCTGTATTGTGTAGAGAAGGGAACTGAGGCTCAGAGTATGTGGTTTTTTAAACTAAGATTTGCTCTGTGCTTGTAATTACTCATTTATCCCTCATGGCAGTCATGGAAAATAGGATGGTATTTCCATTCTACAGATAAGGACACTGAGGTGCAGAACTTTAAGTGACAGCTTTGATACGGAACTAGGTTACTGCGGTGAGAAAGCAAGACTCCAGAAAGTAGACTCCGGAGCTTGCCCCCCAGAAGCTACTCGGTGCCTGCTTAGGGATCTGCGGAATACACAGCTGACAGGTCGCAGAGCAAAGTTGTCCGATTTCATGTTCGTGCCCTCTTTACCATCCTCTGCTGCAAACCCCGGGAATTTTCTAACAATAGGTAGAAGGCGTCATGAATGCCTTCCTCATCATCAAAGCCAAGAACTGTCCATGGTCCTAATGCCTTCCGACCTTTTTTCAGCTCATTTTTCCTCCCTCTTTCACACATCCTGTGTTTTCTTGCCTCCTTCTCTGAGCTCAGCATCTCATTCTTGGCTGACTTTGTTCCCCCCACCCCCCAGCATCTGGTAAATTTGAATGTTCCCTGGGGTTTTTTTCTGAAACTTTCTATGCTTTTTATCTACTGTGAGAACCCTGCTCTGCAAGTTCTCATCTCCTCCCTGGATTCAGCCATCACCTTTACATAGCCATCCTTAGGTAGATCTTAGAAGAAACAATGCAGGCAGAAAAGTACATCTGTTATGTGTTTCTCCAGGGCTGCCAGACCACTGTTATCCTGCTTAAGGTGAAATTTGTAACTGTGCTTCTAACTTCTGTACTATTACAACTACACATTTACCCATCATCTGTGTGTTTGGCAGCTAATCATCAGTGTATCTCTTGGCGGTTCACCTACTGCTTTAAGCCTCATTTGCATGTTGTTTCTGACACATCCAGGTATCCTGTTCTTTCTAGCCATCTTTTTTTTTTTTTTGTTACCTTGTTTTAATGTTTATTTTTGAGAGAGAGAGAGAGAGAGAGAGAGAGAGGCAGACAGAGAGAGAGAGAGAGAGAGGCAGACAGAGAATCCCAAGCAGGCTCTGCACTGTCAGCACGGAGCCCCATGTGGGGCCCGAACTCACAAACCATGGGATCATGACCTGAGCCGAAATCAAGAGTCAGATGGTTAACCAACTGTGCCACTCAGGTGGCCCACCATCTTTTTGCCTTTTAAGGACTTCTTAAACATGCTTTTTAGAAAACAGTTTCAGCTTAATTTATATTTCAAAAAAGTGGTTCTCAAATTAGCACTGTGGATATTTTTGTTTTAGTTATAACTCCTTAAGAAATGTTTACCTAATTAAAAAGAGAGAGAGAGAGATGTTTACCTAAAGACCTTTTCTTCCAAATGTTTTGTTAGTAGTAGTACAGACTTGTAAAATTCATAGGAATTTTACCAGTTTTATCTACTTATTTTTCTACATTGTGTGATTACTATTTCCTCCTTGTTTTGTTTTTTACTAAGAGATTATATGAGTATTGTAGTCATTTGAGAAGTTTAACACAAAAGTAGTCTCAGGTGAATTGATTTAAATTTCTTGTTTAAAAAAATTGAGATATAATTAATGTATAACCAGGGCACCTGGACCGCTCAGTCTGTTAAGGGCCTGACTTTGGCTCAGGCCGTGATCTCATGGTTCGTGGGTTCAAGCCTTGTGTCAGACTCTGTGCTGACAGCTGGAGCCTGAGGCCTGCTTCAGATTCTGTGTCTTGCTCTCTCTCTGCCCCTCTCCCATTTACTCTCTCTCTCTCTCTCGAAAATAAATAAACATTAAAAAATTTTTTTAAATCATATTATATTAGTATCAGGTGTACAACTTAATTATCAGTATAGATTACAAAATGATCACAATAAGTCTAGTTAACATCAGTCACCACACATGGTTACAGTTTTTTTCTTGTAATGAGAAATTTTAAAATCTCTTCTTAAAAAAATTTTTTAATGGTTATTTTCGAGAGAGAGAGAGAGAGAGAGAGAGAGAGAAAGAGAGAGAGAGAGAGAGGTAGAGTGTGAGCAGGGGAGAGGCAGAGAGAGAGGGAGACACAGAATCTGAAGCAGGATCCAGGCTCCTAGCTGTCAGCACAGAGCCTGATGTGGGTCTTGAACTCTTGCTAGTTACTAGTTATAGTCTTGCTAGTTATTTACTGACAACTTTTCTGCCTCACGTGTTTAATGATTGTGTGTGCTCTGAAGGTGAGATATGAGCCTATGAGTTCCTCATTTTCCTTCCTCTCCTGGTCCAGTAATTTACTAATCATATAGTGTTCAATAGCATCCTTTCAGTGTTTAAATGTTTTTGATAGTAGGACTAGACAGGCAGCATGATATATTTGAGAAAAGCAAGCATTTGAGCTAGAGGGTCTGACTTCACATCCTTGCCACCTAAAATCTCTGAATATCAATTTGTTTTTTTTGTAAAATAGTAAGGATAGTAATACCAATCAAATTGGTTTGGTTTAAGAACAAATAAGTAATTTACAGGAAGTACATTCTATGTCACACGCTACTATAAAAATGTTAATATGGCAGTATTTTTGTGAATGCCTTTTAAAAGAATGTGGCCTTCAGCGCAGTTCAAGCTTTTGATCTATCTACCTTTCTCTTTTTTTTTCAACATCTTCAACCACTTCTTTCTTCCCCTGCCTGTTCTCATACTGGTACCCAGGACCTGTGGCTTTCTCCCAGGTGTTGCTACCTAATTTGCTCTCCTTGCTTTCTATCTCCTTCTTCTTTTCTGATTTCCCTCTTTGTATCAAAGCCCCATTTCCCATGCAGTATTTCTTTCTTCATTATTCTTTAGCCTTCTTTCTTCTTAGTGTGTATAATAGGGTTCAACACTGACAGGAGATTAAAGAATTCTCACAAAATCAGGAGTCTGTACAAATTCTGTGTGTGTGTGTGTGTGTGTGTGTGTGTGTGTGCGTTTTATGGTAGTGCTTTAGGCAAGTGCTGTCTTATTCATACGCACAGTGTCGGGAAGTTGGAGGTAGAGGAGAGGTTGAAATTCATCTAATCCAGTCGACTTGGTTTAAGGATGAAAAGCGCGTATGCAGAGGAGTTAGTGACTGGCCCTGGATCTCAAGGTTAATTACTGATTGAGTTGATAGTTAAGACTGTTTCCGGAGTTCAGCCCACTCTTGTTTCTCTGTGCTTTTGCTATCCACTGTATTGTGTGTCCCGTCCTAGAGTTTAGCTAAGGACATTATCTGGGGGTTAGTTTGTTCCCAGCAGGCAATCTAGCTGATTGGCTTCGGGTAAGTTATTTAACCTCTCTGGCCTTGAGATTCTCATCAGAATCTGAGAGGACCAAGTCTTCAAGGCATCCTTATAATTCTTATAAGTATTGAATTGTAAATCTTATAATTCAATCTTCCTTCATGTAACAAACTCTCTGATGACCAATTATCTACAAGTGCGAGGTGAGCTGGATTCATGGTTTGCCTTTGTGTTTTTTTTTTTTTTTTCCCAAATGCCACTCAAGGTGGAGCTTTTCCTACATTACTGTACTGCATTTTGATCTGTACAACCAATTAAGCTTGTCCAGTATTTGGTTAAAATTATTTCTAATTAAAACATCACAGCTTCCTTGGCAGAGATCCTGTCCTTGTATTACAAGGATGTTTGGCAAGATTTTTGTTATCATTTTTTAAAAGGCTGTGGGAAAATTGAAGCGTTTTGTTGCCATATTTTCTCTGGATCATAATGTTGAGACAGAACAATGTGACATTCTTTTATACACCACCTGAAAGTTAACAAAAGAGGCACAGAAAGAAATGTGTGCCGGTATCTTGTTGAAATGACAATGTCAGAATAGGTTAGCTAATTTGACTTGTGGGTGATTCAAAATCCAGTAAATTACTACGTCTTAATTTTATGCAAACTAACACTCAAATTCCCTTTAAATTGCTAGAAAATTCTTTCTACTTATTTACATAAATGGACATTAATCCTGAGTAGTATGTTTATTCCCTGTCGGCTTGGGTTCCTATGATGTTTGCTAGCCCCTCCATTGGAAACTAGGTGTCTAGGTGGAGGTCATGTGACATGGTAGGTCCCTTACCAGAGAAGTGAATGTTTGTGTGTGCTCTGAAGGCGAGGTATGAGCCCATGAGTTCCTCATTTTCCCTCCTCTCCTAGTCCAGTAATTTACTACTCGCAGTGTTTAATAGCATCCTTTTCTTGGGTCTGTTTGCTTTTAGTAATCAATGGATCTATTTACATCAAAAACTGGTTTTGTTTGGTTGTGGAATTTTCACTCAGTTTGCCAGACCATCATTTCCTGAAGTGCTTGCAAATAGTCATTTTTTGTCTTTCGGTGCCTGAGAGCCTATTTTAAGAGCATTGCCAAGCGTGGGAAACTAATAGCACTATCTTCCAGCTGTGGAAACAGTATCACTGTGATAATGCGCTTCAGCTTCCTGTAAAAGGACCTCTTGATGGCTGTGCTGAGAATCTAGTTCGAGGTATAGAAGCAGTATGTGCGATGATGGCAGTGAGCATTCAGAAGTGGTAAGAAACTCCTTCTAAAGTCATTGACGTCTGGCATTTTTAATCAGCTTTTTAAATCATTTTCAGAGTTTGATTTTAAACTTGCCTCTCAAGCGCCTGGCATCACTAACAGAAATGGAAAACAAATAGCTCGTGTCTAAAGGACGAGCCCAAATGTTGAAATACTGCAGAACAAAGTTTGAAATCAAACATGTTTTTGTATTATTTGCTATAGCTGAGATGATTTTTGTACTTGAACTTGGATTTGAAATGGTTATCAGTATCTTATGATGTCCATTGAAAAGGTGTTTTAAAAAGTCCTTGTAAGTGTAATGATAGGCAATTAAGATTCCTTAACAAAAACATTTTTAATTTACCAGTGAAATCATCTGTTAAATATAATTGAAAGTAATTGAATTGGAAAGCTTTATGTCATAAAATCTCTTCAGATCCTTTATTTGTAAATAGTAAACCGTTAGGAAAATCTCAGTCTTTCCTTAAACATTAAATGCATTCCTTGTATATTAAAAATATTTAAACTAAGAGTATATATATAATTAGAGTATCACATTGTTCTCAATCCATAAAATATGTAAAAAAATCACATGAATCTGTACATTATGCAAAATGAACAGCTAATGTTTTTTTATATTTCAAGAGTTACAGACATGGTTTTGAAAGTGTCAAAAGGCATTTTAAACCATATGTTTCTTTGAAGTACTGTATTATTTGATTCCTTAATACATTCTGATTCCTTAATAGCCTGATGAATTGAGGTCATAATTTGATCTGACTTTAGAAAGATCTATTCTCAGTAAATAATACCACAGTTTAACTAATAAGAAATAAACCTGTATTAAATAGTGGATTTCAGTTTTCTGGTCATATTCCACTCAAAACCAAATTCCCTTTTTAGGTGTGTGTAGGAATCATAGGATGAGATGATTTCACTTCTTGTTATGTAGCCAGAAGGAAAGAAATTTCCCAAAAAGCAACTGAGATTTCTACTTTAAACATAGCAAGTTGAAATCACACAGTTGTCTATTTAATTTGAGTTCTTTATTTCAACCATTGGCATAAGATCACAATGATAGATACAATTCCAAAATGAGGGCTAAAGGTTTTGTTATGAGTTTTAAAACGGTCTTCTCTAATATGGTCATTGTTTTGTAACACCTTTTATTTTATTTTATTTTATTTTATTTTTATTTCTTTATTTAAAAAAAATTTTTTTAACGTTTATTTATTTTTTGAGACAGAGAGAGACAGAGCATGAATGGGGGAGGGTCAGAGAGAGAGGGAGACACAGAATCCGAAACAGGCTCCAGGCTCTGAGCGGTCAGCACAGAGCCCGACACGGGGCTCGAACTCACGGACCGCGAGATCATGACCTGAGCCGAAGTCGGACGCTTAACCGACTGAGCCACCCAGGCGCCCCTTGTTTTATTTTTTGAGAGAGCACGGATAGGGGAGAGGAGCAGAGTGGTGGGGGTGGGGGAGAATCTCAAGCAAGCTCCACACTCAGCATGGAACCTGACACTCCACGGGGCTCGATCCCATAACCCTGGAATCATGACCTGAGCCAAAACCAAGAGATGGACACTCAACTGACTGAGCTACCCAGGCACCCCAAGACCTTCTTTTGTCTCTTGATCTTTGCTCTCAGGTGACTGTCAAGATGAGCAAAAACTTTTTTAAAGAGTAGGACATGACTCTATTCAGATGTTCATAAGAATTTAAAGTGGTTGCAAAATTATAAATTTTCAGAATAAGACACTTTAAACTCCTACTAAACAGAAATGTGTCCAGTGTTTAAACCCTACTCTCCCTTGTTACTGTCTACACTGCATGCGGTTCGTGCAGGATTTTCAAACTCTTTGAGAGTTGTGCTCAAGCCTAAGCTGTAACAGACAAGAAATCTTTGGAGGAATGAAGTTAACATTTTAAGAAAGTATTGCTGAAAATGAGTTCCAGGTTTTTGTTACTTTTTTAATAAAGAGTATAAATGAATACAGAAAATATATTCCTTAGAATTCACCCTAATGAGTATTTTAGGAATACAAACATTCATTAATTAGCCCTCATGTGTTTAAAATACACACCTGTTGGATATGGTTATGCACAGAAGCTGGTTTTTTCATGAATAATTTCTATCATTTTTGCATAATTTTAAGGAACCATATGTTCTATAATGAAGAAAAAATATTTAAAGTATGCAATCATGTTAAACAGTTACAGCATGAGTCACTATATATATACATATATATATGTATATATATATATACGTATATATATGTATATATATATATATGTATATATATATATAATTTTTTTTTAAGTGCTGCCTGTAGGTGACAGGAGCTAAAAGGATTTGAAGTGAGCTCTCAATGTAAAATCACTGTAAATTTATTAACTTAGGCAATTTTGATTATTGAGACCAACTTTGGAAACTTTCTTGTGTTTAGGTATTAAAATGCCTTTCAAAAACCTGAAAACCAGATTGAAACATGAATTGAATACTTAGATTTGTGTTTGTTTTGTACGAAGAGGTCTGCATCACTGTGAAAAAAAATGACTTTGGTGGCTCGTCTAGGTTTTATAACGTGCCAGGACTGGTTCATTTTACGGATGTCATAAAGAACAGTTACGTGCACTTAAAAAAATAAATTACTTTCCATGTCATTTAGCTCTAAAGTCCTTTTTCTGTTTTTCTCCCTGTGAGTCAAATATTCCATTTGTATCACTAATGTTTTTTGTAGTTTTGTTGCTTTATTGAATATTTGAAATGTCCTTTCAAATATAGCATAGGTAATACTTGTCCAAATTTGATATTTCTAATGCATCATACCCAAATTTTAATTTTTGTGGGAATGTAACAATCATCATTGATGTGGTCTTAGTTTTGTTTTTTTTTTAAGTTTATTTATTTTGTGGGAGAGAAAGAGATCACATGAGCACAGGAGGGAGGGGCAGAGAGAGAGGGAGAGGGAGAGGGAGAGGGAGAGGGAGAGGGAGAGTCCCAAGCAGGCTCCTCACTGTCAGCACAGAGCCTGATGCAGGGACTCAATCTCATGAACTGTGAGATCCTGACCTGAGATGAAATCAAGGGTTGGATGCTTAACCAATTGAGCCTCCCATGTGCCCTAATGTGGTCTTATTTTTAATAAGAAACATGTATCAATAAGAAACACATAAAAACATGCTACAGTTGAGAGGACCGAACTTTAGAAGGTGTTTCTTTGTTGTGTCTTGTTAAGGGTGTGGCACAAGTAGCGGAAGTCATAAGAAGGGAGAAGGTATGTGTCTTTTCCGTTTAGAAATTAATAAGCGAACTCACCGAGAAATGGGCCACCACCTCCCCATTCTTAGAAGTATCTATCCTGCTTTTGGCATGCTCTAGCCAGCCGGTACTGTTCTTTAGAACTTTTTCTGATGATTGAAATACGCCGTATCTATGCCATCCAATATGGTAGCCACTAGCCACGTGTGGCTATTATGCACCTGCAGTGTGGCAATGGAAGGGTGTCTGCTAAGAATTGTAATTCAATGTAAATAATCCTATGGTAGGTTCTGCTGGACTTCTTTCGATCCAAAGTGTGCTCCACGGACCACGTCGGAGCCTGTTCGGAATGTCAGAATCTCAGGCCCCTCTTCAGACCTCCTGAAACAGAATCCACATGTTAGCAGCCTCTCCGGGTGGATCATGTGTTCACTGCCATTTAGCAGAGCTGGTCTATAAGGCATTCCTAAACGGACTAGATGGCTAGAGGAGACAAGTATTCCAATTCCCAAGGGCCTGTATATATATTTTTTTATTTTGGAGAAGTTAATTATTGAGATTCAAAGAAAGGTAAGGAGCATACGCTTTGAGGTTAGACCAGGTGTAGAAACAGCTTTGTCCTGTGTTGGCTGTGAGCAATCTTGGGCATGCTGTCCTACGTAAGGCTTGGTTCCCCTCTGTAAGGGACAGATGCTCATGATACGGTACCTGCCTCAGTGTTGTGAAGACGAACTGACATAATGTAGGCAAAGTGTTTACACACACAGTAAACCCTCAAGAGGACTGGTTTAACTTACACTGTTGTTAACTCGTATTACATAAAGTTGTGCCTTTCAAATGAGACAGGCAGACTAAACTTAGCCGACTGTGTCTTTCTTCTAAATCTACATTGGCTTGGAAAAAGTCTCCAACGATGGTTGCTTATCTTAAAGAAAAGAGGGTCTGAGTCCATTGGTTTGATTTTTGACACATGTTCCAGATTCAGGATCAAAGCGTGAAGCAACGACCCGGCCTCTTTAAACCACGCAAGAGTCCTTCAATTGCAGATCTGAGAGCATTGCAACTGCTTCCCCTTCCTCCCTTAGAGTTTATAGAGTCCCCAGGTGCTGTAAAATGTCTCGAAAATTCTGCCTCTCTCTAGTTCTCACAGTTGGGGCCGCGGCAAAGCGGAGCTCTGCCCTCCTGGTTGCAAGATGTGAACGGACGGGTTTGGTCGGCCTTCTTTGGAGTGCAGCCAGAATTTCCTTTTCAGCAAATTCTGTTTTAAAAAGAATGAACCTAGGGTGAGCTCAAACTATTAGTCACAAGTTTTCATCGTTATTAATGGTGCTTCATCAGGAAGCTAATCCAAGTGGGGGTGGGAGCCGTCTCCTAGTTAAAAATAAAAGCACATACTTACTTAAAATTCCCATCATTCTTTTGCCACTAAAAAAGTAGTCCATGCTTACAGAATATAAATTTCGAAGTGCTTTTTAAAATTTAACCATTTTCCCACTGTTGGTTTATTTAGGTTGTTTTACACACACATAAGTGTGTGCACACATACACACACATACATCATATATATATATGTATATATATATATATACACACATATGGGTGTATGTGTGTGTATATATATATATATATATATATACATATATATGTGTGTGTGTGTATAGATATATATAGTCTCTGTCCTCCTCCATATATGTATATATATGTGTGTATATATATATATATGTGTGTGTGTGTGTATTACACACATATATATATATATTTCAGCTTGGGGTTCTCCCTCTCTCTTTCTCTTTTTCTGCCCCTCCCTCGTGTGCTTGTGTGGGCTCTCTCTCTCTCTGTCTCTTTCTCTCCCCAAAAATAAGTAAATAAACTTAAAAAAATAAAAATAAAACCACATCAATGGCAATTCTTACATCCCCACAAAAATTGAAATTTGGATATCATGCACTAGAAATATCAAATTTGGGGGTGTCTGGGTGGCTCAGTCACTTAAGCATCTGAGTTCGGCTCAGGTCATGATCTCTCAGTTCATGAGTTTGAGCCCCGTGTCGGGCTCTGTGCTGACAACTCGGATCCTAGAGCCTGCTTCGGATTCTGTGTCTCCCTCTCTCTCTGCTCCTCCCCCACTCATGCTCTCTTTATCAAAGATAAATAAACATTAAAAAAATTTTTTTAAGAAATATCAAATTTGGACTACTATATATATATATATATATATATATATATATATGATGTGTGTGTATGTATATATGCGTGTGTATCATATTTCTTTGCATCTTTATTTCCTTCACATAGATTGTGGAAAAGAGAATTCAGTATACTGATATACTTTTGAAAGAGTAATATGCCTTTCCAAATTGCTTTTCACAAAAGTTGTATTAATTTACGTATCCACCAGCAGTGTTTGAGTTCATTTCGCTGTAATATTGACTGACACCTTAAAAATGATTAATTTGGGGCGCCTGGGTGGCGCAGTCGGTTAAGCGTCCGACTTCAGCCAGGTCACGATCTCGCGGTCCGTGAGTTCGAGCCCCGCGTCAGGCTCTGGGCTGATGGCTCAGAGCCTGGAGCCTGTTTCCGATTCTGTGTCTCCCTCTCTCTCTGCCCCTCCCCCGTTCATGCTCTGTCTCTCTCTGTCCCAAAAATAAATAAACGTTGAAAAAAAAATTAAAAAAAAAATGATTAATTTGATGCGGTGGAATATTATTCAGCCATAAAAAAGGAAGTCCTGCCACCTGCAACAACACGGACGGACCTTGAGGACATTCTGCTAAGTGAAATAAGTCAGAGAAAGACAAATGCTCTGTAAGCTCACTTATATGTAGGAGGTGGGCAAAACGGGCACAGTTTGTCTAAAGGTACCGACTTCCAGTTACAAGATAAATAAGTCCTGGGGTATAATGTGATGACTGTAGTTAACAATACTATATTGTATATTTGAAAGTTTCTAAGGGAGTGGATCTTTTTTTTTTAATTTTTTTTAATGTTTATTTATTTTTGAGACAGAGAGAGACAGAGCATGAACGGGGGAGGGGCAGAGAGAGAGAGGGAGACACAGAATCAGAAGCAGGCTCCAGGCTCCGAGCCGTCAGCACAGAGCCTGACGCGGGGCTCGAACTCATGGACTGTGAGAGCATGACCTGAGAGCCGAAGTCGGACGCTTCACCCACTCAGCCACCCAGGCGTCCCGAGAGTAGATCTTGAGAGTTCTCATCATAATAAAAAAACCTGATAACTATGTGTGTTGATGGGTGTTAAGTAGATTTATTGTGGCGATCGTTTGATTATGCAATGTATATACATGTATCAAACCAGTATTTATATGCCTAAAACTAATATAATGTTATATGTCAATCATCTCAATTTAAAAATAAATAAAAATAAATAAAACCTAAAATAGAAAGTTTTTAAATAATTTGATAGGCAAAAGTATCTCATGTTTAACTTAAGTACCTAAAGATTTTTTATTATGGTGAGGTTAAGTGTTTTTTCATATTTCTTAGCCATGGTTGTTTCTTCCTTACATATGTGTCCTTGGGTGAATTACTTAACTCTGTACCTTGTTTTTTGTCTTAACTCCAAGTCACTTTGTAAGGTCACTGTGAAGACCAAATTAGATAATATTTTTCACGTACTTGCCACAGTATGTGTTGTATAGATGTTCATCGGTCCTTGGTGGAAGTCTGATATATGGCTTTTGTCCACTTTCTGTTGCCGTTGAGTTCCCAGGATTTAGAGCCTTATGGGGCACTGACCTTTCTCACTTCTTTGCATGAAGTGGGAGAGGATGAAAGTTTCTGATGAGCCTGGTGACTGTTACTTCTGAGGATGCCAGGAGCGGAGTGATGGAAGTCTCCTCACTATGAAAGTTGAATCCTCTCCGTATATTCACAGCCTAATGTTATTATCCCCGTTTTATAAATAAAAAAACAAAGGCTCTGAAAGTTGTAGTGGCTTGTCCAGCGTATGACGGGCCTCTCGTCCCCTGCTCCCTCCATGCCGCTGGGGACTATGGTCCCTCAGCCCTTTGAACTGTACTTGAGGTTTACATCTTGCTACCTAAGGCAATCCTGTATGCTTGTTGATGTCAACTGTGGAGCCACTTGACCTGAGTTCAGACCCTGGCTGTCACCTACTAGCTGTGTGACGTCGCCAGCACAGTCACTTCATCTGTAAAATGAGTATGGTACTAGGACTTACCTTTTGAATTGTCGTGAGGGATAAGGTCGTTGATTTATGTGTAAATCACCTAGGTCAGTAGTTTTGTACACGACAGGTGTTATATACCAGCCACTGAGATCATAATCCCCAGCGTCGGGGACGTGTGTGGCCAAAGGCCTATCCGACACTTTTTTTTTTGAGAGAGGGAGAGTGAGAGAGTGTGAACACACATGAATGCGTGCCCGCGCACGTGAGAGGGAGGGGGGCGGAGAGAATCCGAAGCAGGCTGCGTGCCCATAGCAGAGCCTGATGTTTTTTTTTTATTTATAAAATGGGGATAATAACATTAGACTGTGAATATACGGAGAGGATTCAACTTTAATAGTGAGGAGACTTCCATCACTCCGCTCCTGGCATCCTCAGAAATCAAACTCACAAACTGTGAGATCATGACCTGAGCCAAAATCCAGGGTCAGATGCTTAACTGACTGAGCTGCCCAGGCGCCCCCTGCTGACATTTTCAGCGTCTTGCCTGCGCACCATCGACTGTGCACCATTCTTGGAATGGAACTGGGGGGAGATCTCTTGGTGGGCTAAGAACTTGTGCTTTTGCTCACCCCGTGTCACAGTGAACCAAAAAGAAATTTTTGTTTGGTGAGAATTTTACCAATTCGGATTTAGTTCTGTGCAGCCGGCAGATCAGAAACCCAGAGTCCCTTTGTGCTGCCCACTTGTTGTAATTCCTGAGTGGAGGAGGTCACCAGGAAGGCCACCCTCACTGTCATTTGTACTTTTTTTTTTTTTTTTGGAAGACACCGAATGCCCTCCCAAGGCCATAGCCAGCCGAACATCAGCTCAGTAGCATGGCTCCTGTCCACACAACGTGTGCATCTCTCCCTGGAGAACTTCACTGTTGGTAGCACAGGAAGCAGAGAAAGTTCCCCAGGTTTGGAGGAAAACCATCAGAGAGAGAGAGAGAGAGAGAGAACAGAACTTTGCTGTGAAGCAAAATCATTGCCAAAAAGGCAATCGCATTTCCCTACTGACTGGCCAGCTTCACCTCAGGCTGCACCGTGAGAAGATCGTAAGGAACCTTCTTTGTGAAGGTTCTCATGGTCTGGGATGGAGGCAGATGCAAGGCCTTCCCCCCTCATTCATCTGTTCATTCAGCAGACATTTATTGAATCCTGACTATGCTTCCTCCTGCCCTAAGCCCAGGTTGAGGTGTATCTCATTCTACTTTTGTATCTTAATTCCGATTTCTGTTTCTCCCAAAGAAGGCTGGACAGCCTAACTCAAGGGCAGCACAACCCGCTGTGCAAGGCTGACGAGGTGGGAGAGGATGAGGAGAACAGCTGTTATTCGGGGGATATTTATGTGAGGCACTGGATCAAGTGATTTCTATATTGGAATGATTCAGAGCACTTTTTTTTTTTACCACCCACTCTTTACAGATGAGGAAACTGAGATTTAGGGAGGGTTTTTTTTTAATGTTTATTTATTTCTTTTGAGAGAGAGAGGGCACGAGCAGGGGAAGGGCAGAGAGAGAGGGAGAATCCCAAGCAGGCTCTGTGCTGTCATCGCACAGCCCGGTGCGGGGCTCGATCCCATGAACCGTGAGATCAAGACCTGCGCCAAAACCAGGAGTCAGCCATGTAACCAACTGAGCCACCCGGGCCGAGGTCGGAAGGGTTGCTGAGGTCACCAGACGAAGCAGGGCACTAGATGAGTGAAATTAAGTGTTCCCTCGAGTTTCCAGGAAGGTAGAGACGGCTTAGGGGAAGGTCAGTGGCTGGAGAGGTGCCAGGTAGATTTGGCAGGACGGGAAATAGAATTACAAGAACACCTTGAGGGGTCAAGCCTCAATTAATAAGAAAGGGAGTGTCTCCTCGGGTTTATAGGAAAGATGAACAGGTGTCATTAGAGATAAAGCAGAGGCGATATAAAAACTAGTCAAAGTACATGAGCTGCTGAGTAATTTTTTGACATCCTTGGTTACCAAGGTAGGTTTTCTTTGTAAAGTGCTTGGCATCCTAAATGGTTTGCTTATTAGCCTTTTGTATCCTGTGGAACAACAGAATAGCAAAATCGTGCCAAATGGCATTTTCCCCGACACTCGTGTACTGGTCGTGTGCTCTGCCAGTATTTTTTTTTTTAATTTTTTTTTTTCAACGTTTATTTATTTTTGGGACAGAGAGAGACAGAGCATGAACGGGGGAGGGGCAGAGAGAGAGGGAGACACAGAACCGGAAACAGGCTCCAGGCTCTGAGCCATCAGCCCAGAGCCCGACGCGGGGCTCGAACTCACGGACCGCGAGATCGTGACCTGGCTGAAGTCGGACGCCTAACCGACTGCGCCACCCAGGCGCCCCACTGCCAGTATTAACTTACAACTCACAGCTGTGTGCACCAGCTCCTTCCCATTTTCCAGATAAACTCAGCCTTTGTGATGTTTTGTAACTTGTCCAAGGTCACCCAGTTAAAAAGTGTCAGGTTTAGTATTTGTTACACTGGCCACCAAAGAAAGGGTCCTATTTTGGTGAAAGCAGAAGGCTGTGGTAAGACGTAGCCCTAGGAAAGATCCCCGTTTTCTCTGGTGTTGGAGACTGGAAGTGAGTGTGAACTGAGTGCTTTGACGTGTCCTGTGCTCTATTATTTTGTCCTGTGATTTCAGTCCCCCTAGGCTGTATCAATGCCATAAGGAGGAAGGTACCTGTATCTTTATTAAGATAAAGTTCATCTCAATGTGCTAATGGGGATGAAGCCCGTTGTTAAATTAATCATTTTGCAAATCCTCCGAGTGGTAGTGTTTACTCTTTGGATTGAGCTTTCTTTCGGGGCCATGCATGGGAACTATGGCAGGCAATGTAAACTGGCAAAAGCAGCTTTTAATTGATGAAGACCTTTAACTTATTTTCCTTAACTAATCTAATTCCTTGAAACTGAGAAATGGAAGGCAGTATTCATCACAAAATACTGCTAGCAAGCAAGTGAAAATTCACTTCTCCTTGACCCTTTATAGGAACATACAGGGGCCCCGTGCTCTGGGCAATGAACTTGGAGTTTATAGGCCTGAGCACGATTATCAGTAGATGTGAAGGCCAGACAGTAAATGCCGAACAAGTGATGTCGTATATGTGTATGTTTGAAGGATGGTTTAATTTCTCTGGTTTGTTGATCCATTGAAAACCACCCTGGCCTCAAAATGCCGTGGACACAGATTTGGAGGAGAAAAATACTTTGTCATCAGTTAAGGTAGTCACGAGATTAAAAACCAACTGAAGTTTATGCCAGCTTAAGTATAAATAATTTTGGTTGGGGAACTCCTCGGAAGGGGAGGAAATATATTGGGCCCCATACATAACCTCCAAAATGAAACCCTTCAATTACTTTGTAAAAGAGAGGAATTGGAATAAGGAATAATGAGACTAGGTAGGTATCGATACTATGCAAACTATATAATTTTAAGCCTGGCATACCATGTAATGGAGAAGTTGGCAAGCTTTTTCTGTAAGGGTCAGACAGTAAATGTTTTTGGCTTCGAGGACATACATTCTCTGTCACCCTCACTGAATTCTGTTGTACCACAAAAGGAGCCATTGGTTCATGAGACACAGAAAGAGGCAACAGGCTGACTTGGGCCCCAGAGTTGTGGTTGGCTGGTCCCTGGTATCATCTGTGGGGTTTGAGCCCTGAAGGTCTTTTTAGATATATGGCAAAAGTGAAATGCTTTCTACACAAGCCTGGTAGCAAATCTGAGAATGCATTCTAGGTGCCCCTTTGTAGAAACACTATTTTATTTGAGGTTTTTGAAAATTATGCTTGGCCAACTCAAACATTAACCTCTGCTCTTTAATTCAGACGTTATATTCACATTTCTTGCCAGACCTGGGAACTGACTGAAAATAATTATTATGAAAGACACAGGGCCCTTGAACCCTTTCTTGTGGCTGTTTTGAAGGGTCATTGTCTTTTTGCTAATTAGGAACCGGGAACATTATGTTTCAGCTGCTTGTGGAAGGTATTATCCTTAGAGAAATGGTCTGGGCAAGAGTTTGTATGGGGGTGCCGGGAACAGAGAGGAGAAAGAAAACCTGGGAGGGCCAAATTACAGGCACCAGCAACAGAGAAAACCCAGCCAGTAATTAGAGTAAATTTCTGAATACAAATCCTCAAAATGCGTCACTTTTCACATTTGAATCCCAATGCATTATACTCAACAGAACGAGTACTTGGTTATATGTCAACATTTTAATTCTGAATGAGTGTTAATTGGGTATTTTAGTGCTGAAATTATTTGTTACCTAAAACACTGACACAACCTGAAGTTCCCTGATTTTTATAATTATATAGCACAGACAGAATTTCCTTCTCTAGATTTGATTGCTTTTACAAAATGTATTTAAGGCACACGCTTTAGATCAATTAATAATTCAGAACTGTAATTATTAGACTCCATGGTGACTTGGTATAGTAACTCTTCCTGAACCAGCCCGTTCACAATTCGGGGCTGGTTGGAATTGTGAACTTCAGCCAAAAAAAAAAAAAAAAAAAGGAAAATATCTCCTCTCGATATAACGTACATGGTGACTGGAGATAACACTGCCAGCTGGTATATTTGGAAGTTGTTAAGAAAGGAAATCCTGACAGTTCTCATCTCAAGGAAAGAAAAAAATTTTTTTTTTTTATAATCTATATGAGATGATGGACATCAACCAAACTGTCTGTGGGGGAATCATTCCATAATATGTGTAAGTCAAGTCATTATGCTGTTATATCTCAGTAAAACTGGGGGAAAAAATTCCTCCCTGACCTCCCTTTACTTGTCAATTCCCTAGAGCAAATGTGTTGAGTGGCTGCCTGACCCAGTACCGTGCTAGGGGCTTGGACCCAGTAGGGAACAATGCAGCCAGCGACCCTTGCTTTCCTGGACCTATTTGTTATAATACATGTGCATGCCAAATATAATTTCTTGCTCTCTCTCTCTCTTTTGGATGCTTACTCTGATTTCTCTAGCAGAAATCATGTGGGTCTAAACAAATATTTTTATTGGGGTAGAATATACATAATAATATTTAGCACTTGACCTGTTTTTAAGTGTGCAACTGCATTTTAAGTGTGGCATTCAGTGCAAGTTTTAAATACGAATTCCCCATCTCCTCTCCCCACCCTGGCCCCTGGCATCCACCATTCTTTGGTCTCTGTGGATGTGCTTACTCAGCTGAATGATAAGAGTATTTGTCCTCTTACGATTGGCTTATTTCACTCAACATAATGTGTTAAAGGTTCATAAGAAACTGTGTTTCTAAAAGAAATGTTTGATTTTCTTAAATTAAAAATTTTAATTTCAATTCAGTCAGGTGAAAGGGTTTTTTTTTTTTTTTAATCTCAAGAGCAGTGTTCATAATTCCTTTGAAAAAATGTATTTTTGTAATGTTGACTGACTCACCAAGCAATATTTTCGTTTTGGTTTTGCCTTAGAAAGAAAAGATTTGATGTGTTGTAAACCCTTGTGTATTACAGTCTACTAGGAGAACGGAAGTGCCCTCCTTGCATGGAATTAAGGAAGTATTCTGAGGATGGTCCTGTTTTAAAAGACTTTCTGATTCAGTGGCTCAGTCAGTTTAAGCATCCGACTTCGGCTCAGGGCATGATCTCGCGGTCCGTGAGTTCAATCCCGGAGTCAGGCTCCATGCCAACAGCTGGGAGCCTGGAGTCTGCTTCAAATTCTGTGCCTTCCTCTCTCTCTCTCTGCCCCTCCCCTGCTTACACTCTGTCTCTCTCTGTCTCAAATATAAATAAATGTTTAAAAAAATGTAAAATACTTTCTAATTCCTTTTTTTTTTTTTTTTTTTTGAGAGAGAGAGAGAGAGAGAGAGAGAGAGAGAGAGAGAGAGAGATTGAGATTCTTAAGCAGGCTCCTCACCCAGAGTACAGCCCCCGTGGAACTCCATCTCAAAGCCATGAGATCATGACCTGTGCCAAAATCAAGTCACATGCTCAACTGACTGAGCCAGCTGGGTGCCCCTAAAATACTTTCCCAAGTAAATCAGAAAAATATTAATTAGGACAATTCATTTCTGTAGGTTATTTTTTTTTAATTTTTTTTTTTAACATTTATTTATTTTTGAGACAGAGAGAGAGCATGAACAGGGAGGGCCAGAGGAAGAGGGAGACACAGAATCTGAACCAGGCTGCAGGCTCTGAGCTGTCAGCACAGAGCCTGACGCGGGGCTCGAACCCACAGACCGCGAGATCATGGCCTGAGCCGAAGCCGGATGCTTAACCGACTGAGCCACCCAGGCGCCCCAGCAGGTTATTTTTAGAGAAAGATGTAACAGAATTTTCTTTCTTTGTTTGGAAAAGAAAATGTGAGTAGGAAAACAAACACATACTATCCCCACTGGGGGATCCTACTTTTTAGAAAATGTGTGGGTTTTTCTGCCTGCAATCCCAATTTTATGTTAATTAGCACACTGCCCTCTGCGTAAGGAAAACTGTTTGCGGTGCCTTCCCTTTCCTGGTAGGTGCCTTGCTTGTAACCACCCCTAGGAGCCACTCTGAAGAATGCAAACAGCAGAGGTGTTTTCTGAAAGTGGAAGGAAGTGAGCTCAACGGAGTTGTTAATTCTTACTCTCCAGTGCCAGCTGGGGAAATTATACTCCTGGCTGCTCTCCTTTGGTTCTGCTGTCAGTAATAACAGGTAGGAGCCCCCACCTCTCCTACCTAATAGAAGGTTCATTTTCCTGTGATTTAATTGCCTACAGAGGTTGGAATTGTGAAGGGCTAAAATTGTATTTGCGAGCACTGCATTCATAAAATACTTGGCTCACACGCACAGAAATAGGCCCTGAAAAATAATTGCTTCCTAACGATGTGCACGCATGATGTGGTTCCCCCAGAGCTCTGAAATCCTGCCACAGTCAGATAGGGTCCACCCTCCAGGCATGTCTCTGGACTGTATGTGGAAATATTCTTGTACTTCGTTCTTCATGGAAATCACAGAAGAATAACTTGAAAAGGGTTGGGCACTCGTTATGCAGTGAGGCTTTCGTGTATTTTTACCGTATCATTCTAATTTCTTTCTTTTTTTTTAATTTTTTGGATGTTTATTTTTGAGAGAGAGACAGACAGAGCACAAGTCGGGAAAGGGCAGAGAGAGACGGAGACACAGAATCTGAGGCAGGCTCTAGGCTCCGAGCTGTCATCACAGAGCCCAACACGGGGCTTGAACTCACGAACCCCCAAATCATGACCTGAGCCAAAGTCGGACACTTCACCTACTGAGCCACCCAGGTGCCCCTCATATCATCCTAATTTCAACAAAATTATGTGTAATTATAAGTGATATATATTGGGAGTCTGATATGATTTGCTTCTTTCAACTTACTGAAGAAGACTAAAACTGTTGGGTATAGAAAAGAGAGAGAGAGACAGAGAGAGACAGAGAGAGAGAGAGAAACAAAAAGAAAAAGACCATGCCCTTCACCTCTTGTAGTCTTGTCCAGATTTTGCCAGGCTCTTCAGGAGGGTTGTCTCTTCTGCTCAGCTTTGCAAATGCTTATCATCCCAGGAACTGATTTTCTCTCTGTTTACCACGGCTTTCTCTTTCTCTGTACCGAAACGCCTTGTTGCCTTTGCCGGGGGTCTTTCTCGGGTGTTCCTCAGACGATGGGATGGTACAGGTTCTGTTCTATTCATGACTGGATGCCACATTGGTAGGAAATAGAAATGTTATACTAGGTGCTGAACAATCCATGGGACACTCAGTAAGGCTACTGAAGTTGTTTTTGTATTTAACACCAAATATTACCCCAACTTTGATGTGAGAGACCTTTACTTAAAAAAAATTTTTTAATGTTTATTTCTTTTTTTTAACTTTTTTTTTTTTACATTTATCTATTTTTGATAGGCAGAGAGAGACAGAGCACAAGTGGGGGAGGGGCAGAGAGAGAGGGAGACATAGAATCTGAAGCAGGCTCCAGGCTCTGAGCTGTCAGCACAGAGCCCGACGCGAGGCTCGAACTCACAAACCACGAGATCATGCCTGAGCTGAAGTTGGACGCTTAACCGACTGAGCCACCCAGGCACCCCTATGTTTATTTGTTTTTGAAGGAGAGAGAGAGAGTGTGAGCTGGGAAGGGGCAGAGAGAGAGGGAGACACAGAATCTGAAGCGGGCTCCAGGCTCTGAGCTGTCAGCACGGAACCTGAGGTGGGGCTCGAACTCACGAGCCATGAGATCATGACACCTCATGATAGACCTATACTTTATTCACTTACCCAAAATATGTACTGGGCAACTACTGTGCACCAGGGTCGGTACCAGGCAATCAGCTCAGAGTAGGAGATCCAGATATTAAAATGAAGCCCCTCACGTGGTGGTAAACCCGCTTCTTCCAGGTCAGAGGGCAAGAGGACCAAAGGAGGCCCAAATAGTGCATGCCTTTATGATTGCGAACCAGTTTGAATTTACAACTGTCCTTGAAATGCCGCATGGAGATCTGGCAGCGGAGAGAGCTGCCATAGAAACCTCACGTCCCCCTGGGTCTGTCAAGGTACATGAGGGGCTTTTGCATGTGAGTAGAAGCCCAGCCTACACATTCAGGCCCCTGCTCATCCCTGCCAACCTCCCTCATCATACAGCTGCCCCTAGCCACAGCTGGGTCTAGGAGTGTGCACGCAGGCAGGGAAGTGTATCTTGAGAAGTGTGAACTTGGGAAGAAGCCCAGGCAGACCTAACAGGCCCGTGGCCATTTGGTCAGCAAATTCCGGGCGCTCCACTTCCCAGACTCTCTAAAACTACCCTGTATAATATGGTAGCCCTTGCCATGTAGGGCTATTAGGATGTCAACTCATCAAAATTAAGTGAAATTTTAAAATTCGTTGCTCTAGCTATATTTCAACCCACTGTTGTCTAGAGGCTATCGTGTGTGTATATATATAGTATATGTGTTGCTACAGGACAAATACAGATTTTCCGGCAGAAAGTTCTAGTTCGGAGGAAAAGACAGGGGCTGGGAGTGTACGGGCACCACTTTCCCAAATCTAAGAGTTGTGCTGTGTTTGCAGAGCGTGGGGACGGGGCTGGGGGTGGGGGGGCCGGGAGTGGGGCAGCCAACGAAAAGTAAACAGTGACTAAATAAGTCTTTGCATCATGTGAGAGACTCTCCGAAGAAGAAGATAAGCCGGGTGATGTGATGGGAACTGTAGCCAGAGAGGAAGAAGAGCTTCAAGCAGTGGGAAAGACAGAAGTAGAAGTTCAAAAGCCAAGAGAGTTTCCTTTGTCCAAAAAAAAAAAAAAAAAAAAAAAGAAAAGTCAAAAAGGCGATGTTTATGGCTGGCAGGTTAGCGAAGGAAGAGAAAAGTAGTGCGAGATGTGTCTGGAGATGTAGGCAAAGGCCAAAGTGTATCAGCGAGACACGGGATTTATTTTTTAAGTGACATGGGGGGCAATGGGAATGTTCTGTAAGGGGGAATGTTGTGAGCTAGCGCGTTTGAAGAAGTTGCCTTTGGCTCCCTGCGTGGAAGGGCTTGGGGGCGGGGCAGAGGCAGAAAGACCAATTAGAGCTGTAGTCGGAGCCCACACAGGGCGTGAGCGATAACTAGGGTTGGGGTGATGCGGTAGAAAGAGGTGGATGATGAGATTTTCATAGAGCTGAACAACAGAGCAGATCGGTCTGCAGCCAGCACACATTTATTGAGTGCCTGCTGTGTACGAGGCCCTGTGCTGGGTACTGGGAACTCAATGGTGAACGAAAGTGACACCGACTCCTGCCTTCATGGAACTTAGGTGTTCGTGCGGAGAGTAGAACCATGAATACACATGTAAAGTACAGCAGAAAAAGGGGATTAGTGAGTAGCTGATGGCTTGCCTTTTTTTTTTTTTTTTTTTAAATTTTTAAGTTTATTTATTTATTTTGAGAGAGACAGAGACAGCATGAGTGTGGGAGGGAGCAAAAGGAGGGGGAGAGAGAGAATCCCAAGCAGGCTCTGAGCTGCCAGCGTAGAACCCCATGTGGGACTTGAACTCATGAAAGTGTGAGATCATGACCTGAACTGAAACCAACAGTCTGATGCTTAACCGACTGAGCCCCCCAGGCGCCCTATGGATTGCCATTTTAAATGCTACGGTTGTTACGGGGCGCCTGGGTGGCTCGGTCAGTTGGGCATCCGACTTCAGCTTAGGTCATGATCTCCCAGTCTGTGAGTTCAAGCCCCACGGCGAGCTCCGTGCTGACAGCTCAGAGCCTGGAGCCTGCTTTGGATTCTGTGTCTCCCTGTCTCTCTGTCCCTCCCCCACTCATGCTCTGTGTCTCTCTGTTTCAAAAATAAATAAAACATTAAAGTTAAGTGCCACAGTTGTTTTGGTCAGTTTTGTGACCTTTGATGTTGGAGATTTACAAAGGCAGTTTGGGAGAAAAGAAAAAAGCAACTCCAGAAATAGAGTTAACAGAGCCAAAGAGGCCCAGGGTTACTAGAGGTCCTGTAGTCCTCTATGGAGTCAGCGCTAAGACACCCCCCGACCTCCTGAATACCCTGCAAAATCAGTAAGTTCAGCTTCCTGCCTCTGGGTAGTTTTGTCAATATCAGTGGTCACATTTTTTGTTTTTTTGGTTTTGTTGTTGTTGTTGTTGTTGTTGTTGTTTGTTTTTAAATTTTAATCCCGGGGGGGGGTGGGAGGGAGGGGAGAGTGGGTGATGGGTATTGAGGAGGGCCCCTGTTGGGATGAGCACTGGGTGTTGTATGGAAACCAATGTGACAATAAATTTCATATTTTAAAAAAAATTAAAAAATAATTTTAAAAATTTAATTCCAGTGTAGTTACCATACAATGTTATATTAGTTTCAGATATACAATATGTGGCTCAACAATTCTACACATTACTCATTGTTCATCACAAGTGTACTCTCAGTCCCCATCACCTATTGAACCCACCCCCTACCCACCTCCTCTCTGGTAACCATGGTTGTTCTCTATAGTTGGTCTGTTTCTTGGTTTGTCTCTCTTTTTCTTTGTTCGTTTGTTTTCTTTCTTAAAGTTCACATATGAATGAAGTCATATGATATTTGTTCTTCTCTAATTTCACTTACCATTATACCCTGTAGATGTAGCCATGTTGTTGCAAACGGCAAGATTTCACTCTTCTTCATCCAACTCCTCTATCAATGGACCCTTGGATTGCTTACATCATTTGGCTATAGTAAATAATGCTGTGATAAACATAGAGGTGCATACATCTTTTCAAATTAGTGTCTTTGTGTTCTTTGGGCATGATACCCAGTAGTGGAATACCCAGGACTGGATCATATGGTAATTCTATTTTTAATCTTTTGAGGAACCTCCATACTGTTTTCAAAAGCAGCTGCACCAGTTTGCATTCCCACCAGTGGTGCACAAGTGTTCTTTTTTCTCCACATCCTTGCCAACACCTGTTGTTTCTTGTGTTTTTTTTATTTTAGCCATTCTGACAGGTGTGAGGGGATATCTCATTGTGGTTTTGATTTGCATTTCCCTCATGATGAGTGATGTTGAGCATCTTTTCACGTGTCTTTCGGCCACCGGTATGTCTTCTTTGGAGTAATGTCTGTTCGTGTCTTCTGCCCATTTTTAATCAGATTATTTGTTTCGTGGGTGTTGAGTTGTATAAATTCCTTATATATATTGGATATTAACCCCTTATCAGATATATCATTTGCAAGTATCTTCTCTCATTCAGTTGGCTGTCTTTTTGTTTTGTTGGTGGTTCCCTTTTCTGTGAAAATGCTTTTTATTTTCATGTAGTACAATAGTTTATTTTTGCTTTTCTTTCCCTTGCCTCAGCAGACATAACTAAAAAATGTTGTTACAGCCAATGTCAGAGAAATTACTGCCTGTGCTCTCCTTTAGGATTTTTATGGTTTCTGGTCTCATATTTTGGTCTTTAATCCATTTTATTTTTGTGTGTGGTGTAAGAAAATGATCCAGTTACCTTCTTTTGCAAGTATTATGATCATGGCTTTTAAAAAAATACAATTTCAAGCATTATAAAAGGTTCCGCGGTGAAAAGCAAGTCCCTCCCACCCCTGCTTGGCCCTGGATCCCTCAGGTCTCCTCCCCAAAGGCCATCACTGGTAGGTGTCCTGGCATTCTCAACTGTCAGTGGTCAACAGAACTATATGCAGAGCTTTAAAAAGGACCGATGCCTGGTCCTGCCCCTGAGTTTCTGGTTGGATTTTTTGGGGATATAGCCCAAACATAGATAGTTTTTTAAAGTTTTATTTGTTTAAGTAATCTCTACACCCCATGTGGGGCTCTCATGACCCTGAGAGTCACACACTCTTCCTACTGAGCCAGCCAGGCACCCTCGAAGCACAGAGATTTTTTTTTTTTTTAATTTTTTTTTCAACGTTTATTTATTTTTGGGACAGAGAGAGACAGAGCATGAACGGGGGAGGGGCAGAAAGAGAGGGAGACACAGAATCGGAAACAGGCTCCAGGCTCTGAGCCATCAGCCCAGAGCCTGACGCGGGGCTCGAACTCCCGGACCGCGAGATCGTGACCTGGCTGAAGTCGGACGCTTAACCGACTGCGCCACCCAGGCGCCCCGAAGCACAGAGATTTTTAATATCCTCTCAAGATTATTTCATGTGCAGCCATTTAAATGTTCTAGAGGTAGCCTAAAAACTAGCATATGTATTCTCAAAAAAAAATATATATATATATATACATACATACACACACACACACACACACACACACACACACACACACACACAGACAATACCAGAATAGTATCTACTGTTTTGTCTCTTGCTTTTTTCTTTTTTTCTTTTATTAACTGTAAAATATATCTTGGAAATTGTTCCGTGTTAATACATATGGCTATATATATGCCTTATTAGTTTTAATGTCTCAATAATAGGCCATAATGTAGATGCACCATAATTTATTTAATCAGTCTCCTCCTGGTAGATAGTTACGTTATTTTAAGTCATCTGTAACACAAATAATGCCATAATGAACATTCTTATATATACATCCTTTGCATGTATTTGCATATACCTCTAAAATTAATTAGAGGTATTAATTCTAAGAATCAGAATTGGGATTATTGGTCAAAGGGTAAGTGAATTTTCAATTTTGATAAGTGCAACCAGATTTTACCCTTAAGGGGCAAAGATGTGTTCCACACTAATCAGTGCTTTGCTTTTCATCTTTGCCAAGAAAAACTAGCATTTTCTTTGATTTTGCCCCTTTTAACATCATAATGAAAGTTGGGCATTTTCTATATGCTTTCTAAAGAAACCATTTCTCTTTCTGTGAATATCTCCTGCCATTTTTGTCCATTTTTCTCCAATCGCATTGGTCTTTTTCTTACTAATTTCCAAGATCTATTAACATATGAAAGAAACGAACCCTTTGTCATTGGTAAATTTTTTCCCAATGTTATATTGATTTTTATTTATATTTTTTTATTGTATGTAATAAAATGTATGGTTTTTATGTTTTGAAATTTTAAAATGTGGATTGGTAATTGGTCCAGGTATCGTTAAGCTACTTGAGGACAAGGAATGTATCGTATTTCTTCTTGTATCCTCAGTGTCTGGCACATGGTAGTTACTTGCTGAATGAATGGTTGGATATAAACATGATGATGATAAAGGATCGTTCAAGCTGATTGCGTGTGTTCATCCCAGAAAAGTTAAGGAATTAATGGTGTTACCATAATGGAATTCCCCTGGTAATTTGAATGCGTCAGTTTATGCGTGCAGTATTAAGTGCCCAAAGGCATATCCAGATGAGTTCTCTCAAAGGTTTCCTTTTTCTCATTAAGCTCTAGCTCCTTAAACGTGCTAAGAGCATTCTCCTCTTCAAATTGGTCCTTCTGCCTTGAAACATTTTCCCTTACCTCTTTGTATAACTTGTTGCCTGTTAACTTCAGACCCAGCCTAAATATGATTTTCCTTTTAGAAGCCCCTCCTTATTCCCCCTGCTACATTTCCTCAAAGCACCCTGTGCTTCTCCTGGATCGTCACTGCCAAAATTGTCATAAAATAATGTTTAGGTTATTACCTCTGTAACGTCTGTCTCCTCCACTAGACTGTAAACCCCAGCCTTGTCTTCTTCTCAGATTGTACGCTGGTCCTGGGGATACGGAGGTGAAAAACGCAGACTTTCTGCCCTCATCATGGGCACGAAAATACAATCATATATTCTAATGTGTGTGTATATTGGGAAGGGAGAGATAATAATAAATTTAGTTGTACACAATGTTAAATGATTGTTATTTAAATGAAGTGGAAAACCTAGTAGGTGTTATCTTTGGTTTGGAGTGCTCAAGTTTGGTGTGTCTTATGTTTGTTTGTTTGTTTATTTTAATAGCTTCCTTTAATATTTTTTTAAGTTTATTTATTTTTGACAGACACAGAGAGAGAGTGCGAGCATGAGCTAGGGAGGGGCAGAGAGAGAGGTAGACAAAGATTCCGAAGCAGGCTCCAGGCTCTGAGCCATCAGCACAGAGCCCAACGCGGGGCCTGAACTCACGAGCCGTGAGATCATGACCTGGGCTGAAGTTGGACACTTAACCAGCTGAGCCACCCAGGCGCCCCTGGTGTCTGTTTTAACAGTAGAAGCATCTGGCATATAACGCATGAATGCTGTAGCAGACTGCAAAACAGTAGTCCTCGGGCCATAATGCAAGAGTCAACAGGCATGGGCAGCAGCAGTAACCAGATCTTTCTGGTCTTTGCCAAACTGGCAAGCCATCTTTGTCCTGCTTGATGGAAGTTTTATCAACAGCTCACATCGTGATCTCACGGTTCATGAGTTCAAGCCCCACATGGGGCTGGCTGCTGTCAGCACAGAGTCTGCTTCAAATCGTCTGTCCCTTGCCTGCTTGTGCCCTCTCTCTCTCTCTCTCTCAGTCTCTCTCAAAAATAAAGAAACATTAAAAAAAAAAAAAAAGATATTTACTTCTCAGAGCTGAGAAGGCTGGAAAGTCCAAGATCAAGTCACTGGCAGATACAGTGTCTGGTGAGAGCCTGCTTCCTGGTTCACAGACAGCCTTCTTACTGTTATGACCTCATGTGGTCAAAGAAGCTAGGGAGCGCTCTGAGGTGTCTTTTACAAGGGCACTAATCACGTTCACATGGGCTCCACTGTGATGACCTAATCAGCCTCCAAAAGCCCACCTCCTAACACTATCACCTTAGAGATTAGGTTTCTTTTTTTTTTATTTTTTTTTTTTATTTTTTTTTTTTCAACGTTTATTTATTTTTGGGACAGAGAGAGACAGAGCATGAACGGGGGAGGGGCAGAGAGAGAGGGAGACACAGAATCGGAAACAGGCTCCAGGCTCTCAGCCATCAGCCCAGAGCCTGACGCGGGGCTCGAACTCCCGGACCGCGAGATCGTGACCTGGCTGAAGTCGGACGCTTAACCCACTGCGCCACCCAGGCGCCCCGAGATTAGGTTTCAACATACGAATTTGGGGGCGACACAAACATTTGGTCTATGGAACCATGTACTGAATATTTGCAGTAAAAATGCTTCCTTATTTGTGAGACAGGAAATATTATATGAATTGCTTTTTATTAAGTGTTCTTAATAGAGTCGGGTTTTTTAGCATTAATAACATATTAATTTAACCAACAGCACATCTCTCTCTAGCTACGCAGTCTAAAATTTGCAGCAAATTTCTAAATATAGATTTGTATAAACCAGATTGTCTCTAGTTCTGAAATCACCTTCTGAAGGTAGGTTAGCTGCTTAAGGGATGCATTAACTATTTTAGGTCAGTAGGGTACTTTGCAGTGCTTTATTACTAAATGCTCCATACCACTGGCACTTTTCCAGCCAAATCCCTGATCGGGTAGCCTATTTTTAATATTAAATCTCTCTGAACCAAAGTCATATCTTTCTGGAAGGTTAGACTTTTAGAACAGTGTATTAATAATTTACTACCAAATTACTGAGTCATTTGGCCTGCTTAAGTATCTAACCTAGGAGCAAAAAATTATTTAAGCAGTCATATGAGAAAATTCCAATGTTTCAAGTGGAAATGTAACATAATCATTTTAACACATTTTCTACAGAGAAATGTAGTTCTTCAAAATGTTAACATTTCAGGTTCAAGTACTTTTCTTTTAATTCTTATTTCTTACCTGATGTAATTCCTGTATCAACATTCTTCCTTCCTTCCTTCCTTCCTTCCTTCCTTCCTTCCTTCCTTCCTTCCTTCCTTTATTTCTTATGCATAGTCTTTCAGAAGACCCAGAGTTTGCCTCCATTCCCCACATGCAAAACAAAAAACAAAAAAGAAAAAGCTATTAAGGTTAAATCAACAAATTAGGGAAAATATATACCTGCATTGTTTTTTTTTTTGTAACACCAAAAGTATTTTCAAGATAGTTTGTTAGATTTTTCGATTGCATTAAGAGCTTTCTACTTTTGTTAAAAAATGGTAACATTACAGAAAAAAATTTAAATTAGTTCTCTGAATTAAAAACAACAGTGAATCCAACTTTATCTCTTCTGTTCATTTTGTGTACTCCCAGTATTTATATATATGTGAATGTATGTATTTATAGAAATGATTCAGGGATTTTTATTTATTTTTTTTAACCAAATATAATGATCATTAAGAATTGCCTATAATGCTCTTTAGCCTTTGTAACTATTATTAAATATTATATAATAATCTAAGTGTTGTATGGAACATATTTTAGACAGAACATATTTAAGACAGATCCCAGGGGCGCCTGGGTGGCGCAGTCGGTTAAGCGTCCGACTTCAGCCAGGTCACGATCTCGCGGTCCGGGAGTTCGAGCCCCGCGTCAGGCTCTGGGCTGATGGCTGATGGCTCAGAGCCTGGAGCCTGTTTCTGATTCTGTGTCTCCCTCTCTCTCTGCCCCTCCCCCGTTCATGCTCCATCTCTCTCTGTCCCAAAAATAAATAAACGTTGAAAAAAAAATTAAAAAAAAAAAAAAGACAGATCCCAGAAGTGAAATCATTAGTCTAAACGCATATTAGTCTAGATATGTATCTAGATACAAACAGAAAGAACACTGTTTTCCCAAAGGGTTTTTTAAAAGTCAAGAAAGTATCAACAAAGTATCAACGATCGTGAAAGCATCTGTGTTAAGGTAACTTCACAACACTGAATTGGTACTTTGCAAAGAGAACTAATTTAATGGGAAATGGTAGTGTGTTTCATTTAGCAGGCTGAACACTTTTTCCAGATGCTTGTGACTAGTTTACTTTTTGTGAATTTTGTGTTCATAACCTCTGCCTATTTAATACCCATTGATCTCTTCCTCTTTTCTTATCAATGAATATAAACTCTGTATAAGCAAAGAAAATTTTAAATTTTTTTTTTTTCAACGTTTATTTATTTTTGGGACAGAGAGAGACAGAGCATGAACGGGGGAGGGGCAGAGAGAGAGGGAGACACAGAATCGGAAACAGGCTCCAGGCTCTGAGCCATCAGCCCAGAGCCCGACGCGGGGCTCGAACTCACGGACCGCGAGATCGTGACCTGGCTGAAGTCAGACGCTTAACCGACTGCGCCACCCAGGCGCCCCCAAAGAAAATTTTAGAGGGTAAAACCTTTAAGGACGGAAGCCCTATCCCCTTTGACAGCTGTGTGACTCCCTGGGGGGACACATATGATGACTCTCCTTTAATGTGTGTAGATGGATTGTTCATTTGCATCTGAGAGCATTCACCCTGGAAGGCAGGAGTCAACAGTTATTGTTTGATTGTTCTGTCACTCAAGGAAAGGCTTGCTGCTGGACTTTTCTATCTGTCTAGTTTGTTAGTAGCGTGCCTTTTAAATATTTTACTCAGAATGGCTTAAAGAAATATCTTCCTTCTGTGCTGGCTTGATTTTTTTTTTAATTTCTTTAATGTTTATTTCATTTTGAGGGAGAGAGAGACACCGTGTGAGTAGGGGAGGGGCAGAGAGAGAGGGAGACAGAATCGGAAGCAGGCTCCAGGCTCTGAGCTGTCAGCACAGAGCCCCATGTGGGACTTGAATCCGTGAACTATGAGATCATGACCTGAGCTGAAGTCGGACACTTAACTGACTGAGCCACCCAGGCACCCCTGTGCTGGCTTGATTTTTTAAACTCTCTGTCTTCCTAGACATTATATGCGTGGTCACTTTTTCTGTTGTGAATTTAAACTCTCTTCCCATAGACATGGTGGGGCTAGTGCATGAGGAGTAACAGTCAGTAAACAGTCATACAATATGTCCTATTTACAGCATTTTTTCAACCATCGCTAAGGAAATTTTCAAGAATATTGTTTCTAGTAGCATCCATTTTTTTTTTATATACTCATTTTACTGAGGGGGAAATTAGCCTGGGGCATATTTACATGACTTGCCTATGGCTTCTCCAATGGGTCATTAGCAGTTTTAAGACTGGAGCTTTGAATCCCTGGAATGAATAAATACAATTAAAGGGAAAAGAAGCTTCATAGAAGATGAGCGCTAATCATATTTTCAAAATGCAAAGCCTCTCTTAACATTTCTTCGAAGAAGGATGCTATATAAATTTTATGTATAATGACTTTTTTTTTTTTTTTGAGTGGCTTGCTTGTTATGGAACATGTTTATCTAATCAACTGATCATAGCTGACATTTACACTAAGTTGGTTAAGTGATATTTATTGAGGGTTATGATGAAACACCAAGTATATCTTCAGGCTGAAGCCTTAGTTTTATTCTCTTGCTCCCGATGGCGAGTTATTTATTGGTCATTCACAATCTAGGTCAAATTGCTGTTGCTGTTTTTTATAAGGGGGAGACTTGAGAATGTTTAGGGTGTTTAGGAATGTTCAGGAATGCTAAGGGGGGGGCCCTCTAGTGAAAGAGCGTTAAGATACAGGATGTGGGGGAGAATAGTCTCTCTCTCTCTAGTAACCCTTATTCATTCATCCAGTGAATGAATTTATAGAGCAAGAATGCTGTGCCTGGTACTATTCTAGGCACTTGGGGTAAATGAGTGAAGGAAACAAACAAACAAAATCTCTGCCCTCAGGGATGTTATATTCTATTGGAGGGAGATAGACCCCGAACAATAAATATAATTAATAAATTCTGTTGTATGTTAGAAGGTAAAAGCACCATTAAACAACAACAACAACAACTAGGGGGCATCTGGGTGGCTCAGTCGGTTAAGCCTCCAACTTGTGTCGTGATCTCGCGGTTTGTGAGTTCGAGCTCCACATCGGGCTCTGTGTTGACAGCTCAGAGCCTGGAGCCTGCTTGGGATTCTGTGTCTCCCTCTCTCTCTGTACTCCCCCCCTACCCCCCACAGCTCATGCTCTGTCTCTATCTCTGTCTCTCTCTCTCTCGAAAATAAACATTAAAAAAACATCAGGTAAGTGGAATTAGAGATTGTGGAAGGGGGGGAAGGCCTTGGAGATTATCGTTTTAAATAGGATGGTCATGGAAGGCCTCACTGAGAAGGTGAACGCTCAACAAAGACTTGAAGGAGGTGATAGTTGGCAGTGTGGAAATCTAGAGAGAGAGAGAGCATTGCTGGTGCCTGTGAGTGATGAGTGAGTTTGGAGCAGAAAGAAGGAGTCTGTGTATGGGGAGGAGCGTGTGGCAAAAGGAGGCAAGAGGAGATACCAGCAAAAGAGACTTAGAAGGAGCAGCCAACAGGTGAGAGAAAGACAAAGAGAGAGTGGTTTCCAGAAGGTGTTAATGAGAAAGTGCATAAAGGATGGGGAGTAGACTCAACAACCACGCGAACAGCTCCTGATACGTTGAGAAAGATGCATACCGAGAACTGACCTGTGGCCTTAGCCATCTGTCACTGACAGTCTTGGTGAGCAGTGATGGCCGAGTGCAGGGAGACCGTAGCTTTAAGAGGAAACGAGAAGAGAATTGAAGGAAGCCTCAGCAACTTTGAAGCATTTTTGTCTACAGAGGAGAGCAAAGAAATGGGATGGGGGCTGGCAGAGAATATGGAGTCAAGGGAAGGTTTTCTTAGGCAGAGGGGAGTCATATAGCCCGCGTGTGTGCTGGTTAGAATGAGTCAGTGGGAAGGCGAAAGGTAGTGTTGTGCACGCAGAGCTTCTGACAGTATCTATACCCACCGTGACTTCCTGTTACCCAAAATGCCCCGCGTCTGATTCGTTCACTCCTTTTCCCTCATTCAATTTTTTTCAGCAATGTTTGAAGGAAGGTCACCTCGCCCAGGCCACAATTTTTCTGTTTCTTGCCTACTCGTTTCCGTTTTCATGACTGAAAGATAAAGTCTTTGGTAAGAAATTATATAGCGTGAAACATTTTTCTCATCTATCACCATCAGTAAATTGATATTAAAGGCCTAAAAAAACTCCCTTGGTACCCACCCGATGCTGTAATTATGAAGGGAAATTATTTATCATATGTCTAAAATCCCAAACTCAAAGTACCATTAAAATTGGCCCTCTAATTCTAACTTTTCAAAATGGTTCTTTTTACTGGTGTCAAATTATGCGAATTTTGGGCAGGGTTTCTTCTACAAAATATAAACAGCCATCATAGCCTTCCTTTAAGGAATAGGTTGGTGGTAACAGTGTTTTAATATATTACTCTTTTTTTAAATGTTTATTCATTTTTGAGAGAGAGACAGAGTGAGTGAGCAGGGGAGGGGCAGAGAGAGAGGGAGACACAGCATCCGAAGAAGGCTCCAGGCTCTGAGTGGTCAGCACGGAGCCCGACGCGGGGCTCGAACCCACTAAGTTCGTCACGACTCGGGTCTGTACTTGAGTAACTTAGGCTTCAGTGCTGAAACCTAGCAACTGTTCTATTGAACATAGGAGATGCTTGAATCCCAGCCAGCTTCAGGCAAGATTAGCTGCCAAGGAGGCTATCGAAGGCCAGCTTGCCAGAGTTTATGTTCATTTTCAGGGAAAAGAGAGAAATTTAAATAGCCGGTTTCTTGACTTCCATTGTTTTCCTATTCTACTTTTCCACTCTCCGTTGTAGGTAAGTAATGAAAAGAATGCTTTATAATTTTGAGATACTCTGAGGGGGAGGCAGATTTCAGGGTAACAGCCAACCTTTGAGTCCTTCTTTAACACAAAACAGCATTACATCGATGAATGAGAAATTATCTGTTTCATCGGATATTCACTGTGTCTTTTGGGAAGATAAAACTTGAGGTTCTCTGAAGATGTATATGTGGTGTGTGTGTGAGAGAGAGAGAGAGAGCAACCTAGGTTTAGCAAAAATAGAACTAAGAACTTGGAAGTCCTCTTGGCATTTTATGGCCAGTGGAAATGGCCATACGTGTGCCTGACGGACAGAAAGAGATACGTATTCAATGAAAATAAATAGTAGTTGTACGTAGGGATTTGTTCTGGCTTTTCCTTTTATGAACTGATGCATGCCCGAGTTGATGCATCCATTCAGTTTTGAATTCACTTCAAAAGCTGCCTTCCACCTCTGTTGATTATTAGCTTTGTCACCTCGGTCCGGTTACTGGCCTTCCTTGTGCCTCACTGTTTTCTTCAGTGAAGACAGAGATAGAGATCAAACATTAAATTATGTAATGCTAGTGAATCCACCCCATGTCTAACACAGCGTGAAGCCCTCATGAAAAGTGAGCAATTATTTTCATTCATATAGGTGGTAGCCTGATCTTACTAAATGGCAATAAATCTTAATAAATTGCTCTGATTGTTAACATAACGTACGACAATCTCAGAAATAAACTATCTGCTCTTATGAGATAGTACTGGGTTTAGAAGGAAGAAAATCAGAGCACTGTGTTTAAATCTCAGGAGACATGATTTTCCCAATAATGTGGAATTTACTGACAACTTAAATGCCACTTCTGCTTGAGAAATTCAGATAGGAATAAGGACCTGTACTGTCAGGTAATGCCACATAAATGAAAAGGATGCCCCAAAATTCATATTCCAAGTATACTTGAGTATGTACTATCTGCAGGGTGAAAAAATGGTGAGGGGGAAGGGAGGGTGTTGAAAGAAATACTCCTGAAGAAGGAGCATGTTTAGCCACACTGATCTCTTTTCTTTTCAGTTCCTTAAACTTCTGAGTATTCCTTGTCCTCAGTCCTTAGCAGATGCTGTTCCCTCTTCCTGGACATCACTTGTCTTAACACATCCCCAAGCTGACTTATTTTTTCTTTCTCTTTTGGGATATTTCAGCGTAAATCACATCTCAGAGTGTTGGATCATCACCCTGACTAAAATAGCTACTTCTTAGGGCACCTGGGTGTCTCAGTCGGTTGAGTGTCTGACTCTTGATTTTTGGGTCAGGTCGTGATCTCAGGGCCGTGGGATCTCAGGGCCGTGGGATGAGGCAGGCAGTGCCTGCCTCAGGCACTGAGCTCTGAGCCTGAGCGTGAAGGCTGCTGGAAAGTCTCTCTCCCCCTCCTCCTCCCTGCTGCTCACTTGCGTGCATGCATACTCTCTCTCTCTCAAAAAAAAAATATTTTTAAATATAAATAAATAAAATAGCTTCTTTCTCCTCACCATTATTATATCCTCACAGCCGGTTTTGTGTTTTCTCGTTGTGATTATGGTTCCGATCACCTTAAAAAAATTGGTCTTGTTCAACTAGGTTTTTGGGCTCCATGACAGACACGAAGCTTTTGTCTTTTTCACAGTTATAGTCCCAGCATTTAACTTAGAACACATAGACTTGCAGAGTAGTAAGTGCTCAATAAACGCACGTGGCTGATTTTGGATTTGGTTTTGGCAAAATGTAGTTTTTTCCATCAGTATGTATGTTAGTGCCGCAAAGTGTCTAAATTTCCCTATGCTCTTGAGAAAATTGAAGCTAATGTTTTAAATTTTTTTTTTAACGTTTATTTATTTTTGAGACAGAGAGCATGAACGGGGGAGGGGCAGAGAGAGAGGGAGACACAGAATCGGAAGCAGGCTCCAGGCTATGAGCTGTCAGCCCAGAGCCCGACGCGGGGCTCGAACTCACGGACCGCGAGATCGTGACCCGAGTTGAAGTCGGATGCTTAACCGACTGAGCCACCCAGAAGCTAGTATTTTAGCTTTTACATAATCCTACAAGTTACCACACAGGGATGAACTTGCATGGATTTATTATCGTTGCCTCGGGTAATATTTTCACGTGAAGCCAAATGGCAGGCCGATCACATTTGAGATTTTCATTGATCGAATGGGTATGCAAGTTCTATGACATTTGCGAACCCAGGTATACAGTATTCGTGTCAATGCGTTTCATCCCAATAGTCTGTAACATTTTTAAGGCTCTTGAGGCAGGAAATTGTCATTATTAGTAAATGGTAAATGGGTTTTATTCCTGAAGAAACCAACAGTGCAGGGGGTAGCAATTCATTTTCTTAGAGATCCAGATCTCTTCACAGAAAGAAAAAGTTAATTCTCAACTGTGAAAAGAGGCGACAATATGAGAAATGAAAGAATTCTCTCTGCCAGCTAATGCACAGACAATACAAGATGGAAGTCTTTGCCTTTGGTCTTTGGTTTCAGAAGTCCCTCCCATTCCGCTTTTTTCTAAAAGTGTGGGCCTGAGGAATATGGCGGTGGGATGTCTGTCTATCCCATGGCAGGTCAGGAGGAAGCAACTGAATTCAGACTTGCCATTGGCTCAGCATAGTCCTATACAGGAGGAGGGTCATTTGAAGTCTTGAGGGTTTTGGATGGAGCGTAGATTTGTCTAGAATCAGGGCAACCCTGGGATACTGTGAGAAATTGACTTTGTCCAACAACATTGCTTAATCTTCATATGAAGATTCCCTATAAAAATAGATGGACACTTTAGGATCGAAGATGCCATTCCTGAGTAGCCTTATGACTCTCGCTCTTTTGGCTTTAGAAGAGAAAATACAGGAATGCTCAAGAAAAAAAATGATGCTGGCAATATATATGATTGAAACAGTAGAGTACAGCGTCAAAAAAGCAAACTGCATATGGAGAGCCTGGGTGGCTCAGTCGGCTGAGCATCCGACTTCGGCTCAGGTCATGATCTCTTGGTCTGTGAGTTCGAGCCCTGCGTCAGGCTCTGTGCTGACAGCTCAGAGCCTGGAGCCTGCTTCAGATTCTCTGTGTGTGTCTCTCTCTGCCCCTCCCCTGCTCATGCTCTGCCTCTCTCTCTGTCCAAAATAAGTAAATATTTAAAAAAAATTTTTTTTTAAAGCAAACTTTCTATATACAAAAAAAATGTATGCTTTTTGTGCAAATATTAGGCATAAATTGGGGGGGAAAAACAAAAACTGAAGAGTAGTTACAAAGAATGAGGTAATTTGGGTGCGTGGGTGGCTCAGTCGGTTAAGTGTCTGATTTGGGCTCAGATCAAGATCCCATGGTTCTTGAGTTCGAGCCCATCATCGAGCTCTGCACTAACATTATGGAACCTGCTTGGGATTCTCTCTCTGTCCCTCTATCTGTGCCTCTCCCTTGATTGCATCTAGCTCTCGCTCAAAATAAATAAAACAAACCTTTAAAAAAAGCATGAGTTAATCCAGTTAACTAAATTTCCTGTGAGTAAAGCACATGTATTTGGAGTTAGAGGTCTGAGGATAAAAGTGAACGATCCTGGATGAGTTTTGGTAGACGTTAGGGTACAAGTTACGTTTTGGACCTGTACAATGAGGAATGAGAATATTAAGGGGTAGGAAAGGAAATATTTGTAGCCGAACATGCGATATACCCACCTGCAAGGACAAAACTACAGAAGACCAGCTCATCACATTGTAGCAACCCAAGAGATCAAGGGCACATCTTGTAATAAACTTACTCTGGAATTATGGAAATGACAGCCAGCTGTTCCTGACTGAAGACTGCTTGAGGCAGAATGACCCAGAAAGTCCATATGGTACCAAAGGCAAAAACTTAATTAGATATATTACTTCTAACTGCATAAATCCACACTCCCAGAAGGAAGGAGATTAATTGTAATGTGCATGTTGGGAGGGTGACTTTCAAAAATGCAAGAACTCTGGAGGCTAAAACGTGCTATTATTTAATAGTGGTTATCTTTGGGTGGGAGAATTTAAAGTGACCTTTATTTGTGTGTCTCTGCAATGGGTACATGTAACTTCTATAATGAAAATATTTTGTTGCTATTTTTCTGCTACTACTACAGATACAAGGAAAGAAAGTTTATGGTGGCCCCTTCTATCAACCTCACTAAACATCATTTGGGAGTCACATCTTACATTTAAAATAGTCAAAAGTTAATTTATTATTGCAGTATTCAAAAGATCATTGCCAGAAGTCACTGTAGAGGTTTTTTGTTTGTTTGTTTTTTTAACTGCTTAATTATTTAAACCTGGAAACAGGTCTCAACATGACTGTGCAATTAAAAGCTACATCTGATTATTAGCAAAGGACTTTTTAAATCATATTTTGTTCAAAAGGGAACAGGATAGTGCACAGTTATGTGTGTGTTATGCTCTTACACTCCTTATGGGGCTAACTAATGACCGAAACTTTGTATCTTCACTGTGTTGTGAATGGAACCTTCTGCAGGGCGATTGGGTTCAAAATGCTAACATTGGTGACAATGGGGCCTGAAGCCTTTTGTGGGATAAAGCTGTGTTTCTGGGTAATTTTCTACTGTGCTACACTCGCCATGAGAAACCCTCTGGGAAGATTAGGAATCCCCCTAACGTGTGTGGATGGAGAAAATTTCATTTCTCCCTTGTGAATTTTACTGGAATAAGAAATTGCAATGCATTTTATATCTCCCATGCAATTTACATTCATTTCGTAAGAATATAAATAACCCGTTTATTGATTTATGGATAACACACAGTTGGGGTGTATTCAATCTATAACTTATTCTAAAGCCTCTATTCTGTATTTTCTAGCATTTAAGGCATGAAGATTGGTCTTAGCCCACAAAAGAAGGGAGAAAGAGATGAAATGAAGGAAGAGAAAAAAGTAGCAAAGATTTTAAAACCTCCTGTCCTGGGGCACCTGGGAGGCTCAGTTGGTTAAAGGTCAGACTTCAGCCCGGGGCATAATCTCACATATGAGTTCGAGCCCGTGTCAGGCTCTGTGCTGACAACTCAGAGCCTGGAGCCTGCTTGCATTCTCTGTCTCTGTCTCTCTCTGTCTCTCTCTCTCTCTCTCTGCCCCTCCCCTGCTCACACACTGTCTCTCTCTCGCGTGCTCTCACTCTTTCTCAAAAATAAATATTTTAAAAATTCATAAAAAAGTAAAAATAAAACCACTTGTCTTTCATTTGCATGACACTTTACAAAATAATCCCCTTCCCTACCACACAAACAAAAATGTAGTTTGGAATGCAGTGTTTGAATTTTATGTTTACCAAGCCATCTAGAAGTGTGTATTTCTTCGTAAAGAAGAAATGTAATCTCATTGGTAGAGGAAATTAGTAAGTATCTTTTCTTCTCGAGCTTCAATCACCCTATTTATAAAAAGAGTTTGGACTCAGCTATTACATAAATCTTAACTCGAGCTAATAAATCAACCGCACTTTGCAATTTCTTCATAATTGTTGTTCTGACAGTTCATACTGTTGTTTCTTCTAGGGACTTTATTTCAAACGGTAGTTTCTCAGCTGGAGAAGCAGTTCAAAGTCATTTTGAGCTCGGTTAAACTCATTGCTTAGAGCTGTGATTACTTTCATGTCCTAATTAAAGGGGGAGATCTGTCTCCTGCATCTTGTTTGGGAAGTCACCAGCAATCAAGGGCAGTTTGATGCTATGATTGATGAGCACCAGTCATCGCTTTCCACTCTCCAATGATGCCTGCGTGATATTGCTTATCTTTGAATTGTCTTATGGCATAGGATATACTTTGTGTAGCAGGGTAATGGAAAGGGCTCATTAAATGAAAAGATTGCATGCTTTGTCTTTGAGAGGCTGTTTCAACTGAAGCAGAAACATGACAAACATACCATGTGCCTGTTACTATAGAACCGAAAAGCCCTCTCCAGCTGTTTACACTTCGGATGCAAAATGGCAATTTGACATAGACTAACAGTGTGATGTAGGCATCTGCGTAAAAAGGCTACATATGGAGCATGCCCAGTGCAGTGAGTGCCTCCTCCGCCCTCCCCCTCCAGATCTCTGAAGATAAGGCTTGAACTTTGCACTTGCAAATGTCACTGCATACGTTTTGCAATGGGTTTTTTTAAAAAAGGTTCTTACAACTAATTTCCTGTAGCAACCCAAGCGCAAAGAGGAGAATATTTAGAGTAATAAGATGCATTAAGTTGAGAACGAGTTGATGCCTGTCTTTGAATGCACTTGAAGTGTTCTTTATTTTTAAAGCAGCATAAGGCACTCGAGTGTTTGTTTTCCCCTCCCTGGAATGGGAAAATAAGAATCTCCTTGGATTGGAGTCCTCCGGGGTAGGGAGTGAAAGCCCCGGTGGCAGGAAGGGACGGAGAAGAGGGGCTTGCCCAGAGCATGGATAGGAAAGGAGCAGGGGCTCTCCAGGGCTCAGCGCGCACTGAGGATCCGTGCCCGGGGCTGCAGCTGCGGATGAGAAAGGCGCTGTCTGGCTAATGAAGGCCACCTGGATCAGGCTTCTGAAAAGAGCCAAGGGAGGAAGGCTGAAGAATTCGGATATCTGTGTAAGCTCAAGGGCTTTCGTCTGGGGGAGATTCTATATTGTCGTTGCTTCTGCTGTTGTTACAGTGAGTGCTGGCAGGGGCTCCTGTGATTTAGTAATATGATCCTGATTGCAAGACAGGGAGCGAGGGAGAGTCCTATAATTTTCCGAGCTCCTTTGCCCGTGTTGTGATTTATTGCCGTAGAAGCCATCCCGGGCAAGTGTTTTCTTTAGGCAGCTTTTATCAAACGTCTATTTAAAGCGATAGGAAAACGTGTTGCTTAAAGATTGAGTGAAGCTGGCTGCTGTTGCCTTACAGTTTTGTCCGTGAAGGTATCAGGTGAATGAAAAGGTACAAAAGGATGCTTAAGATTACCGTGGGAGTCATCATCTCCCGGTAGTGACATTTTGGAGAATTCAAGTTTATGACTGGTTAGGAGTTTCTTTTATGGGTTTTTTTTTTATTATTATTATTAGACGTAGCTTCTTTCTACTTGCAAATACTTGCTTTAGTGTGTAGAATGTTCTCGAAGCCATCCTTGAAACCCCTCTATGCCCTTCAGCCGGGCACTGCACCACGGAGCTGGTTTAATTATAAAGGGACTTGCTCTGGCTTCCAGAAAGGAGAGTAATCGGAACATAAGACTTGGGAAGGAACGGTCACTTGGTAGGCACAGCTCACCGAGGGAACGGTCTGCAAACCAGAGCATGATTTTTCTCGATGGTTTGCCACAAAATGGATTCTTTTCTCCTCTTTTCAGGAATTTATGGCATCATCTAGGAAGCTAACTGCTGTGTCAATGAGACTTTTCCAATGCAAACATCATAGATGGAATCTATTTTAAAATGCAAATTTCTCTCCGAAGGGTTCGGCAGACTCCTACACCAGCCGTCCGTCCGACTCAGATGTTTCTTTGGAGGAAGATCGGGAGGCGGTACGCAGGGAAGCAGAGCGACAGGCCCAGGCCCAGTTGGAAAAAGCAAAGGTAAAACCGTTTCTCCCCTGCCAAGCTCTTTCTTGGCCGCTTGTGCTGGGTCTGTGATGGGCCACCTGTGGAAGTTTCGTTCGAAGCCGACGGTTGGTGTCTTACGGCATTTCGTTGGTTTTCAAGGAGTACCAGAAATGGAGTGTGTTGGATTGATTTCCTTGATAGGAAAAGGAAGTGTGATACATGAGAGTGGCCTTGGCTTTTCCGTTGTGTTGTAATCGAAGCAACTTGTTTCTGTGGGTGGATAGTTGATGGAGGCACTCAAAAAAGGATCCCCAAATCTACAAAGAGGAAGACCTGCTTCTAATCACAAAGGGATTGCAACTTCATTATTCCGGTAAACTATTTCTCTGTTCAGGAAAACCCCTTTCCTCAGGGCAATTGTATATTTTCTTAGACTGGAATGGTCTTTTCCCCAAATTTTACTGCATAGGTGTTTTGTAATCGTATTTTCTTATATTTAACAAAGGGATTGCATTCTGCTTTTCAAAAATAAAGCAATAAAGGATTTTATGGGTTCAAAATGTTCCTTCCTTTGGAACATGTTCTCCTCCATTCTAATAACAAAGTGTGTATATGTGGAAGGGGGAACTGGAAATCAGATATAAAATCTGTAAGTATAGTATTTAGCCAAGAGGATGGTGCATTTCATTTCACGCATGGTAATGATTTGAAATCTTTTTTCCCGTGGAGCCATTCAAATGGCAGCAATTTCTAAAGCATAGATTGTTTTTCAAAGTTACGGTATCTTGGCTTGTGTGACACTTGGTAACTTTTAAATGAACACCTTTCACGCAGTCGTTCCTTTTTGGTTTTGGTTTTGGTTTTTTTTTTTTTTTTTTTTGAAAAAAAATTTCTTTGCCAAAAAGAATTAGGTACTGTGTTGATCTTGCTAAAAAAACAGTCAAGGGTGGCACGAGGCACTTTGGCTGGCTGCTTCATCTCTGAGAGGAGTAAAATCTCCGTGTGTTGCTATGGGAATTGTGGCTTGGAGATGCTGGCTGGAATGCACGGACGGTCCTTATGTAATATTCATGGCCTCTCGCACAGCTGCCATAGTCGTTTACAGAGCAACTGCCAGGAGGCCTTGACTTTTAAAAAGCAGTCTTTCCATACATCAAAACGGTGTTCTCACCTCAGCTGGCAGGGAGGTCATTTCCAGATCTGACACCATCTTGACCGCAAGACGGGTCCTACCCAGCAGGAACAGGGAGCTGATGAAGCAAGGCGTGGGCATGGTTTGCTATCGGCTCTTCTACTCAACCAGACTTCACCGTTTAAAACCTGATGATGCCGCAGTACAGGTGAACTCGGAGGACATCACCCCAAGTGAAATAAGCCAGTCACAGAACGGCGAGCCCTGGGTGGCTCCACTTACACGAGGCATCTAAAGCAGTCCGATTCCCAGGAGCAGAGCCTGGAATGATGGTTGCCAGGGGCTGGGAGGAGGAAGGGGGCAGTTGCTAATCCACAGACCTAAAGCTGCAATTAGGCAAGATGAATAAATTCTAAATGTTTTCTTAATGTTTATTTTTTTGAAGGAGAGAGAGACACAGTGTGAGTTGGGGGTGGGGGTGGGCAGAGAGAGAGGGAGACGCAGAATCCAAAGCGGGCTCTGGGCTCCGAGCTGTCAGCACAGAGCCTGATGTGGGGCTCAAACTCACAAACCACGAGATCATGACCTGAGCTGAAGTCGGACGCTCAACCGACTGAGCCACCCAGGTGCCCCAAGATGAATAAATTCTAGAGATCTGTTGTATGACATTGTGCCCGGAGTTATCAGTCCTGTACTTTGCACCTCATAGGTTAAAAGGGTAGGGTAGATCTCTTGTGACATTTCTTACATACATATATATATACATATATATATATGTATATATATGTGTATATCTTACACGCATATATATATATATATATAATTAAGTACTGGAGAAGATTAAACAGTGAATGTATGGCTAGCAAAGTTAATTGCCACAAGTTTGCCATGTAGCTAATATATGTTGAGTTTGAGAATCTGAATTCTTTATTCTATATTTTGCACCAGGGTACAAAGAAAAGTCTTGGGGGGGGGGGCGGGGAATAACAGTTTGTGTTCCAGAAATAAGAGTGTTGTATTTGCACTAATTTATTCGTGTGATTTTCACATACCAAAATTAAACGGTTTTCCAGATTCGTGTCACATCAGCATACAACCCTGTGTCTTGTAGGTTTGGTTTTTAAAGTCTTCAGTTACATGCTTGGGGCGTTTTTTGTCCATGACTGTGTTTCCGAAGCCCTCCATTAGGGGCGCCTGGGTGGCTCTGCCAGTTAAGCGTTCGGCTTCTGCTCAGGTCATGATCTCACGGTCCGTGAGTTCGAGCCCCGCATCGGGCTCTGTGCTGACAGCTCAGAGCCTGGAGCCTGCTTCGGATTCTGTGTCTCCCCGTCTCTTGGCCCCTCCCCTGCTCATTCTCTGTCTCCCTCTGTCTCTCAATAAATGTTAAAAAAAAATTTTTTTCTTTAAGTCTTCCATTATGTGATACAGCTGCGTAGAACTGTTAAATTTATCTTTTAACCAGCCTGGACGAAAATATTGATCCCAGACCAAACCAGGTTCAAGTTACTTGTGATACAGACTAAAAAGTTTATTGTTACGAATGACTTAGAAGATGAGAGGAAAATGCAGGGAATTTAAAACAAAGGCAAAACAGTTGAAAGACTGTTGCCTGTGTTTAATGAAAGGAGTTTATTTCCATCCATGTTTCTTTCTTAAAATTTGGTCAATATCTTGAACCTTTGATGTATTCAAACGAGCGAGACACTAGGATGAGGGAGAATAGGAGTATGTTCTGAAAGAACACGGAAGGACTAGGATTTAAGGGTACTTTATGTGAAAATCGTGGTTCGGTGGGTCTGGTTTATTCCTGAAGAATGGATGAGGAACAGGGATAGGAGAAGCCTTATTCATTAGCTTGTGTTTATCTGTTCCCCTTTCACCGTCCCTTCCTTTATGTCAGTACGACTTTGCCAGCCCTTTTATATTTTTTATGTAGTCATCTAATTTTTAAGTTTATTTTGAGAGAAAGAGCTCACGCACAGGTACACGCGAGCAGCGGAGGGGCAGAGAGAGAGAGAGAGAGAGAGGGAGGGAGGGAGAGAGAATCCTAAGCCGGCTCTGGACTGTCAACGACGAGCCCCGCGCTGGGCTCGAACTCATGAACCATGGGGTCAAGACCTGAGCCGAAATCAAGAGTCGGATGTTTAACCGACTGAGCCACCCAGGTGCCCCTGTGGGCCCTTCTGTAAAATGAAGCCTTCAAGCTTAAAAATACATGAATTCGTCATTTAATTTTAGATAGTTGAAAACACATTGCACATCCATTCTGGAAGAATCGAAAGCTTTGCACATTTCTGTTGTAACCATCATAGCATCTCTCAAACGGGAAGACTTTCTCAGTGGGTGCTGTATCTCACTGCTCCCACAGATCACATGCAGTAAGGCTGTGCAAATGTCTGGAATAAACCTCAGTATTTCAGATCCTGGCCCTCTTTAAATATGAACTACATGATCCTTAATTGCCTTTAAGAGCATGTCTATAAAATAAGGTGATTGCCAAGTACGAGAAATGAGAGACGCTGCCTTTTGAAATTAAGTGACCTATAAAAGTTTCTATAACCAGGCACTCTGTGCTTCCAGTGAAAGTCAGTACTTTTCCCTCCTACTTTGTTTCTCTTAAAATAGTAAACTCTACAGTGAACAAATTATGTATTAATTTTGAGGCACAGAAAGATCAGCTGACATGACCTTGTGTTTGTAGCTTGGGGTTTTCCTCCTAAATGCATGTTTCAATCCTTTTCAGTTTTTATCCTGCTTTGCAAGTCTTGCCTTATTGAAGCTGGTGCCCTTTGATTTTTGCCTTTATTCTCATGCTGATCTTTTTGAAAAGACAGCTTTATTGAGGTGTAATTCGCTCATTTGAAGTCTACAATTCGGTGGGTTTTAGTTTGTGCACAGACATGTGCAACCATCATCACAATCGATTTTAGATATTCACTGCTCCTTAAAGAAATTCCGTGTTCTGGGGCGCCTGGGTGGCTCAGTCGGTTAAGCAGCCGACTGCGGCTCAGGTCATGATCTCGCGGTCCGTGAGTTCGAGCCCCGCGTCGGGCTCTGTGCTGACAGCTCAGAGCCTGGAGCCTGGTTCGGATTCTGTGTCTCCCTCTCTCTGACCCTCCCCCGTTCATGCTCTGTCTCTCTCTCTCTCAAAAATAAATAAACGTTAAAAAAAAATTAAAAAGAAATCCCGTGTTCTAAGTTAGCACTCCCTACTCTGTCTCTCCAACTCCCTCAGCCTTAGGCAACTACTACCCAACTTGGTGACTCTTTTGATCTGTGGATCTGGGTATTGCATATAAATGGAATCATGAAGTAGGCTATCTGTTGTGACTGACTACCTTCACTTAGTGATGTTTTCTTTCTTTCTTTTTTTACTGTTTATTTTTGAGAGCGCACAAATGGGGGAGGGGCAGAGAGACAGGGAGACTGAGGATCTAAGCAGGCTAGGTTCTTACAGCAGCGAGCCTGATGTAGGGCTCGAACTCATGAACTGTGAGATGATGATGACCCGAGCTTAAGTTGGATGCCCAACTGACTGAGCCACCAGCTGCCTCGGTAATGTCTTCAGTGTTCATCACGCTATATCGTGTGTCCGTACCTCATTCCTTTTTATTGCCCAGTAATATTCCATTCATTGTATGTGTATATTACATTTTATTTACCCATTTATCACTGGCGGACATCTGGGTTGTTTCCACTTTTCGCTCTTGTGGGTAATGCTATTGTGATCATTCACCTACAAGTTTTTTGCACGAACGTATGTTTTTGTTTCTTGTACATATATATCTGGGAGTGAAGTTCCTGGGTCACATGACCATCTTTTTAAATTGAAAGAATAGGGGCGCCTGGGTGGCACAGTCGGTTAAGCGTCCGACTTCAGCCAGGTCACGATCTCGCGGTCCATGAGTTCGAGCCCCGCGTCGGGCTCTGGGCTGATGGCTCAGAGCCTGGAGCCTGTTGCCGATTCTGTGTCTCCCTCTCTCTCTGCCCCTCCCCCGTTCATGCTCTGTCTCTCTCTGTCCCAAAACTAAATAAACGTTGAAAAAAAAAATTTAAATTGAAAGAATAACTTTTTTCTTGTCCCCCTTACTCCCCAGAGCTGATCCCTTCTGCTGTATATGCAGATACTCTGAGTTAGGAAGTCTGGATGTGGAAAGGACTGGAACAGAGACGAAACAGGTTCAGTGCAGTGTTCTCAGCAGAATGGATTAACATGAAATTTTAAGTTGACAGTTCTCTCAACAGTGAATGTCTACTTATTAAAGAAATTGTACGGGGGACAGTTGGTGACTACACGGGATGTGGAGCCACAGAGAAGCTTCACTTTTTTGACATCTTGCCAACTTGAAAACGTCTTTATTCTAGCCTCACATTGAATTAATAGTTCAGTGAGGTATAATATTCAGGTATGATGAATATTCTCTTTTGCGAATTTTGAAGACCTTAGTTTGTTGTTTCTGCCAGCACGTTTGATATGCTCACCAGTGTTATTTGGGTTTTGAGGGTTTTGTTTTTTTAGTTTTCTGCAATACATAGAACTGATCGGCCTTTGGTATTTGGAGATTTTGCATTGGTGTGGCTTTCGTTGATCACACCCAGCTTCTCATATGAATGTTCATTGTGAAGGACTTGTCACTTCAGTTCCGGGAAGTGACCGATTTTTATTTGGTCATTTTTTCCACTGTATCTTCTTCTTTTTCGTGTTCTCTAGTTTGTCAGATGTTTGACTGGACCTTTCTTCTGATTTTTTTTTCCCTCTGTCTCCCAGTCTTTTGGTCTTACTGAGTCTTTGACCACTTATCTTCAAACCCATCTACTGAGGTTTTTGTATTTGAAAATTTCTAATTCCCAAGAGGTTTCTTCTCCGCTCCCTTTTTATAGTTGGCCGTTCTTACCCCATGGCTGTAAGATTTTCTCTTATATCCCATATGCTATTAATTTTAATTTTTCTGTATGTCAGTGCCCTTCAGACTTTTAAAATTTGGTATTATTTTTACGTACTGGAGACTTTCTTCCAAGATTTGCTTTTTGACGGTCTATACATAATTAAGAGCAAGACCTTGTACAGCTCCCTGGAAGCTGTTAAGTGCAATGGCAATGCTTTTTGTTGATGTTTTGTAGGTGTAGAGGAGAGGGAGTGCCTTTCATTCCGTCTGGTCAGTGTTCCTAGCCCGGAGTCTCTAGCCTTTTGGTGCTTTACGTTCTCACTGTCTCCACTTTGTTAATTGCCACTATCATTTTTTTTTTCTTTTTTTTATTTTAGAGAGCCTGCATACAAGCAGGGGAGAGGGGCCGAGGGAGAGAGAGAGAGACAGAGACACAGTCTGTTTTTTTCAATTTGTTTAAACATTTGTTCATTTTTGAGAGACAGACTGTGAGTGGGGGAAGGGCAGAGAGAGGGAGACACAGAATCGGAAGCAGGCTCCAGGCTCAGAGCTGTCAGCCCAGAGCCCGACGCGGGGCTCGAACCCACCATCTGTGAGATCATGACCTGAGCAGATGCTCCGTCAGCTGAGCCACTCAGGCACCCTGAGACAGAGAGAATCTTAAGCAGGCTCCATGCTCAGCACGGAATCCAACACGGGTTCCATCCCAGGACCCTGGGATCATGACCTGAGCCAAAATCAAGAGTTGGAAGCCCCAGGGACTGCCCAGGCTCCCTGCCACGATCCTTTTCTCTAGTCTGCATTTTCGTCAACTCTGATTTCCTGTTCTATCTGTGGATTTATACTTTCTCGAAAAAAATATTTTTAGGAAGAAGCATATGTTCATTTGACCATGTTTTATTCCCTCATATTCATCAGTAAACATACTTTATATAAAAGAGAAAAAGTGTTTCTCATATTGCCTTAGTCCGTAAATGCCTTAGGCATTGGGAGAATCGAACCCAATTGGAAATATTCCCCGAACTAGCCTTTTCAGAAGAAAGAAGAAACATGACTGTGTTTATTCACCTTCAACCTGAAGATGACCTTTCAGTTTCAAAAATATTAAACATTTTTTAGTGGTATTTATTTTGAGAATGAGAGAGAGACCACGTGAGTGGGGGAAGGGCAGAGAGAAAGAGGGAGAGAGAATTCCAAGCAGGCTCCACACTGCCAGCACAGAGCCCCACGTGGGGCTTGAACCCATGTAACTGTGAGATCATGACCCGAGCCAAAACCAAGAGTCAGACGCTTAACCAACTGAGCCACCCAAGTACCCTGAAAATATTCTTAAAAATGTGTCTGATTGAGTAAATTCTGTGGGAAGTAGGAGAGAAGTCTATGCATTTGCCTATATTGCATACTTTCTTAAACCTACAGGATAGACTGATGGAGAGAATCCAAAGAACACGTGACAGGTATTAGATTAGAAAGGTACTCCTGGGGGGGGGGGGACATGTTTAATTGGTGAAAATCCAGCAGAGAGATCTCCTCATAGAAAACAAAAATATGGTAGACTTTCTTAGGAAAGTATTTGAAGCTAAAATTGTTTTCCCATCACTGATCTCAATGCTGTCTTTTAATTTTTGCATTGAAAAATTGTCAACTCTCCTTTGCTCATAGCAGTCACCTTCCAAACAAAGCTAGTTAACTGGCTAACTATGTCCAATCTCCAGCAGCGTGGGCTAGTTTATTGTCCCAATACACGTTGGCTAACATTGCCTTTTTTTCTACCTGTAAGAAATCACAAAGTGCATGTGAGCCCCTGACCCCGTTTCAGGCTTCTCCATTAACTCGTAAGTGTGACTGGATAGGTATGGCCCTGTCCCCTGGTGTAATTCTGCCCATCTCAAATGGTAGGTGACGACAACAATAGTAATAACAGCAATGACAACATTTCCTGCAGGATTACTGCTCATGGTAGACGATTTGAAAGACACAAAAGGAAAAGCAAAGCTGTGTGTCTTGAGAGCATTTTGAAATACTTTTGAGCAGTTAGGATCACGAAGTACGTATAGAATTGGTTCCTGGTCGGGGCGCCTGGGTGGCGCAGTCGGTTAAGCGTCCGACTTCAGCCAGGTCACGATCTCGCGGTCCGTGAGTTCGAGCCCCGCGTCGGGCTCTGGGCTGATGGCTCAGAGCCTGGAGCCTGCTTCCGATTCTGTGTCTCCCTCTCTCTCTGCCCCTCCCCCATTCATGCTCTGTCTCTCTCTGTCCCAAAAATAAATAAACGTTGAAAAAAAAAAAAAAAGAATTGGTTCCTGGACAGCCCTTTATGTCAGAAAAATCCTCCCATGTTCTCCCAGTTGGCTTTTGCCATGGAACAAACTGCTCTCAGTAGCTTAGAGTCACCACCATTTTAACTTGGGCCCCATTCTCTTCTGCGTGATCACCGGCCAGCTGGCGGGTTGGCTGCTGACCAGGTGACTGGGAGGGCCTCCTGCACGTGTCTGCAGGTTGACCGCTGTCCGTGTGGGGGTCTCCTTCTTTTCTAGATGGTCTCTCATCCCTCAGCAGGCTGGTTAGCTCTGTCTCATGCTTGCTTGAGGGTTACAAGCACACCAAGAGACACCAAGTCCCAGTGGGCGACATTCGTGTCTTTTCTCGAGTCCTGTTTGCTAGGGTCCTGTTGGTGAAAGCAAGCCATGTAACTGAGCTCAGAATCAGTGTGCAAGGGAACTACTAAGGACATGGATCCGGCTAGTGAATTGTTGTGGCCGTTTTCTTTTCTTTTCTTTCTTTTTTTTTAAGTTCATATGTTTATCTTGAGAGAGAGAGAGGGAGGGAGAACCTGAGCAGGGGAGGGGCAGAGAGGGAGGGAGAGAGAACCCCAGGCAGGGCTCCTCGGCCCCAGCGCAGAGCCCGTTGCGGGGCTTGAACCCACGAAGTGTGAGAGGCGAGATCAAGAGTTGGATGCTTAATCAGCTGAGCCACGTACGCGCCCCCTCATGTGGCCATTTTCTGTGAAGAGCCTGCCCTGCCATTTTGTCTCCCTTCCCGTTTTGGAAAAAGAAATCTCTCCATACCTTTTTTTTTTTTTTTTTTTTTTTTTTAAATGTTTATTTATCTTGAGAGAGAGGGAGAGCACTTGTGCACAAGAGAGGGAGGGGCAGAGAGAGAGAGAGGGAGAGAATATCCCAAGCAGGTCCCATGCTCATCATAGAGCCCAATGTGGGGCTCAGTCTCACGACCATGAGATCATGACCTGAGCCGAAACCAAGAGCCAGAGGCTCAACCAAGTGAGCCACCCAGGCACCCCTCTCCATACCTTTTAAAACAAACAACTGCCAGGCACCTGGGTGGCTCAGTCATTAAGCATCTGACTTCAGCTCAGGTCATGATTTCACAGTTCATGAGTTCAAGTTCCACATTGGATGAGCACGAGCCCCAATTCAGGCGAGCCCTGCTTCTCTCTCTGCCTCCCTCTCTCTCTCCCTCCCTCTCTGTTTCTCTGCCCCTGGCTCACTTGTGCCCTCTCTCTCAAAATAAAATAAAATAAAATAAAATAAACATCCATCTTCCCTCACATCCCATCTCTCCCTTCCTGTTAGTGCCAACCTTAATTACACCAGGTTTCACCCCCCTGTTTCCATTTTTTTTCCTTCTTCCCCACCTCTTTGAAACTCATTTCTGTCTCTTGTCTTTCCACTGATAGTGACAGAAAATCTCCTGGGACTTTCTAATCAAGCCAGTTGACTTTTTCTCCCGTGTACCCTTGACTTCTCTGGAAGCCTCCCTTGTTTCCCCCCCCTACTGTATCACCTTCGTCTTTTAGCTTTTGACTGTGACACAAGTCTATTTCTGCAACCTCTCTGGTTGATCCTTTTCAGCCTCTTGGGCTGCTGCTTTTTGTTCCCTCCCCTGAAGTATGGAAGTCCGTCCAGCCACATGCTCAGACCTTGACCTCCTGGCATGCCCTTGGTTTTCCCACTGATGGGCTCCTCAGGAGCTGCTGCAGGGGCAAAGGGGCGCCCTGCGATGTGTTCTGTGCATTCCTTCGGGATTCAGCCAGAGCAGCTCGCTCCATTCATGTGACATAGTGGGACTCCCATGTATGTCTTACTCTGAATATAGAGCTTCACCTCGACACCGAGTTTTAAACTGTGGCTACCTTCCGCTTACTGCCTTGTACTTCCCACGGCTTCCGCTTTTTGTCCGCAGCTCTGCCCCAGCCTCTCTCCCTAGCGTTAGTAATGTCACGCCGTCTTCTCTTTGGTGTCCCTATCAGTTCTGCCCCGCCACCCCCATGTAAAATGGAGCTCCCATTTTTTCTCTCAAACCCTTTCTTCTCTGCGCTTTCCGACCTCTGTCAATGTGTGCTTCGTCCTCCTAAGTGAAGCCTTAGTGCCCGGATGGCAAATCTTTAACATAAAGGGTCAGATAGGAAGTATTTCAGGTGCCTCGGGTCTCGTGGTCTCTGTCGCATCCTCTCAACTCAGAGAAACCTGGATTCCCATTCCATCTCTGCCGTGGACTGGCCACCGGACCTTCTGCTAAGTTCCGCGTGAAGCGGGTTCCCAGTCGGGTCTGGGTTGGGCACAGACGAGGGACACATGGCCCCTGCCATCCAGTCCAGTGTCCAGTGGGGAGTTCGTATTAGAAGTTACGAAACCGCTCTCGCCATTCCTCTTGAGTTGCCTCAGGTCACCCACCATACGCTGTTTGGGGACTGCTGCATTCAGAATTTATTTAAATTCAAGTTAGTTAACATGCAGTGTAGTATCAGTTTCACGAGTAGAGCCCAATGATTCATCACTTGCATACACACTGAGTGCTCATCCCAGCAAGTGTCCTCCTTAATGCCCATCGCCCGTTTGTTTTTTTTTTTTTTCAAAAAATTTTTAACGTTTATTTATTTTTTGAGAGACAGAGACAGAGTGTGAGCAGGGGAGGGGCAGAGAAAGAGGAAGACACAGGATCTGAAGCAGGCTCTAGGCTCCAAGCTGTCAGCACAGAGCCCAGTGCGGGGCTCGAACTCATCCACTGCGAGATCATGACCTGAGCCGAAGTCAGACGCTCAACCGACTGAGCCACCCATGCACCCCATTGCCCATTTAACCCATCCCCCCACTCAGCTCCCTTCCAGAAACCCTCAGTTTGTTCTCTGTATTCAAGGTATTAGTTTCTAGCTCAGTGGTGAGTGCCGTATGGCAGATCAGTAGGTCCAGTGGCTGCAGACCTGAGTAGGACGTGATGGGCGTTGACTCCCTCACGTCCTCTTCACAGCATCTCATCGCTTGCGGTCAGATTGTGTCCCATCCATCCCCACGACTGAGGCTCGTGTCCTGTCTCCTGAACTAGACTTGGAGCCCCTTGAGAGTAAAGGTGTTCTCCGTGCTTCATCTCACTGGTACGGATTCCTGCCTCAGCTACCAAGAGTGAGCTAGTGTCCCTTCTTGCTCTTCTCATGTCTTCTCTTCTGAGTAACATCTGAGTATTTTAGGAATGAAGTTACACGTTGTTCTGTATTTCCATATGGTTCTATTATCTTGGCAATTTACCTATGAGAAGGGGTAAGAGTTGCATGTTTTGAACATAGCCTGGTATTCTATCTAATTCAACACTCTTATGGTGGATTTATGGTTTTATTCACGGAAGTTCTAGAGGGCCCCCACTTAAAACCACAGTCTTGTGCAAGAATCCATATAAGGACTGTTAACATAATACAGACTTCTGGCTCTTTCAGAGCCATAAATGGGTTGGGATGGAATATAAACTTTGCAGCTCAAGCTTTTTTTTTTTTCTTTCTTTCTTAGAGAGCTGTAACTGAACATCTTTGTTGTATCGTTATAAACAGAGCCATAAATACATGATTCTTCTCCGTTTTCTCTACCCAGTTTGAATGGGGAACAGCACAAAGACTTTTACACCCCGTTTAAAGTCATCCTTTCCCTGCTCTTCCGTTTTGCCCCCACCAACAGCTAAATGAAAGATGTTGGAAACTGTGAAACAGGAGAATGTATTCGATTAGCAAACATTTAATAAGTGATTTTGCTGCTCAGTTAGGAGCTAAAGAAGGGAAATTGAAGATGTGTTAGATGTCGTTTCTCCCTCAGGAAACGCATGTTGTAATGATGATGCCAGACATGTGGGTCACTGGGAGTAATGTGTTAAGTGTTAAACTAGCAGCAGTGGCTGGGGGTAGGGGTGGGGGGCTGGAAGACCCCAAGGAGGGCAGTTGGGATTATAGATACCTCCACTGTTAGTTAGGCGAATGTCTCTTTGGGGGCACAGACTTTGCTAACCTGCACCATGCATTTTTTTTTTTTTAATTAGAGCAGGGACAGAGAGAGAGAGAGAGAGAGAGAGAGAGAGAGAGAGAGAGAATCTAAAGCAGTCTCCATGCTTAGCACAGAGTCCAATGCAGGGGCTCAATCTCATGACCCTGGGATCACAACCTGAACCAAAATCAAGAGTAGGTGCTCAACCGACTGAGCCACCCAGGCGCCCCACAACATGCATTTTTAAGGCTAGCAAGATTGATTGGTAAACGAGGGGTCCGATAAAGGCTGATATTTTGGTTTAATTTTGTTTAAACCCCACTTACTTCCAATTCACCTTGAACTAACCCTCTTCATCATTTTGAAATGTACATTTCAGTAGTGTTAACTATGTTCACACTGTTCTAGAACAGGTCTGTAGAATGTTTTCATCTTGCAAAACTGAAATTCTATTCCTTCTAAACAACGGCTCCCTATCCCCCCTCCCCCCAGCCCTTGTCAGCCACCATTCAACTGTATATTTCCATGATTTTGGCTACTCTGGGTATCTCATATCAATGGAATCATACAGTGCTTGTCCTTTTGTGACCGGCTTATTTTACTCAACATAACGTCCTCAAGGTTCATCCATGTTGTAGCATATGACAGAATTTTCTTTTCTTTTCTTCTCTTTTTTTTAAAGCTGAATAACATTCCATTGTATAGATATACCATATTTTCTTTATCCATTCATCTGTCAATAGATATTTGGGCGGCTTCCACCTCTTCGCTATTGTGAATAAAGCTGTACTGTTGTTTTGGGGTTTTTTTGTTTTATCTTGGATTTTTTTTTTTAACGGTCTTGTGAAGCTCTTCCGTCAGCAAGTAGTAATTAAAGCTTGTGTTGTACAGTGTCTCAGTGTTGAGCTTTCCAGTGTATTTTACATTGCTTGGTCCTTTGCCACTACTGAGTGAGGGCGGGAAAGCAGATACAGTCACCCCATTTTACGAATGAGGAAATTGATGTGATATTGAAGGATCTTGCCCAAGGTCACTGAAGTCGTAAGTGGCAGAATGAGGACAAAAACCTAGGCTTTTGGTAGGATTCTCTTCTGTACTCTCACCTGGTCAGGGAGCACCTCGTGGAAAGATGTAAACCAAGAATGTACTAACGTTGCCTTTTTGTTTCATGATCTGGAAGGATTAAAGGGCTACCTTTTTTTTTTTCTTTAATGACAAAAGCAAAAAAAAAAAAAAAAAGAAGAAGGAGGAGGAGGAAAGGTAACTAGGTAACTAGTACAACAGTTTTACGAGTAAAAACACCACCTCTGTTGTTTGTTTTTGGTTTTGTTTTTGGCTGTCGTGTCACATAGAACAATTGGAGTTCCCAGACAAAATATTCATCTTTATTCCCACTTTGTAAGTTTTGCTTATGATCCTTATGCCACTGATTTGGAATGATGTTTACATTTTAACATCATGTGAACAAAAATCTTGAGTTAGAATTTCTTGATGGGGGTGCAGGGTGGCACGGTCAGTTGGGCGTCCAGCTCCTGATTTTGGCTCAGGTCATGACCTGGAGATCGAGCTTGTGTCGGGTTCTGTGCTGACAGCGCAGAGTCAGATTGGGACTCTCTCTCCCTCTCTTTCTGCCCCTCCCCTACTCTCTTTCTCTCTCTCTCTCTCTCTCTCAAAATAAATAAACAAACTTATACAAAAATTCTTGAATCTACTGTGTTGTTAAGGGATGAGCTTTCGAGACATATGTGTGATACTGTATTCTTGGTTAAATGGAATGTGCCTGAAAATATTTGAATAGGATCTTCCTATAAAGAAATGGAAAAATAATATCTAGGAAGTATATTGTAAGAAGAATATTGAAGAAACAGCTTACGTAGGCCAAGGGAGAACAGATTGAACTTACAATGAAACTGTTTGAAAAGAGATTTTGAAAGTGTTGTCTGTTCTACCAAAAAAAAAAAAAAAAAAAAAAAGGAACGGTCTAAAAATCATAGCAGCCAAAAATGTAAAGTTAAATGTTATAATTGACTAGAGAGAGTTGAGAATATGTTGTCAAGAAAGACTAGGAAACTGTCTTCGTGATGGTTTAGAAGAAATTTGTGTGGCTTAGAAAAGTGTTGTTTTTTTAAAAACTAAACCCTGGGGTGCCAGGCTGGCTTAGTCGGTACAGCATCTGACTCTTGGTCTCAGGGTCTTGAGTTTAAGCCCCATGTTGGGTGTAGAGATAATTTAAAAAAAGTAAACAAGGAAGTAAGATTAAAAAAATAGTTGCAAAAACAAAAAAGGCAAACCAAAACCCCGTCTTTAGGAAGGAAGATGTGGGGCACAATTAGCTGTCGGTTATGTTCTAGTGATTCCCTACTAATAGTTCTCTCTACTGATACATGCAGAAATAATGCCCATTGCTTTAAAAAGAAAAAAAAATCTTTACAAAGGAAAAAAGTGACTGTTCTTGAAGATCTGGGTTCTTGAAGACTGTTCTTGACGATCTCTGCTTCCCTATTCTTTCAAGGCTGGGCCAGGAAGAGTATTTGGCAGGTGGTGGGCAAAACTGTAGGCAGTCAAGTCTTCAGGTCTTTTTGCTTTCTGGCTCCATTCCCTGGGATTATTTTTTCTAATGTTTATTTATTTGAGAGAGATAGGCAGAGAGAAGGAGAGAGAGAATCCCAAGCAGGCTTCACGCTATCAGTGCAGAGCCCGACACAGGGTTCGATCTCACAAACCAGGAGATCGTGACCTGAGCTGAAATCAACAGTTGGAAGCTTAACTGCCTGAGCCACCCAGGCCTCCCCGCCCCCCCCCCCCCCCCCCCCGCTGCCCCCGGCATTCCATGGATCTTAAACAACTCAACTCTCCCTTTTGTCCTCTGAAAGGAACTTGAGTCATCCTTGAATGAATTATTTATTAGACCACTTTTAATCTGACGTTGGAGTCACCGTATATTCCCTACGGATGACAGTTAAGTTACAAGTTTGTTTACAAGACAACTCAAGTGTCATACGTTGGCCCAGAATTAAAGCTGACCTTTGACATATGCTCCTTGGTCATTTCTGTGGGTTGAAGTAGCCTGAAGCATGTAATAGGTCTTATAATGGATGTGCACAATGAGTATGGAAATCATTTGGAATAGCTGAGAATGTTCACATGCTACAGGAATAATGCATTAGTTTAACACACTTGTGTATGGTAAGCACGATGCTAGAAGATACAAAACGAGTAAGTCTTGCTCCTTGATCTCTAGGAACTCCATCTAAGAGGATGTTTAAATGTCCTATATGGTAATACATCATGTTACCTTATTCATATCCTTGCTTTGAAATGAGAGAGAGGGGCGCCTGGATGGCTCAGTCAGTTAAGCGTCCGACACTTGACTTTGGCTTAGGTCATGGTCTCACGGTTTGTGGGTTTGAGCCCTACATCAGGCTCTGCGCTGACGGTGTGGAGCCTGCTTGGGATTCTGTCTCCCTCTTTCTGTCCCTCCCCTACTTGGTTTCTAGCTCTCTCTCAAAATAAATTTAAAAAATAAACTTTAAAAAAAAAAGAAATAAAATGAGAGGGAGAAGTTGAGCAGACTGAGGCTCGGGTCAGTTCTCACGACTCCTGTGGGCGCTAAGGTTTATGAACCGCTGTGTGTTTCGTGCCTGTCTGACCGGATGTCTCTGAGCTGGCATCTCAGATGTGGGAATGGAGTCAGCCTCCAAGTGATCGAAGGTCAGCTAAAGGGAGATAGCCCAACCATAAATAGTTCATTTAAACTTAACACATTAATAAATGTATTCTCTGGCACTTGTCTTTTGCTATAAAACCAATGTGTTCGTTGAATATGAGTCTAATGTGTGTTTCACCTGTACAGACAGACGCCTTCAGTTTAGGGTGTACTTTGACATTTGAGTTTGACTCCATCCAAAGGGATTTGGGTTCCAGAAAATGCAAGAAGAAACGAAAACGATTGATTTAAAAACACAGTCCTAATAACTTAGACCTTAAAATGACCCTCAGAATTTCTCCTAAATAGCTTAGTTTTCCAACACAGGAACCATTTGTTTCTTATCTTACACTTTTGCTAAATGTCTTGGTAAAATAAAAAAGCAAGATTTTGGTAAAATACAGCATATTTATAATGAAAGAGAGGAGTTTGAATGATGTTTCTTTTTTCCTAAAAGTGTATGTGGGTGTCCAATGTTTTGATCTTAGTAAAGGTCAGTCACTTCTTGTTAAACTCCAGCCCAAGAAAAACTGTGAACTTGAGTTAAAAAAACAAAACAAAACAAACAAACAAAAATGGGTACCTTATAATCTTGACCCTTGAAATAATTTTTTATATTTCCCTGAAATATTATGCTGTTTCCTTGGATGAAAAATGTTTATCATAATATTACCAATATGGAATTCTTTTTTTAAAAGATTTACTTTTTTTGAATAGTGTTTCTTTATGTCTTCTGGATCACAACTGCCTTTGAATATATGATAAAATCCACGAGCCTTCCTGCAGCATGGCTTCTCTTTCCAGGTCTTCATGGGACCTTGGAACAAATGCCTGGTTCCTAAAGGTTTACAAAGTACAAGAAACTTTGTTGAGAACCCAGTGTTGGTCCAATTAGAATGGCAGATACCTCCTGAACTGTGGGACATGGTCCGAAGGATGAGACATGTTTTCCTTTGCTCTAGATGCTTGAAATTACCACATAAACTCTTCTTGGAGTTTTCCTTTTCGCTATCATGTTTAGTCTAGTGTGGAACCAGAGGCTGGGGAAAGATACGATACTCTAAATATTTCTATGTGCTATCTAGCTGTTAAGGGTGTTCCAGTTAAAAACGGTTGTCAATGGCTAGCCATTTCAGTGTTTTGTCTTGCTTTCAGATTCTTCAATGACCTGTATGAAAATGGACACAACTGAAAGATTCTTTCAAGTTTAGCAGACAGCAGAAGCTACATTTTCTGTGGTTGTCCCTGGCCGTGTGCCTGTGTTGGCTCACTGGCCTTTGAGCTTCTGAGCTGCTCTATCTTGTGTCAACTCCCATCAGATATAACCTGCATATGTACTCTGTTTATCCTTGCTGAGATTATCTGTGTGATTTGGACACTGACGGGCTGTTTGGAGGGGAGCCTGCCCGCAGGTTACAGAACATCAAGGCTACCTGAAGCCTGATTGTTCTTTTCCCCCAGATTAGACAGAAGCTTCCTGCCATTTCTCTGGCTTCTTGGAAAAATAATTGAAATATTAAGTGTTCCCAACAGCAGGACTTGGTCCTGCCCAGAGGTGTAGGGTTCCATTGAGAGGTTCACTATATTCAGCAGCCATGAATGAGCTCTGATCTGACGTGGCTTATTCCTCTGTCCCAATAACCCTCCCTCCTCCCTCATCACCTCCTGCACCTTCTTGCAGTCCTTCTTGCCCCACTGGGCTTTGTTTTCTCCCTAAATATGTAAACTGGGAGTAACCTGGACTAAGATGGTCCTGTTGACATTTTCAATTTAATTCCTTTGTGGAAGCATAACAAGTGTTTGTGGATTGAATGAATTACATGATGTCAGTGTGATGGGGAATGTGTGAATTGAGCTCTAAACCTTTTGCCATCTGTGTCTTCTATAACTTAACTCTTTTAGGAGGTTATATCTTGTCCCCACAGGGGACATGTGGCCTCGGAGAGGGGATTTAGGGATGTGTAGTTTGTTTCTCTTTCTAGTATAGTAAGTGATATGCAGAATGACTTTTGGTTACTTTGTGCATTTCTTTGGTGAAAATTAAACGTTGAATTGTTTGTGCGGTGCATAGGAGGCAGTTGAGTGTCTGACCCTTGGTTTCGGCTCAGGCCATGATCTCACAGTTCGTGAGTTCGAGCCCTGCGTTGGGCTCCATGCTGACAGTGCGGAGAATGCTTGGGATTCTCTCCCTTTCCCTCTCTCTCTGCTCCTTCCCTATTCGTGTTTTCTGTCTCTCTCAAAATGAATAAATATAAAAAAATATATTCATGGTAGAGAGAACTGAGGAAGTCTTTTCAGAAACTACATTTGGTCAGGTATGGTCCCCCTTCACCCATGCTGCTGCATAAGGCGTGGGGTGAGGGAACACGCCGTAGGAACCACATCTGAACAGAGGTGGTCTTTGCAGGAAAATGGCATGCCCCCACCAAGTGCACAGATTCCTGACTAGCAGGAATTGTTGTTCTCAGTCATAGGCAAGAGTCCATTCCAGCCCGGTTTCTGAGGAGCTGTTCTGTTATGTAAAGATGAGCTTATAAATTGGGTTATCTTTTAGAGAAATTGAGGTCTATATGTAAAATGCACCTGGTGTGTATTCCACAAACGTATTTCCAGAATTTTTGGTCTTTCTGAAGTTTGATCACTGTCTTCGTTGGAATAATTAGTGAAGAAGAGAGATTGTAAGGTAAATGACTCCAACATAAGACATAAAAATGGCTGTGTTCCCACGTGTAGATCATTCAGTTTGCTTTTGTATATGGGAATGCAGCTAAGGAAGAAAGCTGCAATTAAATGACTTCATGATCATTGGAAAGGGTTTGTCTTCTTGGGTACTGAGAAATATGCCGTAATTGAAGATTGGTTAAGTAATAGTAACATTTTTCTGCAGGTGTTGACTATATATTATGCTATAATAGAAGTTTATTAGAAGTAGGATGTCACCTTCTCGATGACCTTTAAAGTAAATTAAATACTACATATAAAAGATTATTTATAAGAGGTGGAAAACTCGTGCACCCGTGCACCCACGGCCCTGATTAAAGATAGAGAGCATTGCAAATAGCTTTGAAGGCTCCCCTATTGTCCTTATACATGCCGTCCTCCCTCTCAGAGATTATTGTTAGGCTGAATTTGGTGTTTCTCCTCTCTTCCTTTTCATTCTGAACCATGTATGTTTATATTCCATATAACCTATTCATATAACCTATTGCGTCGTTTTTGTGTTTGGAGCAGTTACTTAAATGACATCCTATTAAGATGTCCCTTTGTAACTTGCATGTTTTGTGTAACATTACATTTGCACATTCATCCGTGTTGACTTTAGTCACAGTAATTTGCTCACTATTACCCATATATGGTAAAAATGCCCACGGGCAGTGGACATTTGAGTTAGTACATGCAGTCCTGGTGTGGAAAGTCTTATACTTGTCTCTGGGTATACCTGTGCAAAAATTTCTCTGGGATATGCATAAACAACAATAAAGTTTGTGTGTTTTTATTTTATTTTTTTTTAATTTTATTTTTTTCAGCGTTTATTTATTTTTGGGACAGAGAGAGACAGAGCATGAACGGGGGAGGGGCAGAGAGAGAGGGAGACACAGAATCGGAAACAGGCTCCAGGCTCTGAGCCATCAGCCCAGAGCCTGACGCGGGGCTCGAACTCACGGACCGCGAGATCGTGACCTGGCTGAAGTCGGACGCTTAACCGACTGCGCCACCCAGGCGCCCCTGTGTGTTTTTATTTTTACTGGATGGTAGCATCTAGTTTTTAAAGTGGTTGTCTTCATTTATACTCCTGCCATTAGACTGGGAGAGTTCCTTAGTTCCATATTCTCTATAACACTTAATATTATCAGATTTTTTTTAATTAATTAATTAATTAATTTATTTATTTATTTTTTGCCAATGTAGCACAGGTGCAGAATTTAAAATCTCATTGTGGTATGATTTGCATTTCCATGATTACTTAGGAAACGGAACACTTTGCATATGTTTATTGACCTTTGTTTTTCTTCTTCTATGCGTGGCTTTGGATTAATTTTCTTTTTTCATGTATTTTTTTATTATTTTATTGTTGCCTGGCTTTGGATGAATTTTCAATCAAATGGTCTTTTTCTATTAATTTGTAGGAGTACTTTGTATATTATGTATCCACTTGTTGATTATTTTTATTACTGAAAACTTTTAAGGAACTGCCTTTTTAAAAAAAATTATTATTATTATTATTATTATTATTATTATTATTATTATTATTATTATTATTTTGGAGGGAGCAAGAGAGAGCTCCTGTGCACGTGGGGGAGGGGCAGAGAGAGAGGAAGAGAGAGCAAATGCCAAGCAAGCCCTGCACTGTCAGCCCAGAGCCTGACGCAGGGCTCTGTCTCACAATCTGCGAGCTCACAACTTGACCTGAAATCACGAGTCGGAGACACTTAAGGGATGGAGCCACCCAGGTGCCCCTGTATTACTGAAAGCTTTTAATCTGTAGCTGCTCTTCTCACATTTTTGTAGCAGTCTCAATTTTAATCAAGCAAGACTTACCATCCCTTCTCTTACTGTTTGTGCTTTGGAGCCTCGTTTAAGAAATTCTTTCCCACCCTCAGCTTATAAAAAATTCCATCTTTATTTCTAATGGTTTTACATTTTTTGTCTTTCATATTTAATTCCTTAATCTCTCTGGAATTGATTTTTGTATATGGAGTGAGATAGAGATCTAATGTTAAGAAATAGCTTGTTGTCTCCCCAGTGGTCTGAAATGCCTGCTCACTTGGAAATCAATATTTTATGTGTGAGTAAGGTCTGTTTCTTGGCCTCTTTTTCTGTGTCAATGTTATGCTACTTAATTACTATAGCTTTGAAGTAAATATTGGACATGTTAACCTCACAGTCTTCTTCAGGAAAGAATTGGCTATTCTTAGACCTTTGTCCTTCATACAAATCTTAGATAACAAGTGTGAAGTTCATCTCACACACACACACACATACACACACACACAACATTGAAAACAGACAAAAACACAAAAACACTAACATACCCAGGTGAGATTTGGGGTTATATTTAAAAATTTTTTTTAAATCTTTATTTATTTTTGAGAGAGAGAGACAGCGTATGAACAGGGTGGGAGCAGTGAGAGAGGGAGACACAGAATCTGAAGCAGGCTCCAGGCTCTGAGCTGTCAGCACAGAGCCCGATGCGGAACTCGAACCCGCAAACCGTAAGATCATGACCTGAGCCGAAGCTGGATGCTCGACCAACTGAGCACCCCGGCGCCCCTGGGGTTATATTTTAATCTGTGGGTCAACGTGGGAGAAAATGCTTTTGTTGTAATCTTAAGCCACCCTATCCATGAATATGAAATATCTCTCCATTAATTAGTCCTTGAATATTTTGTAATTTTTTCCATAAAGGTCATGCTCATACTTGTTAGATGTGTTCCTTGGTATCTTACATATATATATATATTATATATATTATATATTTATATATATAATATATATATTATATTTATATAATAAAATATAATATACATAATATATTATATTATATATTATAAATATAATATATTATAATGTAATATAATTATAATAATTATATATTATATAATATTATATAATATTATATATAATATAATATATAATATAATTATAATAATTATAATATATAATATATAATTATATATTAATATTAATTATATATTATTATATATATTATATATTATATTAATATATATATATATTTAGTTACTATTGTCTAGTCCCTCTGTCTTACTTTCTCTCTCTCAAGTTATAATTTCTCTTTGCTGATGTAGGAAAATGCAGTTGATTTTGTATGAAAATCTTTGTAAATGTCAATCTTCCTAAATGCTTATTAAATGCTAATACATTTTCTGTAGATTCTTGAGTTTTCTATCAAACCTAGACTCAACAGTTATATCATGTGAATAATGAAAATTCTATTTCTTCCTCTCCAATCCTTTTAACTTTTCAATGTATTCTCATCTTACTGCACTGGTTAGACCTTCCATTCAAGTGTTGGGTATCCATGGTTAGAGTAGGCGTCCTGGTCTCTGTGAATTTTTAAAGACCATGCTTTTATTTTTTATTATATGTTTATTATTTTTAACTATTTTATTTTGCTATTTATAATGGATGTGATTTTCTGTGGATACTCTTCATCATGTTAAGAAAGTTTTCTTCTATATCTAGTTTGCCAGGTTTAAAAAAAAAAAAAAATCACATACTGGGGCTCCTGGGTGGCTCAGTCCGTTAAGCGTCCAGCTTCTGCTCAGGTCATGATCTTATGGTTTGTGAGTTTGAGCCCCACACTGGGCTTTGTGCTGACAGCTCAGAGCCCGCTTCAGACCCTCTGTCCCCCTCCCCCGCCCTGCCCCTCTCCCTCCCCAACTCGCGTGTTCTCTCTCAACAATAAATATTTTACTTTTAAAAAATCATGTGTTGATCTTGAATGTTATCAGATGCCTCTTTTTACGTCTTTTAAGATGATCATATGATTTTTTTCTTTAAATTTCTTATGTGGCATATTAATAGATTTTCTATATTAAACTGACTCTGCACCCTTGGTAAGTAACATTTTCACAATATTCTATCCTTTTTAATATGTGGCTGGATTTTTCTTCCTAAGGTTTTAATTTTTTTTTTTTTGGAGGTGTTGGATGCGTGGTGATGACAGAAACTGGCCTTTAATTTCCCCATTTTGTTTCCATGTGGCTTAAGAGTGAACTTTGCTACGCTCATAAAATTTTTTTTGTTTGTTCGTTCTGATTTTCTTTTCTTCCCCTGGAAGAGTTTCTGTTATGTTCTGATTACTTACTCCTTGAATAGTTTCTAGAACTTACTGTGGTTTTTTGTTCTTTGGTAGAAAGACTATCTATCTATCTATTTATTTATTTATTTTTAAGCTTAATTCATCCATTTTGAGAGAGAGAAAGTGAGCTTGAGCGCAAGAGGAGGAGGCAGAGAGAAAAGATCCCAAGCAGGCTCCTCCTTGTCAGCAAGGGCCTATACCTTGGGTTCATGTCCTGAGCCAAAATTGGATGCTTAACCAACTGAGCCACCCAGCCTCCCCAGGAGGAAAGATTTTTTTTTTTAATTTTTTGATGTTTATTTATTTTTGAGAGAGACAGACCATGAATGGGGGAGGGGCAGAGAGAGAGGGCAACACAGAATCCGAAACAGGCTCCAGGCTCTGAGCTGTCAGCACAGAGCCTGACTCAGGGCTCGAACCCATGAGCCGTGAGATCATGACCTGAGCCGAAGTCGGACGCCCAACCGACGGAGCCACCCAAGCGCCCCAGGAAGGAAGATTTTTAAACAATTCATTCAAATTCTTTGGTTATGATAGAACTCTTAAGGCTCTTCACTCCCCTAATGTCATTTTGGGTATTCTAGCTACCCTGTTCTTTTTGTTTTTCACCTATATTTTCAGATACTTTAGTCCTAGATTTTTTTATAATCGCATTGTCTTTTTAAACCTCTGTAGTATCTATAGTTACATCTTTTTTTCCCCCTGTCAATTTTTTACTTGATCTTTCTCACAGACACTCAACTATTTGTTACGATTTTCAAATAAAGTTTGTAATTTTCTCTGCCTCCTCTTTCATTAATTTATTTTCTCATCTTTTTTTTTTTCATGGTCATTTAAGTCAGGTTCTTAGCTCTTTATTTCTCCTCCTCTTCTCTGTTAATCATATTCACTTTTTACATTTCTATTTTTGTATTCCACAAATACTGACTTGTGGCATTTCATTATTGTTCAGTGCTGTTTTCGTTTTGATTTCTTATGTGAGCTGTGAGTTATTCATTAATGTCTTAATTCCCAAATGCATGCAGGTTGTCTTACTGATGGCATTTCTTGCTCTGTCCTTGGGTATTCGGTTTGTGTATTTTAAAAAGGGCACAGCTTAATTTATTTTTGTTATTCAGTCTGACAGTTTTTTGTCATTTTAAAATACAGTGTTTATTCTTGCTTTGATTGAGATCACACAAATTTGTATTTATTTTGTACTGCAGTCTTGTGCTTCTAGCATGTTCCAGGGTTTCTTTCTTTACCTTCCATCTTATTTCTTTTTTGTTTCATTTCCTTTCATTTGGAAAGAGTGAATTGCCTTTGGTGTTTGTTTTGTTTTTTTTTTTGTTTGTTTGTTTTTGGTTGTTTTAATCTGTTTTTACTCTTTACTAGTTTGGAAGTGATACAGTTCTGTTTTGTTTTTTTTTGTTTGTTTGTTTATTGTTTTTTAGTGGATACCTTCAAAATTTTAGCAAGAATTCTTAAAGTGATCTAAAGTTAATCAGTGCCCCTGCTTTTGGACAAAACATTTAAGCCTGATAACTCCTTTCTGACATACTTTGGCCAATAATTTCATTTAATCTGCCTTTAACCCTATATATTAAATATTATTATTATTTATACAAATATATAAATTTTTTAAAAAAATATTTCATTTCTTTGCTACTGACTTTGTTCACCATTTCTTTCAGGTATCAGGGATTCCTTCTGATGTCATTGAAATTTATCATTTTTTTTAATGTTTATTTATTTTTGAGAGAGACAGAGACAGAATGCAAGTGGGTTAGGGGCAGAGAGAGAGGGAGACACAGAATGCGAAGCAGGCTCCAGGTTCTGAGCCATCAGCACAGAGCCCAACACGAGGCCCAAACCCACGAGCCACAAGATCGTGACCCGAGCTGAAGTCAAGACGCTCAACTGACTGAGCCACCCAGGCGCCCCTATCATTTTTTCAAGTTTATTCATTTATTTTGAGAGAGAGAGAGAGTGAGTGATCAGGGGAGGGGCAGAGAGAGAGAGAATCCCAAGGAGGCTCCTCACTGTCAATGCAGAGCCTGAATTGGGGCTCCGACTCACGAACTGTGAGATCATGACCTGAGCCGAAATTGAGAGTCGGATGCTTAATTAACTGAACCACCCAGGCGTGGCCCTGAAATGTATCATTTATAAATTTATTTCATGAGAACATTTTTGATGAAGAAGTTTCTCTATTGGTCTGGAAAAAAACTCATTTATGAAAAACAGATTGTTTGAAAATAATCTTAAATTGATAGTTATTTTTTCCTATCACTTTTGGAAGATGATGTTTTACCATCTTGTAGGTTTTTGCTCTTGAGTCCGTCCTCAGAGTACCTGCCAGCTCTTTGTGCACATTGTCTCTTATTTCCTGGCTGCTCTAAAATCTCTGTCTTTGGTGTTCTGTTGTTTGACTGCAGTCTGTCAAGCTACAGAGTCTTTTTTTCTTTTTTCTTTTTTCTTTTCTCTCTTCTCTTTTTTCTTTCCCTTTCACATTCCCACTTCCTTCCTTGTCCCTTTTCCTTTTCCTTTCCTTTTCTTATCCTGATTGGAATTCATCGTTACCTCCTGAATCAAGGATTTGAATATTATACCAACTCTGGGAAATTTTTTTTTATTAGTATTATTTAATTTTTTTTTAATTTACATTCAGGTTAGTTATATAGTGCAACAATGATTTCAGGAGTAGATTCCTTAATGCCCCTTACCCATTTAGCTCATCCCCCTTCCCACAACCCCTCCAGGAACCCTCTGTTTGTTCTCCATATTTAAGAGTCTCTTATGTTTTGTCCCCCTCCCTGTTTTTATATTATTTTTACTTCCCTTCCCTTATGTTCATGTGTTCTGTTTCTTAAAGTCCTTATATGAGTGAAGTCATATGATATTTGTGTTTCTCTAATTTTGCTTAGCATAATACCCTCTAGTTCCATCCACGTAGTTGCAAATGGCAAGATTTCATTCTTTTTGATTGCCAAGTAATGCTCCACTGTATGTATATATATGTACATACACCACATCTTCTTTATCCGTTCATCCATCAATGGGCATTTGGGTTCTTTCCATACTTTGGCTATTGTTGATAATGCTGCTATAAACATGGGGGTGCATGTGTCCCTTTGAAACAACACACCTGTATCCCTTGGGATAAATACCTAGTAATGCAATTATTGGGTCATAGGGTAGTTCTATTTTTAAACTTTTGAGGAACCTCCATACTGTTTTCCCGAGTGGCTGCACCAGTTTACATGCCCATAACTCGGGAAAATTCTTCACCATTATCTGAAAAGTTAAAAAAACAAAAACTAATCTAGCATTGTTAGTTAACCTTGGTGGAATATTTGTCCCAAATGTCTACTGTCCCTCATTGCCAGAATTGGGAGATACATTAATAAAAGCTTCAAAGGTCCATTACCCAAAATAATAGGGAAAAAGAAACTTTTCTAAGTAAGACAGGTATAATGTCAACAGACCCCCCAGACTCCTCTTAAATCATGATTCTCAGTCTGACTAAATACATACACGAGTCTTAGAACTAAATAGTCACACGGAGTGCCCACAGTCTGCATTTTTGTTGTGTATGGAGGGAGGGAAAGAAAAAGGAGATGTTTATTTTTATCCTCTTTAAAGTTACATGTAGGGTTTTTTTTTTTCTTTTTAGGGATTTCCGGTCAACTTCTAAAAGTATCTCATTAGAGGGGTGCCTGGGTGTCTCAGTCGGTTAAGTATCCAACTTTGGCTCAGGTCATCATCTCGTGGTTTGTGAGTTTGAGCCCCGCATCGGGCTCTGCGCTCTGAGCACAGAACATGCTTTAGATCCTCTGTCTCCCTCTCTCTCTGCCCCTGTCTCCCCCTCTCTCTCAAATAAATAAACATAAAAAAATAAAGCTATCTCATTAGAGTTCAGTGTGTCAACAAGGGACCGCATAGTATGAAGTGTTCTCACCTGTGATTTCTGTTGAGCCATGTTTCCAAAAGGAAATGACTAAGAGTTGATTCTGATACGTAAACGAGCCAGAGGATTGTGGTAAGTACATATGTCCTCCGCTCTCATTTATCCACATGAGAAACCTACGTTTGCATTTGATGTGTCAGTCAAATGGATAATTTAACTAGATCCTCTCTTAATCATGTATATTTGGGTTTGGTCAGATGCTTTTGTAGTTGTATTTATATATAGATGTCTCTTCTTCTGAGATTGTATAACAGTTCAAACGAACGTAGAGTAAATGTCAGTTTGTTTATCTTCTCTGCTCGTCTACATTTGGCTGTGGGAATAGAATAAATCTGCTTTTCTCCTGATGCCTAAAGTAGGTCCTGAGCTCTTTTTATAAATGTCTCAGCAGTGCCTATGAAGCCTATTTTGCCTTTTCCTATGGTTATTACTTATAAGAGCAAACATACTCTATGTAAGTCAAGAATGTACTTCAGGGGGGCCAATGAAAATGTCGACTTAAACACAGGCTTTATTCCTAATAATCCACGATATGAAAAAAGGAAGAGCTGACCACATTTTCCCCTTTGTTTAAAAGCTTTTCATATATAGCATTATCTTGTTCCTTGAAAAGCCAGAAAAGCAAGGAAATTAACTGACAGAAAACTACAGTGCATTCATCTGATAAAAGTCAAGAAACAAAATGGTTAAGCCCCAAGGATGTTTTTTGTTGACCCCATAATTACCTCCTTCCTGTGGTCATGTATCGGTCACAGGATTATTATTTCTCTTTTTAAGAAAGAATAAATTAACTTTAGAAATGGGGAGGTGTGATTGCAAGCCTTATGGATAAAACTGAAAACTCTTTTTAATAACCCAAAATGCCAAGCTACTCACTAAGATTTTCCCTGGAGTCTGAAACTAGCCAAAGTTTGAACAAAAATACCACATATATTCTCTTTGAATATCTAAAATTTTAAATATGGTAGTGAACACATTTGTCACCCCCAAAGCGCTTTTTTGTCATCCTTCCTTCTTGCCCTTCCTGATATCCTGATGTTCATTATCTTGATTGTGGTAGTTACATAGTCATATAAGCATCTGACTATTGATTTCGGCTCAGGTCCTGATCCCAGGGTCGTGAGATCGAGCCCTGAGTCAGACTCTGCACTGAGTGTGGAGCCTTCTTGGGATTCTCTCTCTCTCCCTCTGCACCTCTTACATAATTTTATGCCACTCCTACCTCAAGAGAAGTGTTTAAAAATAAAAAATATAAAAATAAATTCGCAAAGACATTTCATGAATCTTAGGAAGGAGGAATGTGCTTGCTTTGTATTTCAAAAACAATGAGCAAAACAGCCAAAATAAATGTTTCAACACCACTGAGATAAATGATAGATGGTCTGTGTCTGTCCCTTGTTACTACTGTCCAAACATCGAATCTTCCCTTTGGGTGGCTCGCGTGCCTGTTAGTTTTTTCACCTCCTTAGGGTGGAACTGTTTAGATGGTATTATTGATTCTTTTAAATGTGTAAATATATATGTACCTGTATGTGTGTGTGTGTATGTATGTGTGTTATACGTGTGTGTATGTATATATGTATGTATATTTATTTATTTGACAGCCTGTTAGCCTTTTGCCAGAGCTGCGAATAACTACAAAGACGATCCAGATCTCCTGTGAGGGGACCGGCATGCTCCCAAGAGCAGAGGAGAGCAAAATCTGTTTTAGGAACAGCAAGCAGTTTAATAAACCTGGATCAGAGACTCAAATAATCAGTTTCTCTTTTGTAAAGTTAGGCTGTTTTATAGCTCGGCATTTCTCGTACCCCAGTTTTGGTGGAAGCCAGGTGATGGATTAAGTAAGCCTCAAGGTCTGCTCTTGTTTCTGTAACTCAGCAGCTTTGTGTGATTTGCATTGGGTCATCATACAGTGGGGCATAGAATGGTAAGAATACGTAAGAATCTGTATGTGCTGAGGCCGGCTGGTATTGATAAGCAAAGACGAGCCCGTGCTTGTACAGACGATAGATGGAAGCAAATGGTGGGTTCGTGAGGGATGGTTACGGTTAAAAGTTTAGACCTATATAAATACCCCTCGCATGAAATAAATTTGCTGTGGCAAATTTGAAACTTCCTAAGTCTCAGGATTTTTCCCCCAATCGAAATCATCGTCTTTAATCATACGTTTGTTATTTTCGCCGCACAGAACTTCCTGGAATACAGCCATTGTGTGAGAGCAAACCGTTTGACGATATTCATATCCATTTTGACAAGAACTGTGGTAGAGTTGCACGGATTGCTGCATCAGTTAATTTTGAGCTCCCTCTGACAGGCACATGGCATGTTTTATAGAAAAATAGACGTTTAAAAATGTAGGGCACTGAAGGGCACCTGGGTGGCTCGACTGGTTACTCTGACTTTGACTTGGCTCATGATCTCACGGTTCGTGGGTTCGGGCCCCACGTCAGGCTCTGTGCTGACAGCTGGAGCCTGGAGCCTGCTTCGGATTCTGTGTCTCCCTGTATGCCTCTCCCCTGCTCATGCTCTGTGTCTGTCTCTCAAAAATAAACATTTTTGAAAATTTAAAATACAAAAAAATAAAAATGTAGAGCACTGAGAGTTTGGTCATTAACTTGAATAGAAAATGGTTTGAGGGTAGGTTCTTGTAAGTCATACTCTGAGGGGAGAGGTGAGAGTGGGGAGATTTCCCATATGGTAAAACTTAAATTTTTTTTTTAATCTTTATTCTTGAGAGAGAGACACAGACAGAGTGGGAGCAGGGGAGGGAGGGTCAGAGACAGAGAGGGAGACACACAATCCGAAGCAGGCTCCAGGCTTCAAGCTGTCAGCACAGAGCCTGACGAGGGGCTTGAACTCACCAACCCGCGAGATCATGACCTGTGCCAAAGTTGTACTTTTAACTGAGCCACCCAGGCGCCCCAACATGGTATGATTTTAAAGAATTACTGAAAACTAATTCATAGTGTCTTGTATTGAGCATCACTTCATCTCTATCGTGGTTTCATCAAGAAAACAAAACCACTTTAAATATTTCATGAAGGAAGGAATTTAATACAGGGAATTAGAAGCTTACAAAACCTAAAAGGGACTCGAGAAATAAAGTCAGGGAACACTTTTCAGGTTTGCCAGTAGCTTTAGGGGAATCAAAATGTTGGTAGAACCAACTGATCACCACAAGAAAGTCACCCCTGATCATTCCAGCTGCCTGAGTAGGGAATTCTCCGGACAGAGCCTAGAAAGGCATTTCACAAACCTTTTGGTCTCAGGAACCCTTGACATTCTTGAATGTTATTGAACATCTCAAAGAGCTTTTGTTTATGTAGGTTACATCTATTGACATTTATTGCCTTTGAAATTTAAAGAGAAAATTCAAAACGCAAGAATGCACAAGTACACATTCCCGTAGCCGTCAGAGCCATAAAGTCATCACAGGTCCCGTGGTTTCGGGAAAATTCTACTCGACAATCATAGAAGTGTAAAAGGCAGGGGCGCCTGATTGGCTTAGTCAGTTAAGTGTCTGACTCTTGACTTTGGCTCAGATCATGATCTCATGGTTCATGGGTTCTAGCCCTGCATCGGGATCTGCACTGACAGTCAGTGCTGAGGCCACTTCACATCCTCTGCCTCCCTCTCTCTCTGCCCTACCCGACTTGCGCCCTCTCTCTCAAAAATAAATAAACAGTAAAAGAGAGAGAGAGTCTTGGAGACCTCTGGAGGTTCTTGAAGCATACTTTAAAAACCACTGGCCTCTGGAACTGGAAAAACCTCTTGTCTGTTGGTGGTCTGGCAGCATGGCTCCTCTCCGCCATCCATGTGTCTCATACAAGTGCCTCTCACTGGGGGAATCCAACCTGGGTCCCAGCCGGCAGAAATTCTGTAAATCTGAGTGCTAGGTAGCCATGCCCTCTGATGCATGGGAGAGGGTTGGCTGGGGTCAGGGACGATAGTGCCGAGCTTGGCAATAGATAATCCACCACAACATTTCATCACCAAAACCCGATTTGACCGGATAGCACACATGCAAATGATAACTTTTCTGTGAAGGTAGGATCAACTTTGCTCAGCCCTTCCCAATCACCACCCCTTTACCTCAGTCTTTGACAGAAATGAAGCTATGAAGTAGCCACCAAGCACACCTTTGACTGCTTTCCACCCAAATTTCCAAGAGTTAGCTATCCTGGAAGTTAGTTTGTGTGGGCTCAGGCATGCATAGACAGACACACATCGAAATCGTTTAGATCTTCTTAGAGCCTGACAAATTCTAGTCGTCTTCTGAGAACCCAGGGAACCCAGAACGTAAGCAGTTGTCATGTAGATCAGGCCTTAGGAGCAGGATGCCTTTTTAAGCACTATAAACATCTAGGGAGTGTTTTGAGATAATTTTTAGAGGATTCATAAGGTTAATTTTTGAAAAAGGTGATCAGAATAAAAATGAATATTGTACCTTCAATGAAGTCTGTTGTAAGTGAGAAGAGGTGGGTATTACCCTGAAAATTCTTTAAAAAAATTTTTTAAAAAGTGTTTTCTTTGGGTGGGTGGGGGGGGGACAGATGGAGTGAGAGCAGGGCAGGGGCAGAGAGAGAGAGAGGGAGGCACGGAATCCAAAGCAGGGTCCAGGCTCAGAGTCCGACGCAGGGCTTGAACTCACAAACCTCGAGATCATGACCTGAGCTGAAGTCAGACACTTAACCGATTGAGCCTCAGGGGCTCCTACCCCGAAAATTCTTAAGCTGGGTGCAATAACTGAGTAAAACATAAATAGTGAATGAGCTGAATTTTATGTTCATCAGTAGTCGACCAATAAAAGTTTTCCCCTCTTTGGTGGAGAAGTTCAGAAACGTCTGTTTAATTTCAAATTTGAACAAAATCTTAGAAACCGTTTCAAGTATATTTCGCTAAACTAGGAATTTGGGCAGCAGAGTATGCATTTGAACCTTCTGGAATAATTTATTGTGAACAAAGCAGAGACCAACAACAACGAATAAAACTCATCACCCAATCAAAACAGTGCTATTTCCTTTCTATTAATCGTTGCCACATTTCTCCTCCCTGCCCACTATCAGTAAGTAAAAATTTAAAAAGGACTTGTAGGTAAAAATCCTTGAAAGTTCTGCTTAGACCACATACACGTGTGGATTAATTCTCCTTGGCATGCGTGGCTTTATAATCAGAAGCACTGTTGCTTGCAAAGCATATTTGGTATTTTTTAAACACAAAAACACCTGAAAAAATAATCAGAGGTTCTTAGACGTACAAAATGTTACTAGGTTACCATTCCATGTGGGTGCCAAAAGCAAATGAGCTTATACAACCGAACAAAAATAAATCATGTTTATTTTTTCCATATGCACTTAGAAAGAGAATATGTAAAAATAAATGCTCAGAAAAATAAATTTTCCAAAGATTACCACATGTGCCTGAACAGAAGATGGGCCTCTTCCCAAAACAACATTCCTCAGAAAGGAGTGAGTCACCTTATGTTTGACCCCTCACACAGTCTCTCTCGGTGCAGAGAGCACGTTCTTACTTTATTTCGAACAACTGCACAGTTTGCTAAAGATGCATCAGCCTGAATAATCTCAATCAATCTTATTTTGGGGAGTTTATAGAAGTCACTTGATAAAAATGACTTGAACTATTTAAATGTACATTTAAATTTAAATGAGACTTACCATTTATTTCTGGGAGATGTGACCTCAAAGTTGTAAACACTGGACGCTGTTGTAAACTCAAGGGTTCAAAAAGTATGGTTTCCAACAACCTGGATGATAGTTTCCTCTGGAAAGGAGCTAGATGACTCTCTGTCTCTACTGATGTCCACGAGATAGATGCAAAATTCAGAGAAAGTTTCATGAAATCTGAGTAAGAGTTTGGAAAGAGGGACATCGGTCAATTCATATATGTTTGTATGCCCATGACACTTGAATAACGTTGTGAGTGACCAAATTTTAAGTAAACGTTTGTATCGGGACAAGTGATACTACCTGCTGTATCAAACTAGGCTAGACCTCTCATTGGTCCACCACAGCATAGAGTTGCTTATGTATGTCACAATCCCAATGTCCCTTGAGTGGCTGACCTCCACACAGTGGCAGGGGGATAATGATTCTCTAGGAAGAAAGTGTGATTAGCAAGGGTCTAGAGTATCTGCCACAGCTTTGACCATCTTCTCTGGTCCTTAGAGTTGGCCAGAAAAAGGTTTAAATCCGTCACTTGTAAAATGTGAGGTTAATTTTGACAGTATCTACCTGAAGATAGTGTGAGATCCCACAGGTTAAGGGCTTAATCCCACAAAAATGTACACCCACCCTGTGCATCAGATACCAATTCCAAGTTTAGTTTGTCACCTGTGCTTCTGACCGACTAGCTATAGATTGGAGGGGACTCTTATGAACCTTTCCTTGGGTTTGATTCATTTGCTGGAGCAGCTCCTAGAACTCAGGAAAAGTTTTCATATTAAATTACTAGTTTATTATAGAAGGATAGAACTCAGGAATAGCCAGATGGAAGGGATCTGTAGATCAAGGGATGAGGAAAAGGGGCCTGGAGCTTCCCTGCTCTCTGGGCGCACCACTGCCCCCCAGTCTCTGTGTGTTCACCAAGCTAGAAGCTATCGAATGATGCCCTTTTTGGGTTTTTATGGGGCTTCGTTATACAGACGTGGTTGATTAAATCACTGGCCATTGGTGGTTGACTCCACCTTGAGGCCCCTTCCCCATCCTAGAGATCAGGGGTGGGACTGAAAAGTCCAATTCTAATCACTGGGTTGGTTACCCTGGCAAGCAGCCCCCAACCTCAGGTTACCTAGGGGCTTTCCAAAAGTCACTTCATTAACATAACAAAGACACCTTTACTGCTGTCAACACTTGGGAAGTTCCAAGGGTTTTAGGTGCTCTGTGCCAGAAACTGGGAGGAAAACCAAATACAGATTTCTAATTATAAATCGCAGTATCACAGGCACCTTTGGTAGTTGCCTGAAAACTCTAAAGTCCTGGAAAATTATTTGTTATTAGATTTTTAAAAGATGGGGCACCTGGGTGGCTCAGTCAGTTAAGTGTCCGACTTCAACTCAGGTCATGATCTCATAGTTTGTTGGTTGGAGCCCTGTGTGGGGTTCTGTGCTAACGACTCAGAGCCTGGAGCCTGCTTCAGATCCTGTGTCTCCTTCTTTCTCTGCCCCTTCCCCGCTTGTGCTCTGTCTCTGTCTCTCTCTCTCAAAAACAAACATTAAAAAAATTTTTTAAGAGTTTATGTAGTCAAAGAAATTAGCATTGAAATAAAGTGGAAATTTATTAAAAGTGACTTTTCCATCAATATAGTTGGATTCAATGGTTGAGTGAATACCTACTTAATTATTTTAAGTTCCATTTTCAAAGTTTGAGTATCTAGATTCCATATTCTTTGAAATATGCTAGCTGATAAATGATATCAAAGAATCGAATGTCATGTAAAAGGAGCCCAGATCTATGCCTGTGGTTTTAAAAAAAAAAAATTATTTATTTTGAGAGAGGGGGGGAAATGCAAGTGGGGGGTGGGCAGAGGGAGAGGGAGAGAGAATTCTTTCCAAGCAGGCTCCACACTCAGCCTGGAGCCCAACAGCAGAGGGTGGTGGTCAAGATTGATCCCACGAACTCTGAGATCATGACCTGAGCCCTGAATGGAAATCAAGAGTCAGATGCCCAACTGACTGAGCCACCCACATGCGCCTAATTAAACTCTTCTTAATAGTAGAAGACTATTTTTTTTTTTCCTGGCATATGAAATGTTCTGTCGAACCTCAGCTGGTGAACCAGATTACGGGGCTCTATTGGTAGTCTCGGAGAAGGGGACTTAGAGCCTGGCCCAGTTGGATTCCCTCTCCAGCCGCCACTGTAGCATCCCTGAGCCATTGCCTCTGAACCTTGGGCTCCAAGGAACTGAGTTTGCCAACCACTGATTTCATTTACCTGACCTCCATGATGCGGGCTCAGATGCCCAGATTGGTCAACTGGCAGTCAGAGGCCCCCAGCTAGCAGGCAGTAGCTGAGACCACGAAGTCCCAGACCTCCGATGCACGGCTTATATGTACACCGTGTCCCAGCAGTGGCCATCCAGGCCAGCTATCCATCTGCTCTCCTGCACCACATCCCTCCAGAGGCCATCTCGCCTCCTCTTGGCTGGCAGCCAGCATCTTCTGCCAACAGGTCTTTTAGAGCACGCTGATTTATGTATGGCGAAAGCCTGCCTTGCTTTCGCGTCAACTCTTTGATCTGAGTGCCATCCCCTCTGGGTCTTGCGGAGTATATAATCACCTCTTCCTCCTTTAGACACTTTCTTTTCCAGGCTAAAAATCCTTGAGTCCTCATTTGACATGTGTTTATGCCACTTTACCAATCCCTCCTGTCTGAATGTGCTATAAATGTAAGTCTTACAAAGTAGGACTCACATTGAATTAAATCCTTTAGTTGTGATCTGGCCACGCACTAAATGGAAGGGACAAGGAAGGCGTGTGGATTAGCGGGGAGGTGAAGGTCGTTGGGAGGAAAAACTTGTCCTCTACACTTTTAGGTGAATTCTGCCGAATCCGTGAATAAAACCAGCAAAAGACAGATTAACAGGGGAAAAGGCATATAGTGTTATTCATTTTTTTTCCTAAAGTTTATTTCATTTACTTGGCACAGGAGGGGCAGAGACAGAGAGAGAGAGAAAATCCCAAGCAGGCTCTGCACTGCCAGCACAGAGCCTGATGTGGGGCTCAGATCCACACACCGTGAGATCATGACCTGAGCCAAAATCAAGAGTTAGACACTTAACCAACTGAGCCACCCAGGCACCCCAAGTGTCATTCATATTTTTATGTTCACAGGAGTTTACGGAGAAGAAATGGAACTCAAAGTGGTTGTTAGACTGAGGGAATTATATGCCGTTTTTTAACGGAGGAAAGAAGGTTTGGCTTTCAAGAGATGGTAATTATGGGGAAGTGACTAGGAAATAGGGGAACCAGTGGAAGAAAAGGGTTATTTTAGCAAGGTTTGCTTGTACGGGCCCATCTTGAAACTGGCTTTCTTCCATATCTGGTGATAGGAGTTGCTGTCCTTGTTTGTTCCCCTAAACTAGACAACTTGAGGTAAACTTCAGAAAAATTGTCACAATATTTCATGTATAGACAACCTTCTGTGCTTGTTATTCTGTGGGGATAATAATAAGCCCCCATGGGCATGTGATTATATAAACAACTGGAAAACAGGTTGGATTCCCCCAACAATTGTGTGCAAAGACTTTTCTCACTATAGACCTATCAACAGATAAAGACTTTTGTGCTTCATTATTCAAAAAAAAAACACAAAAAAGAGTTGCTGTCCTGTTGCTGGTTCTGAGGAGGGAGACAACCTTTCATTCACAAGGGAAATCGATGCCCTTGTTTTCAGCCGGTAAGGAGAAGGCAGAAAAGTCTTGCTGTGTCTCTTGACGCGCAGTTGCCTTCAGCTCAGAATAATCTTTATGCCAAAGCCTGTTTTATTTATTTATTTATTTATTTATTTATTTATTTATTTATTTATAATATAGTTTATTGTCAAGTTGGTTTTCATACAACACCCAGTGGTCATCCCAACAGGTGCCCTCCTCGATGCCCATCACCCACTTTCCCCTCCTTCCCATCCCCCATCAACCCTCGGCGTATTCCCAGTTTTTTAAGAGTCTCTTATGGTTTGCCTCCCTCCCTCTGTGTAACTTCCCCCCCCTTCCCCTCCCCCAAGGTCTTCTGTTAAGTTTCTCAGGATCCACATGTGAGTAAAAACATATGGTATGTGTCTTTCTCTGCCTGACTTATTTCACTTAGCATAATACCCTCCAGTTCCAACCACGCGAAGCCTGTTTTAGAGTAGCGTATTGTGTATCCCTTCCAGAATACCTGATCCCCTTCCCTAACTCCCTTTACTCTGTACTGTTTTCCTCAGGGGCTTAACCCCCCTACCTCTCATTACAGCCTTCAAAATCAGACTGCAAATGTCTCCTCAGATGATCACACACACCATGAATTAGGATATTTGAAGTTTTGGTTTTATGTTTATAAATCAACTTCATTATTCTGTCATTACAAAGGTAAGAGATCTTACTGATACTTGGATGAAATCTAGATTCACTGTTCATTCATTCATTCATTGCGTGCCCCAAGCCATGTCCCAGCCACAGGGAACAGAAGTAAACAAAATCCTTGCCGTCAGGGAGATTGTGGTCTTTTTGGGGGCAGCAGAGCATACCCGGATGTACATACGTACCTTGATGTCATAGTAAGTGCTGAAATCCCAAATTAAGAAAGGCAAGAGGATGAGGAGTTGGAAAGTGAGCAGAAATAGCTTCTCAGAAGAGGTGATGTTTGAACAGAGACCTGAATGAAGTGAAGGCGTGTGCTTGCCGATATCTGGAGGCTAGAGTATTCTGGGCAGTGGGAATAACAACGGAAAAGGTTCTGAGCACATCCTGAGAACGACCCAGAGACCGTGTCTGGGTGTGGCAAAAGGCTGCCAGGTCAGCCAAAGATCAGGCGGGCACCCAGTAGGCCATGGGGAGGCCTTTGGACTTCCTTGTGAGTATTGGGGGGTCCAGTAGAAGGTTTTGAGCAAGAGAGTGATGTCATTTGTTTAAATCTTAAATTTTAAGAGCACTGAAAGAAAAGGAAGAAGGAAAGAAAGAGGAAAGCAAAGCAGTGGCTGTTTTGTGGGGAAAGGCTATGGGATCAGGAACAAGCGTGGAAGCAGGAAAACCAGTCAGGCAACCAGTAGTCCAAACATACTATGTTTACCTCATTCTTTGATCCATTAATTTAATAACCATCCAAAACGGAGAATAAGGCTTGCCTAATGAGGTTGGTTTTGCATCAACAGTTTCTGGCTCTGGTGATTCTGATTTTATTTTCTAAGTACTTTCAAGCTAGTCTCCCTCCTTGTAATTCCTTCTAGAACATTCCATGATTGGGGAACTCGTCCTCTGAAGAAGGCGGGCATACAATGTGAGGTAGCGGAAAGGGCTTGCCCTTCGTAGTGGACACTCCTGATTTGAACTTGGCTCCCCTTAGCTCCAGTAGAGTAAGCAGAGGCCCGGTTCCCTGTGTATAAGTGAAGGTGATAATACTTCTCTTAAAGTCCTGAAGTATGTATCCTGTAACTTAGGGGCTCAGCAAATCAAAGTTCTTTTTCTCCCCATTTTTATTTCACTTCAGCATTCATTTAACCCAGTTGTACCATCCATAAGGGTATGAAATAGGTTTTGTTTATGTTTGTGTCCCCTACGGAGTGCCTGAGTCATAACAGGTGCTAAATTTAGAGGGAATCAATGAGTCTGTGCAATGGTTGGCAAGTTAGCAAACATCCCGGTGTCCTAATGGAAGAAGCTACTTCTAGGTGAGAAGCACAGTGGCGGTGGTGGTGGCCGTCAGCGGTTCACCCAGAGTCCCCGAGGCTCACTGTCAGGTTGACCAGGGGACCCCTGAGGCTCCGGACAAACAGGGGACTCATGTGCAGGGCAGTGGGGAGCACCCAGGACACTTTACTAGCACTTTGTGCTTCTCTATTTGGTTTCTGTTGCTGTTTGTTATTGTTTTATATAAAGTTTATTTATTTTGAGAGAGAGTGAGATAACGTGTAAGCAAGGGAGGGGCAGAGAAAGTGAGAGAGAACCCAAGCAGGCTCCACACTGTCGGTGCAGAGCCCGACGTGGGGCTTGAACTCACGACCCATGAGATGATGACCTGAGCTGAAATCGAGCTCGGATGCCCGACTGACTGAGCCACCCAGGCGCCTCTGTTTGTTGTCATTTTATTTCATACTGTTTCCTGAACATCTAAAGGGAAGTAGTGACCCAGTTAACTACCTCAAGGCAGCTTTGAAGGGCATCCACTCATTTGAGCGAATGTTGTTCTCGAAGGAATGCAGATCCTTTGTATCCTCTCTGGATGACCCAGTATAGAAGATGGCATTCTGCTCCCCACCTGGGTGCAGGGAACTAACATGAGCAGTTCTGCTCATATATGCACTCTCTTAGCCCAGCCCCTGGAAAATGGTTGCTTTGCATTTCTCCCTCCAAGTACCCTTGATGATCCCGAATCCTTTATCCTGTGGCTCCTCAAACCTGTCCTTGGGATGTGCACACGGCGAGTCAGACACACAGATGGGACGGGCCCACAAAAGGGTACTCTTGTGAAATATGTTTATTTTAAAAACCTATATGAATTTTACCTTTACTCCAAAATATGATTTAAGAGGAAAACATTTTAGATTGCCTAGCAGCTAAATTACTTAAAACATTTTGCTCACGCATCTTTCATAGAATGGACAGAGCTAAGAGAGAATAACTACTATTTATCTCTTAGAGCCTCATACGCCTGTAGCCTGTGTTATGGGCTGAATTGTGTACCCCTCCCCCCAACCAAATTCATATGTCGATGCCCTGACCTCAAAATGTACCTCAGAATGTGACAGTATTTGGAGATAGAGCCTTTAAAAGAAATAATTATATTAAAATGAGGTCCTTAGAATGGGCTGTAATCCAGTATGACCAGCATCCTTATAAAAAAGGAGATGAGGCCACGAGATGCTCCAAGGCTGAGAGGCAACCACGTGAGGACACAGGGAGAAGGTGGCCTTCTGCAGGCCAAGGAGAGAGGCTTCAGAAGAAAGCAGGCTTGCCGACACCTTGATCTTGGACTTCCAGCCCCCAGACATGTCAGAAAGTACATTTCCCATGGCGCCTGGGGGGCTCAGTCAGTTAAGCGTCTGACTTCGGCTCAGGTCATGATCTCGCGGTTCATGGGTTCAAACCCCGCGTCGGGCTCTTTGCTGACAGCTCAGAGCCTGGAGCCTGCTTCGGATTCTGTGTCTCCCCCCCGTCTCTGCCTCTCCCCTGCCCGCACTCTGATTCTCTCTCTCTCCCTCAAAAATAAACATTAAAAAATTATTTTTAAAAAAAGGAGATATACATAAGACAGTAAAACGAGAAATACCCTGGCTGAAATATTAGTGAAATTAGTAACATGGCATTTGGAATTGTTAACCAAGGGAGCAAAGGCTAGATGGTGAAATCAGGAGAAACAAATAGAAAGAGCAGACTTGGTTCCACTTTTGCCCAGTGGTTCTACCAACTTTGACTGCATTTACCCTTTGTTTTGTTTTGGAAAGATCAACCAGCATTTCCAAGTTTTTGGTTTTGTGTTTTTTTACCAAAGTATTTGTGGCTCACTTGTTATGTAACCGATTGAATTCGATTCAGTCTTTCCTTCTCAGAAGTATCTCACGTGGCGAGGACGGTAGTAGAAATCATGCTTATACGTTGCTTCTGCCCATGGTGTTTTTGGGCAATAACTAATATATTAATGTGGTTCGGTTATTTTTCAGTTCAGGATGGAAGTCTTATTGGGAAATTGAACACTCTGATTCTTCTCAGAATCAGGAGGGGACCTTGTCTAGCAGCTGGCCCTTGGGCACTGGTACAAATTACTATGTCTGATAGTGTATCTTGAACTGTGATGTTTATAGCTACCAACAGAGCCTCAATTTAACAAAATTCTAGTGCTTAGTATTTAAAAGAGGCTTGCACTTTAAGGAAGAACATAGAGTTTTCTTTTCCATCACGCATGTACTGACCACATTTTGGTAAAGGAGTTTCCAATGTCATGGGGTCTGAATTTAAGAACACTGGTTTCTTTTTCTCTGTACAGGTCAATGTAATTTGGTTTTCATTCGTTATCCGGCTTATTTCTAGAGCTTTCTGGGCAAGATACTGTGTTAGGTACATCTGGGGAGGTAGATGTGTATGGGAGGCAGTTTATGTCATTTCCATGCCTCATTCTGAAGACAGAAGACCACACAGAACGAGTGCTATGAGCACAGTGCTGTGGGATTTCAAAAGGAGCAGTGACAGGGACGCCTGGGTGGCTCAGTCATTTGACTATCCGACTCCTGATTTTAGTATATGTGCTGCCGAAGCAACACTCGACTCTTGATTTTAGCTCAGGTCATGATCTCACGGTTCATGAGTTCAAGTCCCATGTCAGGCTGTGTGCTAACAGTGAAGAGTCTGCTTTGGATTATCTCTCTCTCCCTCCCTCCCTCCCTTCCTTCCCCCCCTCCCCTCTGCCCCTCCCTTGATTGTGCTCACTCTCTCTCAAAATAAATAAACTTAAAAAAAAAAAGGAGTGGTGACAGTTTATGACTGGAACACCAGGAAGTTTCCTAGAAGTGGTGGGATTGTAGCTGAGCTGTGGAGGATAGATGATCTTTGAGAAGCTGTGATTGTTTTTTTAAAGTTTATTTATTTTGAGAAAGAGAGAGTGTGTGTATGGGGGAGGGGCAAAGAGAGAGTGGGAAAGAGAGAATCCCAAGCAGGCTCTGTGCTATCAGTGCAGAGCCCAACACAGGGCCTGATCCCATGAACCATGAGATCACGACCTGAGCCAAAATCAAGAATTGGACACTTTACCGACTAGCCACCCAGGGGCCCTGAGAAGCTGTGATATCATTGGAGGGTTTTTCACGATGAAGCAAGAGAGTAGCATGAGCCAGAGCATGGATCTGAGGACAGGTGAGGGTCAAGGGTCTATTTTAGAATCGATAAAGCAAGAGGGTACAGAAGGATGGAGGCAGGGCGAGGGATGGCAAGCAGGGGTTGATCTGGGTTAGAAAAAACTTTGAATGTTACTTTCTATATGAGGATGCTTGTTCTTTAGTTTTGTGGAGATTTTTAAATCGGGGAGTGAAATGTCCTGAGCTGTACTTTTAGTGAAGTAATCTGGTCTCAAACTAAGCACACTGGATTCAAAGTTTAAGGAGAAAGGAAGTGAGCTGGTGAGTTGCATAGTTGGACCAGAAGTAGCAGGTCCTGAAGTGGAGAAGTGACCGTAGGACTGGAAATAAAGGCTCCACAAGGAAAAGTCACCCAGGCTGGGCGAATAATCAGATGTAAGAGGCAGAGGTGAGATGGTTGATAAAGGTCACATCCTGATAAGTATCAGTAGATGTGCTGAGTGACACTGGTTCGTATTACCGAAGAAATTAAGACCTTGGCCAAATCATTTTGCAATGGCATGTTTCGTTTTCTCTGTGCAGGATTTCTCAGAGCTTCTAATGTGCTAACATGTACTGTGAATCTCCTAAAAGATGGTGTTGTCCCACTTCTCAAACTTAGTTGTCCATGGACACCCTTTAAAAAAAAAAAGAATTTCTAGGGGCGCCTGGGTGGCGCGGTCGGTTAAGCGTCCGACTTCAGCCAGGTCACGATCTCGCGGTCCGCGAGTTCGAGCCCCGCATCAGGCTCTGGGTTGATGGCTCAGAGCCTGGAGCCTGTTTCCGATTCTGTGTCTCCCTCTCTCTCTGCCCCTCCCCTGTTCATGCTCTGTCTCTCTCTGTCCCAAAAATAAATAAACGTTGAAAAAAAAAATTTAAAAAAAGAAAAAAAAAAAGAAAAAAGAATTTCTAAATCATGTATTACTTTCTGGAAAATTATTTTGGGACATGCTACACTTTATCTGGAGATGATGTAGTTACTCAAAAGTGGGGAATTGAAATTAGTATTTGGTTTGGGCCAGAGACAGTAACTTGACATTGGGATGTGTTAAGTTTGGAGTGCCTTGGACTATGAACCTGGAAGCATCTAGAAGGCTGCGAGGAACGCAGCTTAGAAGGAAGGTTCGGTTATGAAGAAGAATTTGGAGTTATTGTCTAGAGGTGATCATTGAATCCATAACTTGAATGAAGCTAACTAGAGAATGCTGGGGAGCACTTGTCTGAGGATAGAAGGAAGAGAACTGCCAAAGGAGGCTGAGAAAGGATGGTCCCAGAGCAGGAAAACTGGGATCTGGCTCTTTTAGAATATTAGGATAGGACTTTGAAGACCAAGGAAGTGTTTGGCAGAGGGATCCAGGAGGAGAACTTTAAAGTTTGGAAAGTAAGGCATCACTGGCCTTGGAAAGAATAGCTTTAATAGAACATCACACGGATGGGAGTCCTGCCTAAGGAGTCTTGGAGTGTTTTCAAGAGAAAGCATGAATGGGGCACCTGGGTGGCTCAGCCAGTTAAGTGTCTGGCTGTTGATTTTGGCTCAGGTCATGATCTCACACATCATGGGATCAAGACCCTCACTGGGCTCTGCACTGGCATTGCAGAGCCTGCTTGGGATTCTCTGTCTCCCTCTCTCTTTGCCCCTTCCCTGCTTACATGTGCATGCTCTCTCTCTCTCTCCCCCCCCCTCTCTCTCTCTCTCTCAAAATAAATGAATAAATGAATGAATGAATGAATACACAAACTTAAAAAAAGGAAGTGTGAACAGAAAGTACATCATATTCCTTATTTAGAGAATGGTGTCAATGAAATAAAATAGTATTTTTTACTTTTTATTTATTTATTTTGAGAGAAGGAAAGAGAGTATGTACACAAGTGAGCACAGGAGAGAGAGAGAGAGAGAGAGAGAGAATCCTAAGCAGGCTCCATGCTGTTAGTGCAGAGTCTGACACAGGGCTCGATCTCATAAACCGTGAGATCATGATCCGAGCTGAAATCAAAAAGTCGGATGCTTAATTGACTGAGCCACCCAGGTGCCCCTAATGAAACTTGATAGGAGGAGCAAGATTCAGATTTTTCTTTTTTTCCTTAAGAATAGAGGATTGGGGGGGGCGCCTGGGTGGCTCAGTCGGTTGAGCGGCCGACTTCGGCTCAGGTCATGATCTCGCGGTCCGTGAGTTCGAGCCCCGCGTCAGGCTCTGTGCTGACCGCTCAGAGCCTGGAGCCTGTTTCAGATTCTGTGTCTCCCTCTCTCTCTGACCCTCCGCTGTTCATGCTCTGTCTCTCTCTGTCTCAAAAATAAATAAATGTTAAAAAAAAAAAATTAAAAAAAAAAAAAAGAATAGAGGATTGGGGCACCTGGGTGGCTCAGTCGGTTAAGCGTCTGACTTCATCTCAGGTCATGCTCTCACGGTTCGTGAGTTCCAGCCCCGCGTTGGGCTCTGTGCTGACAGCTCGGAGCCTGGAACCTGCTTTGGATTCTCTGTCTCCCTCTCTCTCGCTGCCCCTCCCCTGCTCGTGTTCTGTCTGTCTGTCTGTTTCTCTCTCTCTCTCAGAAATAAATAAATACTTAAAAAAAAAAGAATATAGGATTAACATGGTGAAGTAGAACATGATTAAGTAGAAGCAAAGAAAAGAATGTGTAATGTGGATTATGGGGATACTTGCTTTCCTACTAAGTTCCTGCAATAGTAGTTCTCAAATGTTGGCCTGTGCCAGAAGCCCTGGGGGAGGGGGGGCAGGAAAACACAGACTGCTCAGCTTCAGCCCCAGAGTTCCTGGGTCAGCAGGTCCCTGGTAGAGCCCAAGAAATGGCATTTCCAACAAGATCCAAGGTGGGGCTGATGCCGTTGACCTGGGGACCACAATCTGAGGGCCTCTGCCCTAGAGAAGGGATAACGTGGAACCCAGGCTGCAGGTGGAAGGTGAACGTTGAGAGGGAGAAAAGACACGTCTTTGTCAGACAATGACCAGAAGTGAAGGAAGCAACAGTGGATAATGACATGTAAAATTTTGAAGTCAGGTTAGACTATAGATGGCAGCCACTGGAAGTGAAGAGTTAGGAACTAGAATCCCAAAAGTTGTCCCCGTGGATATTGAGACAAGGAAGAAGGGACAGGGTAAAGAAAATGCTGTGAGCCCAGGGGCACGTGGGTGGCTCAGTTGGCTGAGCATCTGACTCTTAGTTTTGGCTCAGGTCTGCATCTCATGGTTTGTGAGATCAAGCCCCACGCTGGGCTCTGTGCTAACAATGCAGAGCCTGGTTGGGATTCTTCCTCCTCTCTCTCTCTCTCTCTCTCTCTCTCTCTCTGAAAATAAATAAGTAAACTTAAAAAAAGAAAAGAAAAAAGGAAATTCAGTGAGCCCAGTGCTGAAACTATCAGGAAAGGTGGTGTAGGGGAAGAAAAATTATTTTTCTTCTACTCTCCTAGGTTCTGTGGCTGGGGCTGTGTAAAATTAGAATGACTAAAAGATTAATGAGAGAAAGACAGTTTCCCCACACGTGTAGCGCACTTTCTGTGGGAGATAGCTCAGTGAAGAGCAACTCAGGGGGGACATTAGAACTTGGGTTCTGTGGCATCTTACAAAAGAACAGTAAATTTTCAGGGATGTGACGAGACAAAGTAAAAGAGCGTGGCATTTTTTAGTATGGCAGATTGTGGGAAGGCAAATATACGGGGGAAACTAATGGAGTGAGGTTTATCTGTGCGGGTCTATCTTGGCACCAACTTTCCATCTCCCTCATGGCTGTAAACTTTCCACGAAGAGGGGATGTATGGCAGTCCCCATCTTTCAAGAGTTTTTACTTATGGTCTCTTAAGGGAGGCTCTGGGAAGGTGTCTTCCTGCATCTCCTCTCACTGGTGTCTCCAACTCAAAAGAATACTTATGCCAAAGTGGCATATTTTCGGGTGGCATATTCTGCTCCCCTATAAGTGGAAGGAATCTGCCTTCTGTGAAGTAGGTTACGATTGTTGGTGTCCTGTGGTGTGGAAATGCTATCCCAGAAACAAAGGCGATACCAAACTCCTTCAGTTAAAAAAAACAAAAAGAAGTAGGAGAGCACAAGGCTTCCATTGCAGGAAGTCACGAAGACATTGATATGATCAGGCTACCTTACTATTTTAGCTAAGACAGAGTCAAGGAGGAAGAGCGTCTGATGAGAAGAGCAAGTTCTTACATAGTATTTTACATCCACTACTTTCATCTTCTCAAGGACCCTGTGCGGTTGATACTATTATCTCGATTTGACCATTAAAGACATGAAGTAATGAGAAGTCAAGAAATTTGCCAAGTTCACATGGTTGGTAAATGAGAAGACCTGGGATTGGATCCAGTCTATGGGGAACTTGATAGAATCTCCCTGTGCTTATTTGGTGCATTTGACATTCTGTCATCCTTTTGCTAGGTCCCTTCTCCAGCTACCAGGGCCTGCTGAGGAGAATGCCAGCCCCAGGGACTTGTCTTGAGGTGCCTCCCGGAGTACTCTGGCTTGGGGAATGTTCTAGAGTTGCTGTTACCTAGACATGATGGGACATAGGTCGGTTTGAGTGCAGATGGGGAAGGCAGCATGTCAAACTTCAGTGCCGGGGATTAGAACAGGAAGCTGGATGAGGCAGAATGTTCAGAGTGCAGACCCAGAGCTGACAAAGGAGCCCAGGCCCTCCAGAATGGAAGGCACAGGGCAGGTGCCATAAGGCAGGAGAGCATTTCATTGGGTACAGTGACTCTACTTCTGTTCATCATAAAATTTTTGTTTTCTCTGCTCCTTGGGTCTATACAATTCTCAAATTAAGATGTCTGTAAAGCCCAAAACTGTACTATTCAGGCACAGTTCCAACAGTCTTAAGGAATGAATGGTTTGCAAAACACCTAGATGCTACATTTCTCTGTCCTTTATTTAACATTTTTTTTAATGTTTATTTTTGAGAGAGAGAGAGAGTGAGTGAGCTTGAGCAGGGGAGGAACAGAGAGAGAGAGGGAGACACAGAATCTGAAGCAGGCTCCAGGCTCTGAGGTGTCAGCACAGAGCCCAGTGCGGGGCTCGAACCCACGAACTGTGAGATCATGACCTGAGCCAAAGTCAGATGCTTAACTCACTGGGTGACCCAGGCTCCCTTCTCTCTGTCCTTTAAAAAAAAAAAAAAAAAAAGGGGCGCCTGGGTGGCGCAGTCGGTTAAGCATCCGACTTCAGCCAGGTCACGATCTTGCAGTCCGTGAGTTCGAGCCCCGCGTCAGGCTCTGGGCTGATGGCTCAGAGCCTGGAGCCTGCTTCCGATTCTGTGTCTCCCTCTCTCTCTGCCCCTCCCCCGTTCATGCTCTGTCTCTCTCTGTCCCAAAAATAAATAAACGTTGAAAAAAAAAAAAAATTAAAAAAAAAAAAAAAAAGCCATCGTTAATCGAATCACAAGATTTGACAGAGGAAACCCTTCCTTACTGCCCTATGCCCATTAACACATCCAACAGAGTGAATAGTGTCTCTTTACCAAAGTGATTTTTTCATTTCCTTGCTAGATATTTATCTCATCACCTAAACACCAGTGCTTCTAATTATTGGGAAATAATAAGTGCAGAATGTGGTAAATAATGTGAAGAGGTGGCTCACCGGGGGCTAACGGCTGAAGATAGAATCCAGGTGGTAAGGGAACCCCAAGATTTGGGTGCTCCTTCCTACTTCCTCTTAAGAAGGCATCTCAGGGGCACCTGGGTGGCTCAGTCAGATGAGTGTCCGACTCTTGATTTCAGCTCAGGTCATGATCCTACAGTTGGTGAGTTCGAGCCCCGCATCGGGCGCTGACGGTGCAAAACCTGCTTGAAATTCTTTTTTTTTTTTAAATTTTTTTTTTTTTCAATGTTTATTTATTTTTGGGACAGAGAGAGACAGAGCATGAACGGGGGAGGGGCAGAGAGAGAGGGAGACACAGAATCGGAAACAGGCTCCAGGCTCTGAGCCATCAGCCCAGAGCCCGACGCGGGGCTCGAACTCACGGACCGCGAGATCGTGACCTGGCTGAAGTCGGACGCTTAACCGACTGCGCCACCCAGGCGCCCCAGACCTGCTTGAAATTCTTTGTCTCTCCCTCTCTCTCTCTGTTCCTTCCCTTCTCTCTCCCCCCGCCTCTCTCTCAACATAAATAAACTTAAAAAAAAAAAAAAGGCATTTCAGTGCAAGGGGAAGCAAACAGTGCAGGAATGACTCTCATGCTCTAGTGTACATTTTTATAAAGGAAAAAAAGAATCACTACTAGTATTTCAACCTATTTCTTGGAACATATTTCCCATCATCAGGGAATCAGTGGCAAAGTTTGTAATATCAACCTTACATAAGATAGGATCTCTTCGCTTGAAGAGATTTTTATGTATCCTGGATTAGATCTGGGGGGAAATGCTTGTAGACCTGGGGTTTGCGGGATGCAAAGGACTTGGAAACATTCAAGCATTTCCTCCGTGGTTCTTGAGTTTCGCCTCGCTTCTCAGCCCACTCGATGCGAGAAAAGCAACCTGGTTAATGGGGGCATCAGAAATCAAGAAGCAGCCATCTGGGTGATTGCATCGAATAGATTTTCAGTTGCAGTTCCTGAAAAGGTTTAGAACCATCGTAACAGGTCTGGCGTTACCGGACCAGATAGTCCGGTAGGCTCCCACCTGTTCTTGGCTTTGTTTCCACTTTTGTTCATAGACCCTTCAGGCGTAAGCACCGTGTTTCTGTCATCAGCTGTCTCCAATCTGTCATGTCGATTTAGCACTGTTTTAAACTGGATTGTGACAGAATTTGTTCAATATGAAGTTTGCGTGATTCTGCGTGGATTAAGAAACAAAATGGCTTTAGAACCGTGTTCTCCCACTAAACTACCTTTCTCCCCCTGCAGAAAATGGCCATTTTCTTGTTCCTTTTCTTCCACCAAAGAGGGAGGAGGCTTTTCACAAATAGGGAGGTACCACCCCAGTGCCCCCTATACCCACATATTCATCCGCGACCTAGCTCTTTCTGTCTGTCGGAGAAACATTTTTGTTCCTCCAAGCCCTGGCGGCCACCTAGTTCATTATCAGCACTACAAACACAGACACACTAGTGAAACCTGCATTTTCATTGCATTTAACTTTGAAAGCATGTGTATATCAAATAATGCTGGTCATATCATTGTCTACATGTAGATAGGACTCAATTGATTACACTTTTATGTATTCCTCATAATCTCTTGTGGTTTTCAGTTCAGTGTTTTAAGAGCTATATAAAGTCACTTCACCAAGGTAGTTGAAAGAGGTGGTCCAACTTCACAGTTGGCTTTATTCCAACACCCCCACCCCAACCCCATCTTCCTTTTTAAATTTTTTTTTTCTTAAAAAAATTTTTTTAAGTATTTTTATTGACTTTTGAGAGACAGACAGAGCACAAGTGGGGGAGGGGCAGAGAGAGAGGGAGACCCAGAATCCGAAGCAGGCTCCAGGCTCCGAGCTGTCGGCACAGAGCCGGACGCGGGGCTCGAACCCACAAACTGCAAGATCATGACCCGAGCCAAAGTCAGACGCTCAACTGAATGAGCCACCCAGGCGCCTCCCTGTCTTTGTTTTCCCAGTGCTCCAATTCCAACCTGTGTCCTAGTCCATTAAGGCTACCTTAACAGAATCCCATAGTTCAGGCTTATAAACAACAGAAATGTATTTTTTACAGTTGTGGAGGCTGGAAGTCTTTGCTCAGGGTACCAGCATGGTCTGTTCTGTGTTGCAGACAGCCATTTTCATGTCGTACTGTCACGTGGCCAAGAGAGGGCAAGATAGCTCTCTGGGGTCTCTTTTATAATGACCCTCATTCAGAGGCTCTGCCCTCAGGACCTCATCACCTCCCACAGGCCCCGCTTCCTAATTACCATCAACCTTGGGAGTTAGAATTTCAATACATGAATTTGAGGGGGGGGGGACAAAAACGAAGTCCCTATAAAATTTATCTTACTGGATTGAATTTATCTTACTGGATTGTTCCTAACTCAGTTGATTAACTTACGCTCTTTCTGAACAAGCCAGAATATGCATAAATAAAAATAAGCAGAACCACAGCAGCACATTAAAAAAAGAAGAAGGAAAAAAAAGAAGAATCTAGCCATTGACCACATTGAAAAACTGCCTTCTACCCACTGACCTCTGCAACGATGGAGGTCACCGAGATTGGCCATACGAATAGAGGTACTCTCTACCTAGTATGATTTTTATATTTTTCTGTTCACTAAAAGGCTTCTCTGTCCCACCGACAGCACCCTGGGTGTTTTTTTGAAGTCTGGTCATTCCTTAATGAGCGTTCCTGGTGGAGCCCTACCAACGTATAAACGATTTAGTGTGGATGAAGGTTGTCGTATTTCTTCCTGACATCAGGCTTGGGTGAGGGGGCCAAGACGAAGCAATCAGAGACTGTCAGGTAAATTTATTTTCTCCACCACTCGGGTTAAAATCAGGTCTTGGTGCTACAGAAATTCATACTTCATGGAAAAACCCATCATATCCCATGTTGTGAAACAAAAGTAACCTCAAAAAAAAAAAAGAAGAAATCGTTCTTTTTTTTTTCTTCCTTCCTTGATTATAGACCACATTTAAAAACTGTTTTTGAGGGGCGCCTGGGTGGCGCAGTCGGTTAAGCGTCCGACTTCAGCCAGGTCACGATCTCGCGGTCCGTGAGTTCGAGCCCCGCGTCGGGCTCTGGGCTGATGGCTCAGAGCCTGGAGCCTGTTTCCGATTCTGTGTCTCCCTCTCTCTCTGCCCCTCCCCCGTTCATGCTCTGTCTCTCTCTGTCCCCAAAATAAATAAACGTTGAAAAAAAAAAAAATTTAAAAAACTGTTTTTGAAAAAATAGACATTGTACGAGTCTCGCATGTGTATATGGACTTTTTGTTCAAACAGCTCTGTAATACTGATGTTTACTTTCCTGCCAATGTTCCCCTTTATGTCAAAGCAAAACATTGGTTTAGTAGATGTTGATTCTCAGTATTTGCTCCAGTACAGTGTCCCTCAAAGTGCGATGGCCCCAGATCAGTAATATGGGCATCATTGGGAAGTTGTTATAAATGTAAATTCTTTAGGCCCTACCCTATATCTACTAAGTCTTGAAGTTTGGCTGTCAGTGTAGGCGGGAAGGGCCCACCCTCTGTGTTTCAACACACCCTGCAGGGCATTTTTAATTTAAATTTTAGTTAGTGCTCATCACAACAAGTGCCCTCCTTAGTACACTTCACCTGTCTAGCCTATCCCTCCACCCACCTCCCTCCATCAACCCTTAGTTTGTTCTCTATTGTTAAGAGTCTCTTGTGGTTTGTTTTCCTCTCTCCTCTTTTTCCCCCTCCCTATATATTCATCTCTTTCTTTTTTTTTTTAAGTTTATTTTAAGAGAGAAAGAGAGAGAGAGAAAATGAGCAAGGGAGGGGCAGAGAGAGAGAGGGAGAGAATCCCAAACAGACTAACGGAGCTCAAACTCATGAACTGTGAGACAATGGCCTGAGCCAATTCAAGAATCAGACGCTTAACTGACTACCCCACCCAGGCACCCCAGTTTTGTTTCTTATATGCCACATATGAGTGAAATCATATAGCATTTGTCTTTCTCTGATTGACTTATTTCACTTAGCATAATACATTCTAGCTCCACCCACATTGTTGCAAATGGCATGATTTTATTCTTTTTGATGGCCGAGTAATATTCCATTGTACATATATACCACATCTTCTTTATCCATTCATCAGTCGATGGACATTTGGGCTTTCTCCATGGTTTGGCTATAGGAGAGAAAGAGTGCGCAATAGACATAGTTTGATACATGTATACATTTTGGCTAATGCTGCTATAAACATTGGGGGTGCATGTATCCCCTTGAATCTGTATGTTTGTATCCTTTGGATAAATACCTAGTAGTGCAATTGCTGGATCATAGGGTAGTTCAATTTTTAGTTCTTTGAGGAACCTGCATACTTTTCTCCGGAATGGCTGCAGCAGTTTGCATTCCTACCAACGGTGCAAGAGAGTTCCCCTTTCTCTGTATCCTTGCCAACACATGTTGGTTCTTGTGTTGTTAAATTTAGCCATTCTGACAGCTGTGAGGTGGTATCTCATCATGGTTTTGATTTGTATTTCCCTGATGTGAGCGATGTTGAGCATCTTTTCATGTGTTTGTCAACCATCTGGATGTCTTCTTTGGAAAAGTATCAGTTCATGTCTTCTGCCCATTTCCTAAATGGGTTATTTGTTTTTTTGGGTGTTGAGTGTGATAAGTTCTTTATAGATTTTGGATACTAACCCTTTATCAGTTGTGTCGTTTGCAAATGTCTTTTCCCATTCTTTAGGTTGCCTTTTGGTTTTGTTGATCGTTTGTTTTGCTGTGCAGAAGGTTTTTATCTCGATGAGGTCCCAGTAGTTCATGTTTGCTTTTGTTTCCTTTGCCTCTGGTGACGTGTCTAGTAAGAAGTTGCTGCGGCCAAGGTCAAAGAGGTTACTGCGTGTGTTCTCCTCTAGGATTTGGATGGTTTCCTGTCTCACATTTAGGTCTTTCATCCATTTTGAATTTGTTTTTGGGTATGGCGTAAGAAAGTGGTCCAGTTTCATTCTTCTGCATGTCGTCATCCAGTTTCCCCAACACTATTTGCTGAATAGACTTTTTTCCAGTGGATATTATTTCCTTCTTTGTTGAAGATTAGTTGACCATAGAGTTGTGGGTCCATTTCTGGGTTTTCTATTCTGTTCCATTGATCTATGTGTCTGTTTTTGTGCCAGTACCAGACTGTCTTGATGACTACAGTTTTGTAATACAGCTTGAAATCTAGAATTGTGATGCTTCCAGTTTTGTTTTTCTTTTTCAGACTTTCTGTGGGTATTTGGGGTCTTTTGTGGTTCCATACAAATTTTAGAATTGTTTGTTCTAGTTCTGTGAAAAATGCTGGTGGTATTTTGATAGGAATTACATTAAATGTGTAGATTGCTTTGGGTGGTATAGACATTTTAACAATGTTTATTCTTCCCATCCATGAGTGCGGAATGCTTTTCCATTTCTTTCTGTCCTCTTCAGTTTCTTTCATAAGTCTTCTATAGTTTTCAGGGGATTTTAATCTGCACTCATGGTTGAGAGCCAATGCTCCAGTGAAATACCTGCCTTGTATTTCTTCTGGTTCTTGTTATCTTTACTGTGTGTTCTTACTTGTAGTAAAATTCAACCTTAACTTCACTACCTCAACCAAATTTTCCAATTTCAAAGTATTTTCTTACTTCTGGCTTTTGAGGTAGACTCATACAAAGTGTGTAAACGACTTATTTCTCTAGTAAATTGGTAAGGAATTTAAATTAATAGTTGGAGGGAGGAGGAAGTTGAGATTTTTCTGCCAATACTTAGTTTACTTACTATTCTATATTTCAAATAATCCCAACCACTTTATACACACACTTGTGGTGATACCACTTAAGGATGCCAAGTTTAACAGAATTTCCTTGTCAGAAGGTGCCTCATGTAAAGATAATGGAAGTTTCCCAGAATAAGAACAGCTATGTGTTAGGTCACTGTGAGAATAATACCAAACAGAATCATGGCATCAGTCAGGGAAATTAAAGTTTACATTTAGAATCTACTGTCAGATCTTTAGAAAATCAGACCCTTTTATTTACTTTTTTCTTTAAGTTTATTTATTTTGAGTATGATTCAGGGAGGGGCAGAGAGAGAGAGAGAGAGAGAGAGAGAGAGAGAAAATATGAATCCTAAGCAGACTCCACGTTGTTAGCATAGAGCCCACCTGGGGGCTGGAACTCATGAACCGTGAGATCATGACCTGAGCGGAATTCAGACGCTTAACCAACTGAGCCAGCCGGGTGTCCCTATCTACTCTCTTTCAGAATTAAGAATTCACAAGAAGATGACGACAATAGTGGCATACTGAGTGAAAAATAGGACTTCATACCAGTGAGAAATTAAGAATTCATCCAATAAAGGGGCGCCTGGGTGGCTCAGTCGGTTACGTGGCCGACTTTGGCTCAAGTCATGATCTCGCCGTTATGAGTTCAAGCCCCGTGTCGGGCTCTGTGCTGACAGCTCAGAGCCTGGAGGCTGCTTCAGATTCCGTGTCTCCCTCTTGCACTGTCCCTCCCCTGCTCATCCTGTGTCTCTTCCTCAAAAATAAATAAACATTAAAAAAAGAATTTAAAGAATTCATCCAAGTAAACTCTCTCACTAATGGTTGAAGAGAGTTCCATCACACTCGTTCAGTTAGCTTTCACTGATGGTTCAAATATGAAAGAGTCGCTGCTTTGGAGGAGCTCAGAGTCTGGTGGAGAAGCCCAGAACACTTACAGAATCGGACAAAAACCACCATGTCAGGAGCCTTTGTCTGAGACTCAGCCCTACCATAATACCTCAATGGTTGACTTCACTGGGGAAGAAAGATCAGCTATGGCCAGGAGCCCAGGGTAGCATTTTATAGTCCTGAGTTTAAACTGGATGTGACCCTGGCCAGCCAGTTGTATGACTTTAGAGACATTATTTTTTGATCCTCAGCCTCCTCTTTTTTAAGACGGGGGGGAAGAGGCAGGAAAATAATACCTGTCTCTAGATACTATGAAACTGGCATAGCGTAACGCTTCATTTTTTCAAGAAATTTGTAGTAAATTCTAGCTGTGGTGTCAGGCAATGTGCTAGGGACGGATAAAACCAAGGTAAAATCCCACTGTGACGGATGTCACCGCATCCACTTACTTGTTCAAGCTCGACCCACCCTCCATTCCTCTCTGTGCACGTCCTCAGCTTCGGTTATTTGTCTGTGTCCATATCTTTCCGTCTCTGCCGCTGCCACGCTAGCTTGTTCACCTGGATTATGAATATCAGAATAGCCTTCCCAACTGTCTCCTTCTTTCACCATCGCCTCCCCTGATCTTCGGTCCCCATACAGCCAGAGTGATCTTCTTAACACTTAAATTGGATTCTGTCTGCAAACCTCTTGTGGCTTTCCACTGCTGTAAGGTAAATCAAGACCTCTTACCAGGGTTTAAAAAGCAGGGCAGGAACTCGCTTCCGTTGGCCCAACTTTCCCGTATCATTTCCTGCCAGTCTCACGCCCCACCTTTCCCACCCCATTGCCTCACAGCCCCTCGGGTCTTCCTTCCTGGCCTCCTCAGCCCTGCCCTCCCAGGGTCTTTCTGTTGGCCTGTTAGGCTTGGAATCTCTTCTGTCCGTTGGATCACTGACTTACCTCGCAGGTCCCAGCTAGGTATCCTCTCCTCCGAGATTTCTTGACCACTGTCTTTCCTACCACCCTGTTTATTTCCTCCTCAGAACTTTCACTTAGTAGTTTATAGATTGTGTCATGCATTTACCTCCTGCCTGGCTTTCTTTGTCACAATTAGGTTGTAAGTGCCAGGAGGCCAGCATTCTTCCTTGACTGGTTTTTCACTGTACCTTCAGGGCCGACCCCAATGCCTTTCTCACAGTGGAAATAAACACTGAATGAAGAAAGACAGTCTCTCTCTTCTCTTGAAGTAAGCAGTGTAGTGAGGGGATTAAGTCCAATGGCCATTTATAAAGTAGCATGATAGCAATGATAGGGAAGGATTCATCCCTTAGGGGCATCCAGGAGAAACTATTACCAAACACTTACAAGTAAGAGAAAGCATCTTAGAGAAAATCATGTCTAGAGAGTTCCAGGATCTCTAATAAGTAACTGTTTTGGAACTTAGAGCATTTATAATTAATTTCTTACAGTTTTGACATCAAAACAATGTTTTTAATTTTCTGGTGGTGTTGTTATCACCTCCTTAAGGGGGAACCTTTTCTAGACAGGATGTTCCTAATCACCATCCTCTCTGCCCAATGAAATTATGTCCCACAAATATACTGTACATCTGGCTGTGTACTCTGTATATATCTGTGCTTTACACATAAAAAGAGTTAGTTTTTTTTTCACCTTCTAAGAGGAAATTTTTGGCCCCTTGGGGGTACAGTTGCCCCCATTGAAAATGCATGTATCAAAGCATTTTAATATAGACCATGGGACTAAGTTTTCAAGAAAATGCCATTGATATGGCTTTGTAGTACTTGACATTTAAATGTCAAGTGCACTGTGTACTGTTTAAAGAAAAAGGTGTTTTTCCCTCCATTGGGGGGAAAAGATGAACATTTTTTTAAATGTGATATACATGCTTATCGAAGTAAAAAAGTCACCATGCGAATTGTAACGGAAGTTCACATAATGATGTCTGCCAGCGTGTGATGGGGCACCTGCCTCCATGAAGAGCATGAAAAGATATATTAGAGGAACTTGTATTTTTAGGGGAAAAAATGTGACAGACAAATGCACAGTAATCATTGCACCGTTCGGGAAGGAACATGTGGGGGCTGGTTGATTCTGAGAGTACTTGATGATATATTAAGGAAGATGACTTAGGAAGAAGGTGTCGCCTAAGAGATGATTTAGAAATGGTAATTAAATTATTAGGTAAATGAGTGCTGATAAAGTTACCTGGAAGAATTAGGGCTAGGAGAGCTGTACTGAAGGTTCATGGAGATAAGAAAACACTTCCAGAGAGGGTCTGTCATCTGGCTTATATCCTGCTGTCACTGTCGCTAGAGGTCAGTGCTGTTGGGAACACGTTCATTAACACAGGTAGATACTACACGGCTGTTCCTTGGACAGTGAAGAGTGTACGTCCCTGTGGGAATGCTCCTAGAGGAGTTTTTAATCCTGGAAGGTAGCCCGAGGGCAAATCGTGTATCACTCCACACTTCCACTTGCTTATCTTTCAGGAATTTTAAGAAGGTTAAAGCCCTGGTTGGTTAAATGGTTTCAACTCTGTGGGCTCCATTTGTATTCTTGCTGTTCTTTGGCCCCTACAAATGGACCCTGCTTCCGTATTATAATAAGAAGGGCATAACCCAGAACGTGGTGGCCTTCTAATTCTGTACTCTTAGCAGAATTTCTTTTCATTAGCCAAGTAGAATTGAGCTTTGCTGATGTGCAGTGAAATGAGGCATGACTTAGCTTGATGGTCCATGAAGGATGCTCAGTGAGGGTGACATTTGGTTCCTTTGCAGCTGATGTTTCTATTTATACCCAGGATAGTTTTTGCAGTAACACAAGAGACAAGCTATTTCCCGGTTTTACGGACATATACATCCTTTTATTTCATTTCCCACTTAACCAGCCTCCTTGTTGCCAATTACTATTCTTCTCTATTTAATGTAATCTTCACTTTCTTGACAGGTTAATGTAAATCATCACTTTCATAATGCATCTCCTTCGTGCAACTTCCTGCCAATCGTATTCCCTGCAGACTGCTGAACTTTATTAACTGCTAACCCACGTGGCTGTCCTTTTTCACCATTTTTTTCTAGGACTCCAAGGTTTAATCTGTTTCTTTCCCTTAATGCCTCTTCTGTTCAGCTGCCTCTCAAATCCCCCGGTATCTCATGCTTATAGCTTTCCTTCTGTTCTTTCTTATGGTGCCCCTGACTTCTGCCTTCCATTCCTGGACATAGGATGCGGACACATCATAGTTAATATACATAATGATTCTCCTTTCATACTAACTTCAAAACCAAGTGTCCCCGCCTAAGTTCTAGCAATATTTGGATACATGGTGGTCACCCCAGTTCATTCTTCCTTTGATATTATATAAATTAATCTTGTGAATTCCTTTCAGACCTTTTATGTCTTTTTACCCAACCAGTGTTCCGACCGTGGAGATTGCTTGCTACTGTGTATTTTGACACATTATGTACGTGTAGTGATGACTGCACTAAGTAAATGGACGTTACATGAATTTTATTTGTTATTTGAGCACTTAAGTAACAAATGATAAAGGATATTGGATGACTATTGTTTGGATGAACATATAGCACAGAATATGCCCTGTAAGAAAGTTTTCCCCTTGGATACAAATTCATAGATTATTGCTATGATATTGACCACTAAGAATTTTTTTCTGTTTTTACATGATATTGGGATATTTTTTTTTGCATTTTTAGGGTGATAAAACATATAGAGTGTATCGTTTTATTTTTTTTAATTTAACATTTATTTTTGAGAAAGACAGAGAGACAGAGAGTGACAGAAGGAGGGGCAGAGAGAGGGAGACACAGAATCCGAAGCAGGCTCCAGGCTCTAGGCTCTGAACTCTGAGCTGTCAGCACAGAGCCCCATGCCTGGCTCGAACCCACGAACCATGAGATCGTGACGTGAGCCGAAGTCCGACGCTTAGCCTATTGAGCCACCCAGGTGCCCCAAGTTTATCATTTTAAAGTCTACTGTTCGCTGCTGTTAAGGGTATTCATTCACCTTGCTGAGCAACCATCACCACTGTCCCTCTCCAGAACTTTTTCATGTTCTCCATCTAAAGCTCTGTCCCTGTTAAGCACTAATTGTTCATTCCCCTCTCCAGCAGCCCCTGGCACCTAACATTCTACTTTCTCTCTCTCCGAATTTGACTGCTCTGGGAGTGGTACTGCCTCGTATAAGGGAGATCATACAGCAATTGTCCTTTTGTGATCGGCTTATTTCACTTAGCATAAGGTCTTCAGGGTTCATCCACATTGTAGTATATGTCAATTCCTTTCCGTTTTAAAGCCGAGTTATATTCTCTTCCATGCATCTCCCATGTCTTGTGTATACATTCATCCGTCGGTGGACAGGTGGGTTGTTTTCAACTTTTGGCTGTTGGAATAATGCTGCTATGGGCACGGGTGTGCCAATACACCTCCAAGAACTTTTATTTATTTATAATTTTTTAAATGTTTATTATATTTGAGAGAGAGAGAAAGAGACAGAGCGCATGCAGGGGGAGGGGCAGAAAGAGAGGGAGACAGAATCCGAAGCAAGCTCCAGGTTCTGAGCTGTCAGCACAGAACCTGACATGGGGCTTGAACTCACGAGCCATGAGATTATGACCTGAGCCGAAGTGGGATGCTGAACTGACTGAGCCATCCAGGCGCCCCAACCTCCAAGAACTTTTTAATTTGTTTTTTTTTTTAATGTTTATTTATTTTTGAGACAGAGAGACAGAGAGACAGAGCGTGAACAGGGAAGGGGCAGAGAGAGAGGGAGACATAGAATCCGAAGCAGGCTCTAGGCTCCAAGCTATCAGCACAGGGCCAGACGTGGGGCTCAAACTCACGGACAGTGAGATCATGACCTGAGCCGAAGTCAGATGCTGGACCGACTGAGCCACCCAGGCACCCCTACCTCCAGGAACTTTTAAAGAAAACTCAATTATGTACAGACAACTTACGCTATTATGTTAGACTATATAAATTGAGGCATAAATTGAGTTCCTCCTACACAGTATAGTCCCTTATTTTAAAATGCTGCTGGATAATAGTACTTTCCAATTTAAATATGTAACATCTTCCCCTGGTCGAATAGTGTGCTGTTTTTCAGCAACTTCTTTTTATTGTACAAGAAAATTAGGAAAAAAATGTTTAGAGACCTGAATATAAAAATCAACTTATTTTTAGTAGAATATATTTGTTCTCAACTTGGCTAATCGTTACAGATAACTACCAATCTTGGATTGTAAGTATTGTAAGCTATGGAAACATTAGTTTGAAAAATAAATAATAAGGTTTCTTAAGGTGTTTGGTTGTAGGTGAATTTATATCTTCCTACGCAGTAGCAATTCGAGATAAAAATATTGAGGTCCTAGTTGGAAAACAAATTTAAATATTGTCTCCACAATATTACACAAATAAAATATTGTGTAAGTCTAGAAAACACATGAAAATATCATCCTAATTAACTTTCATGTTTCACTATTGATTTGCATGTGTTAATTTTTACTTGTATTGATTCTAAGAGTTTTTATAAACTCCACGAAGATGAAGATTTTGTCTGTTTATTGCACACAGAAATCATTAGATATTGGATGCATATAAGTGAATAATTATATCATTTAGAAATGATATAGATTTAGAAATCCGTAGATTCCTTTATGCCTTAAGGTGAAATTAATAGACAGAAAACAGACCCCCCCAAAATCACAAAGGACATAAATAGTATCAATAAAGTTGTGATTTTTTTTTCACGATTTATTACCATTCTAATTTGAATGACTAATTCAAGGCCTATTCTAGTATGAAGGACGTAAAGAAGGTGAACTTTTACAAAGCTTTTTCAAAATTTTTGCCTTTAATAGTAATGCCTTTTAATGCTTACTTACTTATTTTGAGAGAGAGAGAGAGAGAGTTGTCGGGGGGAGCAGAGGGAGCCGGAGAAACAGGAGCCAAAGCAGGTTCCATGCTGCCAGGGCAGAGCCCCACGTGGGGCCTGATCCCACGAACCCCGAGATCATGACCCAAGCCGAAATCAAGAGTCAGAGACACTCAACTGTCTCTGGTCACATAGGCATCCCCTGTGTGACATTTTTAAAGAACATAGAGTTTGGGTTTTTCTAAAAAGTCTAAAAAAGGAATAAATAAATAACAATAAAAAGAGCTCTGATTGCTGCCTTAAATTCACACTTGTAATTGTGAATACTATAATGTCATATACTGATAGCACCAGGAACATAGGACTCGCCCTTTGAGCCTCCCGGCCACCTTTGCTGTGTTCTGCAGAAATGCCCGTGTTCTCTGGAACAGTTGTGGAGGAAGGAGTGGCCAAGACCATCCGACTGGACACGTGCTTTTCTGGGCTGTGGCCATCGTCTTAGAGCTCCATGGAGCCCACCTCCAATGCAGAGATCACCCCTGTGCTGTGGCGTCCCAGGTCCCTCAGGCTTCACGGAGTCATGTAATAGTTCTGCCAGTCAGGAGCTAAAATTTTTTTACCTGGATGCTATTCCATGGCATGACCAGTTTTGAAATTAAATTCAGCAAACATAGCAAATAATGTCTTCTCCCCTTTATATTGTTATCCATATGATAGCTAATTTAAAACATTCATAATATTCTGGATGCTGTAAATCAATTGGGCGTCCTTACCACCATTTTGTAAAGGTAGAGTATTAACATATTTGGGGTTTCTTTTAAGAAAATCGTATTTTATTGCTTGTTTTTATGTGTGTGTGTATACACACACACACATACACACATACGTCTTTTCAAAAGACCAATGAAATAATGGAAATCCATAATAAGACATGGAAGAAATTGGGGGTGTTGTTTTAATTCATGTTGTATCTTCTCATTTGTGGTTTTTGTTAGAGTAACGTAAGGCAGGTTGGGGAGAAACAGAGCTAGTCTTCTAGCCCAATATGTTGGACGTTTGCTTCCACATTTATAATAAGTCTTTCTGTCAATAGTGAGCTCTTGAAGGTTGAGTAGGGATAAGTTCTCATGGAAGGGTCCCCAAATCCATTACTTTACAGGATTTATGTGGTAATGGTTCTGATGTTTAAGTAGGAATGATTTTTTTTATATCTGTAGGAAGATTTCAAAGTATTCACCCTTTTTTTTCCTGTAGGAGTTCTGATAGATACAGATGTGGAGGTTGAGTTCATTAATTGTTCCAGGGAGAATTTGGCAGATTACAATGCGTTTCTAAAAAAGGGACTTCCCTTTTTGTCAACCTCTCTCCACCAGTGTTCCTCCCTCAGTTACTCTCATGTCTGGAGGGCACTGTTCTCAGGGTGCTTGGTTTGTCCAGCCCTGTCTTCTGACCTTTGTCCAGAGTGATTCTGTTGCTGTCACCATCTTCTCTGGAGTGACCTCACTCTGGGTTTCACTTTCTGGTTTGGCAGCACTCTCCCCCCACCCCCACCGAGTTCCCTTAAAATCCAGTGTCCGTGGTTTTTCCCTTGATTCTGTTTACATAAATTTATGTTTTCAAACTGATTGCCCTTTGTTTAAAGCATTTTGGTAAAATCTCTCTATTTTTTGGCCATTGTACTTCTATCCAAGTCTAGACCTCCTCAGTTCAGTTGGGAGATGCCAGTGGCCCCCAATCTGGCCTCTGTCATCGCAGGATGGAGTTCATCCATTATCTGGTAAGACATATCGCTACCTCAAAGTACTACAATCTTTTTGGAGCTTCAGAGAGAGGGCTGAGGTGTCATTTTTTTTCCCATCTTGGATGTTCATTTATTCTGAAACCAGATGCCTCTCCACCCTCACAGTCAACAGTTCATCCGGTTCTGGGGAGAGACTACTCTGTCTTGGCCAGTTGCCCACGCAGAAACTAGCAGCATGAGCTCGATCCCCAGCAGCCTTGACTGCACAGTCTTTCTCCAGAACCCTGCAAAATGTCCAAGGATCCTGGGTGAGAAGATTCACAATAAAAGTTTATGAAAATGTGTAAAGATAGAAATAGTTTCTCACACTGCCCAGAAGAGAGCAAATAAAAGCTATTTATTAACCATAGGTAGTGTTTTAATATAATCCGAGATGGTTTTCCTACCTTCTCCTCTCTCCTCAAACTAATTATTCATTCACTTTTGGGTTTTTTTTTTTCAGTTTTTTTTTTCCACTTATTTAGTTTATTGATCTCACTTCATGCCGAGAAAACAAGTTAACAGATGGTAGCACTCTCATCTTGCCACCAGCCTGGAAACTCGTCTTCATTTGGGCTCCGTGTTTCTGCCTTCCCTCCTGTTAGAACAGAGGAGGCATCTCCCCTGCTGTCAGATTCCTTTGTTTTCCTGTTTCTCACCTCCCCGGGACTTCCTGCCTTTATTCATCTTCTCTTTCCTGCAGCATCCAGTCTTTCTCTTTCTACTGGATCATTCCATCAGCATGGCATGCTGTGGAGGTGCCCGTCCTAAAAGCCCTATGTCCCAGCTCCTTCAGCTAAAGCTTCATCTCTCGACTCCCCTTCCAAGCCAGATTTTCTCAAACGAATGGTCTGCACCTAACGCCTCCTTCCTCACCCCTCTCCTCACTGCCCTCTCCAGTTCAAACTCTATCCCCTCAATTTCAACAATTCCAACAATTGTTCCAAGCAAGGCCAGCAATCGCTGTGCTGCAGATAAGTCAAAAGCTTTGTTTTCTCTTATTCAACTTGTCAGCCTTCAGGATGGTTGACCACTCTTTCCAACTTGAAGTGTTGTCTGCTCTTGGCTTCTGTGATACCATGTTCTTTGGCCATCCCTTGCCAAGTTTCTCTTTCTGTCTTTCTGTCTTTTTTTCAGGGTGGGGAGGAGTAAGCTCCTCCCTTTATATTTAACCTCTCAAAGTTAGGATTCTTCGGCACTCAGAACATGGCTCACTCATCTTTTCTTTTCTCTCTACTCTCTCCACTCCGAATTCCAATTTATACTTATAGCCTCTATAGCATCTCCACTTAACGTGTTCATTCAGACCATCTCCAAAACGTTTGCATCACCAAAATGTACCCAGCTTTACCACTACAACACTAGTCCAAGCCACCATCATCTTTCATGTGGGCTCTTCTTCTCTTCCTCCTTTCCAACTTGTTAAAGAAATAAAATTAGAGAAAATTGACACCATGAGAATTTAAGTGGGGGGCAAGTAGAAATGGAAGAAGAGAGAATGCATTGGGGGATATTTATTTATTTATTTATTTATTTATTTAGAACAGACTGTAGTAGAACAGACAAGTAAAACAGACTATAGTGAGCCAGTGGGAAGTGGGAAGGAGCCCAGAGGCAGGAGTGCAGGCTAAGAAAATGGGGGAAATATGAAAGTTTTGACTAGATGTCTTAATCCTTGGACATGTCAAGCTGTGGTTAGTCGACTGGAAATTCTTGGAGGCAGTTGGATATAGACAAATAGAACCAAGTCTTCGGGGCCAAATATATAGACCTAGGAACCAGCCATTTTAGGTTATACCTGAAGCCATGGGAGTAGGTCTAATCACTTAGGAAAACTCTATAGGTGAGTAAATAAGAGTGTCGGTCCTGCTTCCCAGCCTCCTGTTGACTTCTTACGTCTCCCTTCTGTTTCTTCTTCCAACCCTAAGTCCGCATTCCTCCTGTCTTCCCAGCCGCACATCACCTACATTTACCCCTGAGTATTCCCCTCCTAGGATACTTGCAGGGTGAAGCACGGTGTCCCGGGAACCTTTTCAGCCTCGTTATTAACAGAGATAAGCACATACATCCATGTTCTTTATAAAGGTTTTGGCACTTCATAATATTCAATTATCTAGACCTAGTAGGAAAGTGACAACACTTGACACAAATACAGTCACACCCTCCCGCACCCAAACAGGGATGGATTATCTGACATTCCAGTTCTGGTGCACGAGGCCAAGAATCTCAAAGTAGCAAACAAAACTCTCCAGTACTTAAAGTAATTAGAACATCTAGGCACTGAACTGGAGTCTGTTTTTGTCTATTCTACCTACACTTCTAAAGAGCTTGGTTTTCCCCCTGGCTGTTGATTTTGAATTATAAGAAAGTCTTACGTGGAAATTTCTCTTGTGATTTGGCAGAAGGAAGAAAATCAGATTCCTTTGTGGTCACTTCGTTTGATGATCCATTACGGGTACTAGCAATTGATGAAAGACTAAGAGACTCTCACTTAAATAGAACTTCATATCCTTCATCCAAAAATCCTGGCTTTCTGGGGGCACCTGGGTGACTCAGTCGGTTACGCATCTGACTTTGGCTCACATCATGATCTCATGGTTTGTGGGTTCGAGCCCCGCATCGGGCTCTGTGCTGACAGCCTGGAGCCTGCTTCGGATTCTGTGACTCCCTCTCTCTCTGCCCCCCCCCCACTTGCACTCTGTCTCTCTCTCTCAAAAATAAAACATTAAAAAAAATTAAAAATCCTGGCCTTCTGGTCATAGGACAAGTTCTAGACCAACAGCTATTAGAATGTGTTAATAGGGGTGTCTGAGTAGCTCAGTTTGTTCAGTGTCTCAATTTTGGTTTCAGCTCAGGTCATGATCTCACAGTTCAGGGGTCTGAGCCCCACGTCAGGCTCTCCGCTCTCAGCGTGGAGCCTATTTGGGATTCTCTTTCTCTCCCTCTCTCTCTGTGTCCCTCCCCTGCTCACTCTCTCTCTCAAAATAAATAAACTTGAGAAAAAAAAAAAAAAGAACTGTGCTAATGAACTAACTTACGTTGAAACAAGTCTAAACAAAAGTGGAATTTAAATGATGCCCAGATAACGTTGAAATAATGTTTTAAGTGCAATAAGATGAAACAGAAAGGCAGTCTGACTTTTTTTTTTTTTTTAGAAATAGACTCTTTTTTTTTTTTTGAGACAGAGAGAGACAGAGCATGAACGAGGGAGGGTCAGAGAGAGGGAGACACAGAATCCGAAACAGGCTCCAGGCTCTGAGCTGTCAGCACAGAGCCCGACGCAGGGCTCGAACTCACGGACCGCGAGATCATGACCTGAGCTGAAGTCGGCCGCCCAACCGACTGAGCCACCCAGGCGCCCCCCCATTCTGACTTTTTTAAAGACTCTGAAATAATCCATTCTAAAACCATTCAGCTGAAATGATACATTAACATCGCTATCTCCTTTTGTCACAAACATCAAAAATTCCTAGTTGTGGTTGGACTGCTGTTCATGCTTCACTGTTAGATGCTCCACACTCACAGATCCATCTGCATTCTCAGGGAATGTGGAGATCCAGAAATATTTATTGAGTGCCCAGTATATGCCAGGCCCTGGGAAACGGTGATGCATAAGAGGTAGTTTCTACCTCGACGGGCTTATTACCCTCTGGTGAATTTACAGTCTGGTAAGACAAGACCTGCATGAAAGACACAGGGCAGAGCAAAGTGGCAGATGTCGGGAGCCAGGGGAATGGCATACACATGAAGTGCGAGAGGCTTCCACAGGGGGGAGAATCCCCCCCCCCCCCCAGGACCCCAATGTCTTTGACTTTCCAACTCAACTCAAATGGCTTTGTCCTGTGGCGCTTTTTTTCTGTCAATCGGCTTCTCTTCTAAACCCCTCGCCAGGTGCCAGGCAGAGTTGACCGGTCCCTTCTCTATGACACTGACACTTCTGTTGTTCGTTCTCCACTTTACTGAGATATCGGGGATGCGTGGCCGTGGTCGGCATCTGTCTCTCTTTGAGATTCGGGTCTCCTGGAGACTGTGGGTGTGTCTTCTTCATTTTGGAATTTCTCCTGCCCTCCTGCCCGGTGTGGGACCAGACTACTGTTAGTGCCCCTCGAAACAGTGTTTCTTGCGTGAGCGAATCAAGAATCGAATGAATTTGCAAGATACGAGCTGGCCCTGAAGGAAGGTCGCAACATGGCATCTTTTAAATCATTAAAACAAAAAGCCTTTATACCCAGGCACATGGCGATCAGAAAAAATTAGACTATAAGTAGGGGTGCTCAAACCTCAATGTGTCTGAGTTACTTAAAACTGGTAAATATGCAGGGGCGCCTGGGTGGCTCAGTTGGTTAAGCTTCCGACTTCGGCTCAGGTCATCATCTCGTGGTTTGCGGGTTCGAGCCCCATGTCCGGCTCTGTGCTGACAGCTCAGAGCCTGGAGCCTGCTTCAGATTCTGTATCTCCCCCCCTCTCTCTGCCCCTCCCATGCTCATGCTCTGTCTCTCCCTGTCTCTCAATAATAAATAAATGTTAAAAGGATATTTAAAAAAAACTGGTAAATATGCAGATAATATGGACCCCCACCTCAGACTTCATAAGTCTGAATCTGAAAGCACCTAAATTTTTTAAAACCTCCATGGGTGATATATACCGCCCAGGTGGAGAATCATGGAAAATCTCATTTAGTTGACATTTTTGGGAATGAGGCATTCCATATTGGTTTTATGGTTAACTGGTCCTGGCTGCTGTGAACAAGCAAATATTTTAAATTTGATGGAAGTGCATCTAAAATGCTCTCCTGCCTTCTTAAGCAAAAGCACCACACATAGTTTGATCCTGCCTTTGGGAGTTCATGGTAAGCACCTGGGACGTCACCAGCAGATGCCTTGGTTTTTCTTATTCCTTCCTTCATGTCGGTCTTCCGGTTATCCTGTCTGCTGACACCACTGTTGTGTTGCTGATATTTGTTGCTCCCGTGCCATTGACATACAGCTTTTAATGTGCCACTGGCTTAGGACAATGGACAGCCTAACTTGTTAGCAACTATATGTTGAATGAAAATCGATCTCATGGACTTGAGGAGCTTTCTCAAAAATTATTTCAGGTGCCCCAAGTTGCCTTTGCTTACTTCTGGCAAATTTCCAAAGCATACCCAGCCCCAGAAGGCTGATCTCTAGTAGAGTGTGTGTAGAATTCCTTTGGAAGAATGACATTCAGGCAAACTGAGGCATAGAGACTTCACGACTTTCCTGAGTTGAGTTATTGTAAATAAACCAGGTTCACTAGAATTTGCACGATTCGAGACGGTAATCTGTATAAAATTCAAACTACATCCATAGCAAGAATATCTGGCTACTTGGCAAGAATAAATTTAACGTTTGGTACAGTTTCTCTGAATTTTCTGTGCTTTATTTTAAAACCTATTTAATAACATCTGTACTTTCCACCCTGACACATCACAGGTACCGAGAGGTTAGGGGACCTGAGTCTATTCATTTTTGTATGTAGCCCAACAACTTAAACATAGACTATGTTCACTGTTCTTTTTTTTTTTTTTTGCCTGCTCCTGCTATAAATCCATTTTGCCATCAAGAATGTATGTGAATTGGGGCACCTGGGTGACTCAGTTGGTTGAGCATCTGACTCTTGATCTCAGCTCAGGTCATGAGTTCAATCACCACATTGGGCTATTCGCTGGGTATAGAGCCTACTTAAAAAAAAAAAAAAAAAAGAATGGGGCGCCTGGGTGGCGCAGTCGGTTAAGCGTCCGACTTCAGCCAGGTCACGATCTCGCGGTCTGTGAGTTCGAGCCCCGCGTCAGGCTCTGGGCTGATGGCTCAGAGCCTGGAGCCTGTTTCCGATTCTGTGTCTCCCTCTCTCTCTGCCCCTCCCCCGTTCACGCTCTGTCTCTCTCTGTCCCAAAAATAAATAAACGTTGGGAAAAAAAAAAGAATATATGTGAATTAATAAATGAATATTTTACATAAAATTTCCAACTTAGGAATTACTACCTGAAAATATGTGTAAAAAATAGCCCAACAGCTTAAACATAGAATATACTCACTGTTTTTTGTTTTTGCCTTGTCGTGCTATATAATTTTTTTTTAACCTTTATTCGTTATTGAGAGAGAGAGAGAGCATGAGCAGGGGAGGTGCAGAGAGGGGGAGACACAGAATCTGAAGCAGGCTCCAGGCTCCGAGCTGTCAACACAGAGCCCGATGCGGGGCTGGAACCCACGAACTGTGAGATTATGACCTGAGCCGAAGTCAGACGCTCAACCGACTGAGCCACCCAGGTGCCCCTGCCTTGTCGTGCTATAAATCCATTGTGCAGTCAAGAATGTGTGTGAATTAATAAGTGAACATTTTACCTAAAATTTCTAACTCAGGAATCGCTACCTGGAAACCTGTATATGAAATGCATTCTATGTAAGGCAGCCAGATGCTTGCACGAGGTGAAAGAATCCAGGTTTTTGTGTTTTTAATGTGTACGTGGAAGGAAAAAACTTGAAAATTATGGGAATGACCTCAAGTACAATGACCATAAGTACAAAATGTAAATTAGGTTTTTAATGAAAACTAGCATCTTTTGGGGATAATATGCCAATGATATCCTTAGGAAGCTAAATAATGATGTGAATAAGCTTCTTTTTAAAATTTTTTTTTTTTAACGTTCATTTATTTTTGAGACAGAGAGAGACAGAGCATGAACAGGGGAGGGCCAGAGAGAGAGAGGGAGACACAGAATCGGAAACAGGCTCCAGGCTCTGAGCTGTCAGCACAGAGCCCGATGCGGGGCTCGAACTCACGGACGTGAGATCATGACCTGAGCCGAAGTCGGATGCTTAACCGACCGAGCCACCCAGGCGCCCCATGAATAAGCTTCTTATTGGATTTTTAAAAATAAAGGGTCAGTACTTTCGTTTCCTGTGTTTAAAAATGCCTGCATCTCTGCACGTTTGTGTGTATTACGAATGTATGCATTACATTGTATGTATTTTCATCCATTAATATAAACTTCTCAAATACGGCAAAGTGTATACATGGTTCATCTCTGTCTTTGGATTTTCTTCTTCTCTGGGCCAGCCTCAGTTTATTCGCCAAAATGTTCCAGTTCAGCAGATTCTAGGACACTCTGCCTTTTCCCTCCTTTAGACTGATCTTCATAAGCATCTAGCTTGGGCTCCTCAGTATCTGGTACACAGTAGGCATAGCAGTGTGGGGAGGGCACTGGCGGCAAATAAAAAGATAAAGGAAACCCTCTCTGCCCTTCGAGGAGCTCAGTCTGGTCAAGAAGACGGACGCGTAGGGCAGAAAGCGAATGAATGTGTGAGCAAAGTTCCAGAGTTACCATTAATCCTGCATTATCCTGGCTCCAAACAGGAGTTTGTGGCCTGGAGGGCACTGTTTGAAGTCACACACACACAGCATGGTCAAAGACGACGTATGAACACTAAGGATTGGGAAGGTTGTCGAACGAGTATTTCCGCATGACCTTAAAATGAAGGAATTCTGGTAAATTATGATTTAAAAAAATTAACTACCTTTTCCTCACAAAACGTTATTAAAGTGTTTATCTTCACGTCTTACCAGTTCATTCCTGTTACTCTTATGTTCTCCCCAGATAGGAAATCACGATCCGGCTGCCATTTGCCTTGTTAAACTGCCCTTAGTTTTAGGCCTTTCGATTTAACACTTCCTCTGGAGCACTTGGTGGCAAAAGCCAAAAATGAGAGCAGAAATTGCCGTGCGGTGGAGTTGGAATTAGGGGTTAGATAGAGTCCGGTCTCTACCCCATCTAGCCCTGTGGTTTGGAGCCTGCCATCTGATTTTCCTCATATGCAAATGGAAGTGATAATACTTAATTTATCTACCCAAAGCATTTGACTTTTGACTCAGAAGGGGTCTTGAAATTTTCAATTGACAGTTGAGGTGAAGAAATGATGTATGAAGGCTAGGTAGAAGGACGTATGTAGTAAATGATGAAATGCCTGTCAAGACGTCTTAGGAATTTAAGTCCCTACACCAACGTCATGTAGCAATCATCTGACATCATGACGTCACCACGTATTTTTCTGCTTAACTGCTTGTAGAGTACCTACATACCAAGTAACAAGTATATCCCACCCCAGGTCTGTTAAACTTCAGAATCTCCCTGCCTAACCACTCATCTCCCTCTGTGTCTCCTTCACAACCATCATCCCTCCTACATCTGCCCGTGGATCTCAGGTGTACCTTTGAGGTGTACCTTTGCTGGCTTCACTTCCTTTTCTGTCTTCTTCAACCCCATGATTGACCAGCTGAACATTTCTGGATAAGGAGTCTCAGTTTACTCTACTGCAACTGACCTCTCCCCTCCACCTGCCCACCTTGTTTCCACGATGAAAGCCACCTCCTTAACCTAATGTTAACACCACGAGTGAGGGGGTGGGGAGTCGATAGAAGAGCTTTAGTGACCTTGGTTCAAATTAGGTCTGGTTTGAAATTGTGTCTGACACAGCTGTGTCCCTTTAATATGCTTTATCGTTTACTATTTTCAGTTCAATCTTTAGGAAACGAGTGGCCTTTTAGGACATCTTCCAGAAAGTTTTAGTCTTCAAACTCCGTGTACTCCTGAATATTCTTCATAGCTTTGTTAAAAATGCAGTGTTTTAGGTTGGGGGTGAGACTCGCCATTTATATTTTTAACAAGCTCCACCCCCAGTGTTTGAAGATGGCGCAGAACAACGTTTGAGCATCGCTGTTATGAAACATATTCTCTCTTCAAATGGAGATTTCCATTCTCCGTGAACACGGGAGGTGTTAAAACGAACGGCACGGCACAATTTGCGTCGCTGTTGTGTGCTATCAGTGGTTCTTCATCGAAGATATGCTCGAGAGTGCTTTTAAAGGCCATCAGGAAAAAAATTATTCATGTTTTGGCTCCACTCCCTGGCAATTCAGTGCAAGGTTTTCGGGGGGGGGGGGGGCTTAGCAGCCTTATTTTTTTTTTTTTAAGTATCACAGGTGATTCTATTTGGTTTACTATGGGAGGATACAATGAAAATAAATGCAGGCTTTGAGTAGGAGTATTTTGATTTGATTTACGTTAATATGTGAATAAATGTACGGTCAATTTTGGAATTGTTATTCAAAGAACCTGTAAAAACAATACACAAATCGATAGATTCACCACCATCCTTTAAAAAAAAAAAATTGCATCTACCCAAGCCTTGAGAACAATATGTGTTATGCTTTCTCCTTCCCTCAATGAAATCACATTGAAATTCAGAATCACCAGTGCTAGTTTATATTCAATTCAAGACAGCAAGCCCTAAAATAGCCTTAATGACTCATGCAAAGCATTTTCCTAGGAACAGACTCTGGACTTATTAGTGTCTGAAGCCATCAGTCAGTCCTCATCTGGTGCCCTGGTGTGCTAGGAAGCTGTGCCAGAAATGTGTGCTTTCTCCTATCTCTTACACCGTCACACAGGGAATTAACGTAACTTGCTTTAAATAGCCAAAGTGGAGAGGGAGATTGACTTTTCAGTTGTTCTTGCTTCTTAAAAATACTTCTCTTTTCCTGGCTGTAAAATAGCAATTGAAAACTACCGTGTAAAGTTAAAAATAATTTCCTGAGGTTTCGAGTGTGTTTTCCACGTATCAGAACCGGGGCCAGGGTCTAATTGGACACGGAGCACAGAACCCGGATGCAGCTGCCTGCCACGCTACTATCTGTGACCTTGACCGAGACCCAAAATTGCTGGGCTTCATCTTTTCGTGTTTAAAACGAGAAGGCTGGCTTCGCTTGCGAAGGGCTCTTTTTGCTCCCAACGTCAAGACGATGAAACATCTATGCTTCCAGATTTTTCACGGAAGTTTCTCACCTAGAAAAAAGAGCCTTTGAAAACTATATAATGAGACTTCTTGTAGGAAGGAGCTCTCCTTGGTGAGGCAGGGGAACATTGGCACGTCTGAAGTTGGCCTCTGCTCATGGGATGATAACATGTCAGTACTCGAGAGCACCCACAGACCAGTTAGCTCACATACAAGGAAGCGAGGGACAGCGAGGCAGGGTGACTTTCAGGGACTCTGGTTTTGGACTCACAGTCTGGCAGCAAGCCAGGTGCTTAGTCAAGCTCATGAACTAAGATGCCGTTGGTCAATCAGCATGGATTGCTAGGCTGTATGAAAGTGGGGATGTAAAGTCACCAACCGCTTTCCTCATTCATGCATTCTTACTCAGAAACAGCTCAGAGCCCCTGGAGAAATGGCCTGGGTATATGAGCGTGTATATGGCCTGGGCATATGAGCGTGTATATGGCCTGGGCATATGAGCATGTATATGGCCTGGGCATATGAGCGTGTATATGGCCTGGGCATATGAGCGTGTATATGGCCTGGGCGTATGAGCGTGTATATGGCCTGGGCGTATGAGCGTGTATATGGCCTGGGCGTATGAGCGTGTATATGGCCTGGGCGTATGAGCGTGTATATGGCCTGGGCGTATGAGCGTGTTTATGGCGTGGGCGTATGAGCGTGTATATGGCGTGGGCGTATGAGCGTGTATATGGCGTGGGCGTATGAGCGTGTATATGGCGTGGGCGTATGAGCGTGTATATGGCCTGGGCGTATGAGCGTGTATATGGCCTGGGCGTATGAGCGTGTATATGGCGTGGGCATATGAGCGTGTATATGGCGTGGGCATATGAGCGTGTATATGGCCTGGGTATATGAGCGTGTATATGGCGTGGGTATATGAGCGTGTATATGGCCTGGGTATATGAGCGTGTATATGGCGTGGGTATATGAGCGTGTATACGGCGTGGGTATATGAGCGTGTTTATGGCCTGGGTATATGAGCGTGTATATGGCCTGGGTATATGAACATGAGGCACCAGGAAGCCTCCAGCTTGCCTCTTGTAAGATCAGACTCAGTGTTGGCTTCATTAGCCTGGTGATGGCTACTAAATGTTAGATGTGTGCTCGTCTATGGACCACATTCTGTGAGTATGGCTCCAATTATTGCTCTCTGGATCAAGAGGTGCCTTGTTGATACTTTTCCCTGACCACCCCAGCCTCCACCTCCACTAGACTGGCAGAACTCGAGATTGGTTAGGGAGCATCATCTGTTACTTCCTATTTTGATGGTTACCATTTTTCACGTGTGTCCCCATGCCAGGCTCTGTGCTGAGAGCGATGTGTGTTCCAGCTCGCTTCAGATTCACAAAACCCTCTTTAAGATTTGGGAACCGGACTTAGAAAGGTTTATATGCACCAGGTCACACAGCCAGTTCAGGGCCAAGGCTGGTTTACCCAGGCCTTCTCAAATATGCCGTGACTGCTTCCTGTTGGACTTCCTCACAGCACCACTGGGGAAACCCACTGACTTCTATTTAACCACAGTTCAGAATCCTTATCACTTTTGTGATTTTAATTTTCAGGACAGTGTCCAATTGTGATGTTCTCTAGGACTTGTTAGAGATTTAAACTGTATACAGTGAAAAATGTGTGGCGTGGTGGCATAGCCATTTGATATTGAGCATGAAATGCATCAGTAGTAAACTTCTTTAGGCCATTAAAACAAGGGGGGGGGGATGTCAGTTGCGAGCCCAGCCGATAGCGGTATTTGTGTTTTTATCCACGTATGACCCAGTTGGGAAGCTTCTCTTTCCATCAGAGCATGGGCACAGATCTGGCTGTTTTTAAGCTTGAGGTAGACAGACCCTGGAATAGAGGAAGAACACAGAGCAGGAGGCGAAGAGCTTAAGGGCCACACGATAGAAAGACATTCTCAGATTTCTGAGTAATTGACATCAGGAGTTTTGGGGGGAGTTGTTTTGTTTTGTTTTTGAGGAAACACCACTTCTGTATAAATTTGCCAAAGTGTGTATTCATAGTGAGATTCAGACAAGTGCAAACAGGCTGTTATTAGTAATAAGAGACGTAACAGAGACCCCAAAGCTGCCATCCTGGGCAAAAATGTACCAGTGGAGCCTAAACGTGTGAGCCTGGGAGGCTCTGTGCTGGATCAGGAGAGAGGATTTCTGAGCCACCCAACCATAGAAGGAATAAAAGACAATTAATATAGGGGGCGCCTGGGTGGCTCAGTCGGTTGAGCATCTGACTTCAGCTCAGGTCAGGATCTCACGGTTCATGAGTTCAAGCCCCACATCGGGCTCTGTGCTGACAGCTCAGAGCCTGGAGCCTGCTTCAGATTCCGTGTCTCCCTCTCTCTCTGCCCCTTCCCCACTCACACACTCTGTCTCTCTCTCCTTCAAAAATAAATAAACATTAAAAAATTTTTTTAAAAAGGCAATTAATATAAAATTATTTTATATTAATATAATTACTGTGCAACGTACCCTTAATAATGTACTTAAAACTAATCATACTTATGTTGCGACAAGATTTGTTGAGCACATTTTTCATTCTAAAAGGGGAGTTTCATTTTTCTTAATCATTTTATTGTCTATATAAAGTTCCAGATTAAAAGTTCCCTCTGGACTATCAATAGCTATCTGGAGCTCAGAGAGGGCCTGCCCATTAGAGACAGCCATTAGAGGGTGGAGAGAAATAGGGTGGTAAAAGGCTATAGACTTTCAGTTATAAGATGAATAAGGTCTAAGGATCTAATGTATAACATGGTACCTATAATCGATAACACTATATTGTGGAATTGAAGTTTGCTAGGAGAGCAGAACTTAAATGTTCTCCAAAATGTAAATAGGGGGGGTAATGGATTTGTTAAGTAACTCGATGGGGGAATCCTTTCACAGCGTATGTATGTGTGTGTGTGTGTGTGTGTGTGTGTGTGTGTGTGTGTGTGTGTGTGTATCATCACGTAGTATACTTTATATGTGTTATTATTTTGTCATTTATACCTCAATAAGGCTGGAGAGGAAGAAAAAAGCCATTTAGAAAGCAATTACAAGAAACAGCTCTCTTCAAAGCTTTTCCTTTCCCTAGGTGTACTGCAAATTAATTAGCAGCCTAAATAATTATAGGAAAATCAGCATACCTGAAATTAAATAAAATGAGCGAGATGCACAGAAGTAAAAAGAAGTCGATGATTTCTTTGCTGCTACTTCTCCCAAATTCTTCTGTTATACACAGGAGGGGGAAAAAATCCTATAGATCTAGGACTATTTGGGTGCTTAAAATTGTGGCTAATATTAAGTGCTTCTCATTAAAAGTAGAAATGCCTGGGCTGCCTGCGTGGCACAGTCCGTTAAGCATCTGACTCTTGAGTTCTGCTCAGGTCAGAATCTCCGTTTGTGAGTTTGAGCCCCGTGTTGGGCTCTGTGCTGATGGTGTGGAGTCTGCTTGGAATACTCTGTCTCTGTCCCTCCCCCCCTACTACTTGTATTTCTACATAAAAGTAGAAATACTTGATTTTGTGGAGGAAATCGAGACATACATAGATATATTACTGAAACCCTTTCTTTGACTTTTTTTTTCTGCCAAGAGTAAACACACATAACCACAGAGCTTATGATCCAGCCTCTTGATAGGCCTGTGTTATGAAATTTCTGTAGGCGTACCTGGAGTTCTTAATACAAATTCCAAGAAAAGATGGCTTATTGGGAAGCATAAAAACTTAAGAAAACTTTGGGGAACCACGGTTGGGACTAACTTTCTTTCAAAAGCTGTTGACACATTGTTAGGACTGTCCTCTGAGGCATGCATGAAGTACAAAGGAAGACATCTCATTACTTTTATTGTCAAAAGCAATGTTTGTAATGTAAAACATTGATGTCCCTAGTTGACCGTTATCCATTAAGTGTGACTTTGAATGACTCTGGGCTATGTCAGAAAAACTAACTTGTACTCAGAGGAAATGAGTTATCAATATAAATTTTTTTTTCAACGTTTATTTATTTTTGGGACAGAGAGAGACAGAGCATGAACGGGGGAGGGGCAGAGAGAGAGGGAGACACAGAATCGGAAACAGGCTCCAGGCTCTGAGCCATCAGCCCAGAGCCCGACGCGGGGCTCGAACTCACGGACCGCGAGATCATGACCTGGCTGAAGTCGGACGCTTAACCGACTGCGCCACCCAGGCGCCCCAATTTTTTTTTTTTAAATATTGGAGGTGTGAATTTTTTTTCTCTCTGGGTTACCAATCTGTTTACTAAAAGGCTGGCTCTCCTCTAGAGAGGCCTTCTAGAATAAGTCAAGTCCCTCTATGTAAGCACTATGGTAAGTACCATCACATACAATGCTTCCCTTTTGTAAAACCCATCATGATTGCAGTGAATAATGTTGTCATGTCAGTATTTCTCTCCTGCTAGGATATCCATCTCACAGAGCAAAAAAACATATTTTTCCTGTTGATCTCTGTGTTTCCCCTAAAGAGACAGACTTGCCTGTAGAGGAACTGAATAAACACCTGATGGATTCAAGAGGAAATCATTTTTTTTAACGTTTGTTTATTTATTTTAGAGAGAGAGAGATAGGGAGAGGGAGGAAATCCCAAGCAGGCTCCATGCTGTCAGCGCGGAGCCCAGCACGGAGCTTGATCTCATGAGCTGTGAGATCATGACCTGAGCCACAATCAAGAGTTGGGTACTTAATTGACTGAGCCACCCAGGCGCCCCTAAAGAGGAAATTACTTATTTGATTACTGAGCTGATTTCTTCCAAGTGTAAGTAGTTAAACTGTAGAAAACACAATTCAAAGCTTTTCTCCAGCCTGTCACCTTGAGACTTAGGATATAGTCTGGCTAAGAGAAAATAGAGAATTTTTCCCCCTGTCAGTAGGCAAGAGAATTAGCACATCTTTCTGGAGGGAAATTTGGTGACATATATCACACCTTTTTTGATATCAACACCTTTTGACCTGAGAATTTATCTGAGTTAATAATTAAGGTGCTTTAGATGTGTTCAATGAACTGAATGTTTGTGCCCCCCCCACCCCAGAACTCATATGTTGAAATCCTACCCCCCCCCTGCCCCCCTCCCCCCACCATGTGAGGTTATCAGGAGGAAAGGGCCTTTGGAAGTGATTAGGTCAGGACAGTGAAGCCCTCATGAATGGGATTAGGGTCCTTATAAATGGGACCCCAGAAGCTCTCTCACTGTCTTCTCCACCAGATGAGGATAAAGCGATAAGATGGCAGTCTGCCCCTGGAAGAGGGCTGTCACCAGGTCGACCCTTCTGGCACCTTCTTTGTAGACTTCCAGCTTCCAGTACAGTGAGAGAGAAATTTCTGTTGTTTATGAACCACTCAGTTTATGGTCCTTTGTATAGCAGCCCGAACTGACGAAGATAACGTGTTTTTTAAATAGAAGTAAATAAGTAAACAAACAAGCAAATAAATAAATCTCCTTATGCACCCCATGAGGTGCTCCCAGCCTTGCCTGCTTCTTGCTCGACCCGTCTCTGAGGCAGTCCCATCTGCATGGGCTTTTCCTGCACCTCACTTCCTGTTCGCCTCACCCCACTCCGGGTCTTTCCCTGTGGACAGTGAGGTGTTCCGTGTAGGACCATGAGTATTTGGAAGCCCAGGGAATCACACCAAAGTGACCATGCCTATGACCAGTGAAGGGGTTCAGTCACACCCTCCTCCTGACAGATTGTCCTGAGGCACGGCTTATGTGGCTTTTCAGAGGATGGTCCAGAAGGTTTAAGCTTAGTCAGTCACGCCCAATGGCAACCAAGTCCATGATGGGTCTGCTTGTTTCTCTCCTTTGGTTTACCGTGTGTCTCTCACTTCTTTTCCCTGGAGTTTTACTCCTCTGTAAATACTCTGCCTCATCGTCTGCTTTCTGGGAAACTGAGAGCTTCTCTAATTAGTGACATAAGACATAGTATTTATTCAGTGGGCATAGACCTGTCCAACCATTAAAAATGACATGGCAAGACAGTAGTTTTTTAGATGAAATAAACCGGTTACAAAATTATATGTTTAATATACTATTTGGGGTTTTGTTTTTTGGTTTTTGTTTTTTTTTAAACAGCGTGCATGTATATCAGCTCTTCAGTGTTCGGTAGAGTAGAATTGTAGATGATACTTCCTCTCTTTGGTTTGCTGCATTTCCTAAATTTTCTATTTTTGTGGTTAATTTTCTTTAAGGGAAAATTCAGTTGGGTATATTTTTGGTAAGAATTTTGGCAGAGAGATGCAGTGGGACCATATGTAAAGCTATAATCGAGGAACAATGAATTTAAATTATTTGAAGAGTTATCAGGTATGAATTAGTGAAAGTTTATGAGAGGTTATGAAATAAGTAAACTTTACAGTGTTTCTGTGGCATATTATGACGTGTAATAGGAATTTTGGAAAAGTTAGAGAATGAGTAGAAATTTTAAAAAATGAAACTTACAAAAGAGGCTGTGGTCTCTCTTGATGACAGGACAGTGGTTATAAGCGAATCAAAAAAGATGTAGGTTTGAATTCCAGATCCTCAGTAGACACATGGCCATAGGGTTTTTATGGAGACCAAATGAGATCTGTTTCAGCATAGTGGCTTCTGTGTAGTAAGGTCTTAATAAATGAAAGCAGTTATTAGTTATTACAGTCCAATCATATTTGAAAAACAAGTCTGCTGGGGCGCCTGGGTGGCTCAGTCGGTTGAGCGTCCGACTTCAGCTCAGGTCGTGATCTCACGGTCGATGGGTTCGAGCCCCGCGTCGGGCTCTGTGCCGACAGCTCAGAGCCTGGAGCCTGCTTCCAATTCTGTGTCTTCCTCTCTCTCTGACCCTCCCCCCCCGGTTCATGCTCTGTCTCTCTCTGTCTCAAAAATAAAAATAAACATTAAAAAAATTTTTTTAAAAAGCCTGCTTACCAAGCTACATCATATCTTTCTATTGCCACAAATATGCCCAAGTAAGTAAACATTGCTACTTCTTACATTCCCACCCAGTAACCAACAGCTGTCTGAAACCCTGACTCCCAGAAGGCCATTAGGAAGTGGAAAATATCCCCTGACTTGCCTGAAGATGTCTGAGCAGATACTTGAGATGCCTTTCGTAAAGGTCTTTAGAGTAATTACAAGTGTTAAAGTAATTGAAGAGGCCATTAGACTAGGGTGGCACCAATGCCTTGGAATCCTAAGAAAGCACCCCAAGATTAAGCCAGAGTTGATTCCTGTAAATGCCCTTGTATCCCAGGAAACAAAACGACCAATCGCTAATAGCCAACTAGGCTTTCGCAAATAAGGCAACCGCTGAAGCTGCAGCCAATCACTTTGCTTGCTTCGCTTCTGTGTCTTCTCCATGAAAGCTTTTCCCCTAGTTCCTGCGGCTGGAGTGTTCCTAACCACTTTTGGTTTGGTGATGCCTGATTTGAGTCGGTGTTCGGTCAAACGCAGTCTTGAAAATTGTAATACGCCTCAGTTTATCTTTTCACATGAGTTAGTATCAGAGTTTCACTGTAGACGTGCACATGGTAAACTTGCATCTAAAAATCTGAAAATACAGCCCAGCCCATTATCAGCATTAGCCATGATTACAGACTTTTTTCATGTATCAGAGTCGATTTGTGCTTTCTTCCCGTATTTGCCCCTTTGGACCCTGTCCTGCCCTCTCAAGCATTGTGCTAGGTAGTGACTACTCACTATTTCTTTGGATACTGGTACAACATTGAAGGAAGGGTGGCGAGACAGTTTTTAAAAGTTTCTCCAGAGTAAATGATCAGACAGGGGCCCCTGGTCAGAACTTGCCACTCACAGCTCTCTGTGCTAATTGAGTCCCTGCAAAAACGTTGGGTTTTGGTCACGGAGATCGTTTGCCCCATTTTTTTTCTTTTTAGGAAAACCAAAGCACTCAGTGCAAACTAAACAAAAACAACATAAACACACGCAAACTTGCCTAACTTTTGAGCACTAGAGCTGTGTGGACTTAGCTAAAATTGCAGCTGTTGGAGAAGAAAGTGAAGATTAAAGAATTAAAACAAAAAATACTATCTCTGTCTCCCAAGTTTGTCAGGCTGTCCTTTGTAAAGGCTTTCCTTGCCTTTGTTTGGAACACTTCTTGGGAAATTCTTTGTAGTGTATAATTTTCCAAGGATAGAATAGACATTTTTATACCAGCCCGAATGCCCAGCAGTACTTTAGAAACAAACCACCATTGGTTTGTCTTAATTCTTTCCTTCTTATCCTTGCAGTGGAATAAAAGTACTGAGCAGAACCTCGATGGCAACATGTCCTTAACCACTCGTGTTAAGAGGTCCTGAATGTTTCTGGGCTGCACTTTGTGGACTGAGGCCCTTTGGGGAACGATGGGCCTGGTCCCTGTTGATATGACCCAACATCATCACACCTTTTATGTTGTTTTTAAGGTTTGCACTTTAAGAAAAGTGGACACGATATAATTCGGAGACAACTAGCTAAGGAATGGGACAGTCAGGTGGGGTTAAGCGTAACATTCAAGCAAACAGAAAGAATGCAAACAGAAAGTAGTTATTCAGGAGTTGAAACAGCAACTACACAAAAGATACAGCCACCCAACAGCAGAAGAAAGCCAGCAGGTATGTTTGAACCCACCCCACAGGAATCCAGACTTTTGTTGTTGTTTTTTTTTAATGTTTTATTTCTTCTTGAAGAGAGAAAGAGACAGCATGAGCGAGAGAGGGGCAGAGCAAGAGAGGGACACAGAATCCAAAGCAGGCTCCAGGCTCTGAGCTGTCAGTGCTGGGTCCGACACAGGACTCGAGCTCACAAGCTGTGAGATTGAGACCTGAGCGGAAGTCGGATGCTCAACCGACTGAGCCACCCAGGCGCCCCAGGAATCCAGACTTTTCAACTGCCTTTGCTAAAGTGCATTGGTCTGCTGTAGACACAAGCTCTCCAGCTAGAACCTCAGTAGGTTTAAGGAAGGAAATCCTGTATCCTGCACTGTCCTGCCCTTTGACCTATGCAGTGTTGGATTTTGAACAAAGTAGATGATAAGTAAATGTGTATTAGAAAAAGGAGTGATTTTTTTAATTGACTCGACATTTCCCTAATTTTCTTTGAATTTTGAGTAAAGAAATTCTCTTTGGTTATGAATGACTTTTATGTCAAAATAATGTAGATTCAAGTCGTGCTTTTTACCAGAAATAGAAACCAGGATGTTGATTTGGGTAAGGCAACGGTGCTCGTCTGCTTTGGCGATCATAGCAAAATACCATAAACTGCGGGGCTTCAACAGCAAAGATGGACATTCTCACGGTTCTGGGGCCTGAAAATCTCCAGTCATGGTCTGGCGAGGGCTGTTCCTGGCAAGGACATTCTCCTTGGCTTGCAGAGGCCCCCGTCTCACTGTGTCCTTGCTTGGCGTTTCCTCCGCGTACACCCTCAGAGTTCTCCAGGGTCTCTTCCTCCTTTTACCAGGACACCAATCCCATTGGATTACAGCCCTATCTTTATGACCTCATTTCACTAACTTCTATAAAGATCCCGTCTGCAAACACAGTCACACTGGAAGCTAGGACTTCAGTATCTAAATGCAGGGAGAGGGCGACACAAACATTCAGTCCATAACAGCAACAGAAGACAGGTTTTTCAGTGTCTTTTTTTATGCTTAAAAAAAAAAAGAAAGAAAGCAATGAGCATAAAGTAAAAATTGTTTCTGATTTATACTATTAACTTCCAAATAACTTGAGAAATACTGTTATCAGGCTTGGTAAAACTAACCAATAGTGAAATTAAATGTAAACACTTCTTTTCTTCTTAACGATGCCGGCTTAGCTGAAAATGATTTCTAAGTAATACTCCCTTCTAAGGCAAGGAAACACACATTGCACAACCCAGAATAAATAAAATCGAGCGCTGTCTCCTCGTATTGGCTTCTTGCCCAGCGACTTGGAGTTGTTATGCCTTTTGAAGATACTGCTCGAGGGAGAGACAGCCTCACTAGGGAAAAGAAGCCAGTATGTTCTTATTGCAGGGGAATGCTTCACAATCATTGCACAGATGATAGAGGAACTCCGAAAATTGCTGATACTTCTGTTCTTCTTCTGTTCTTCTGTTCTTCTGTCTCTGTTCTTCATATGGATTTCTTATCTGATAAAGTTCTCCATGGGTGTTTGCTAATCCTTTACATTCCTTCCTTGAAGACCTCAGATCCAAAGCGATCAGTTCTTGATAAGCAGAAGGAAAGACGTGTGCTACACTTCTGTGTGTGTGTGTGTGTGTGTGTGTGTGTGTGTGTGTGCATGCATGCATATGAGGCAGACTCCTGATCAGACCAGCTTTGTTCTCATGATGATCTAGCCATTCGGTTGTATAGGCCCTTAGCTCTATGGTGACAGAATATTGTGTTGAGTAGGTGTAGCCTAAGCACCTGATAACTGATTCTTCTAAAAGAAAAAAAAAAAAAATCAATCCCTTAATTGAGTCCCTTAACATTGAGTTAATATATCTGCCACTATGCAAAATACTTGGAGCCCCAGCAGTGTGATTGCTGGATCAGAGGGTATTTCCATTTTTAAGTTTTTGAGGAACCTCCATACTGTCTTCCACAGTGACTGTGCCATTTTACATTCCTACCATCAGTGCCTTTTTTCCATAATCTTTACTTGAACTTGTTCTTTCTTGGGGCACCTGGGTAGCTCAGTCGGTTGGGTGTCCGACTTCAGCTCAGGTCATGATCTCATGGTCTGTGAGTTCGAGCCCCGTGTCGGGCTCTGTGCTGACAGCTCGGGGCCTGGAGCCTGTTTCAGATTCTGTGCCTCCCTCTCTCTCTGCCCCTCCCCCGCTCACACTCTGTCTCTCTCTCTCTCTCTCTCTCTTAAAAATAAATAAACATTAAAAAAATGTAAATACTTGTTTTTTCCTTGTCTTTTTAATACTAGCCATTCTGACAGGTGTGAGGCGACATCTCATTGTGGTTTTGATTTACATTTTCCTGATGATGAGGGATGTAGAGCATCTTCTCATGTTTCTGTTGACCATCTGGATGTCTTCTTGGAAAAATATGTGTTCAGGTGTTTTGCCCATTTTTTAATTGGACGTTCTTGTCTTGTTTTTACTTTATTTCTGTTGAGTTGTAGGAGTTGGTTTTATATATATATATAAACATATATATATGTATATACATGTATATGTATATATCTATATATCTTGGTATCAACCCCTTTTCAGATACATGATTTTGCAAATATTTTTCTCCCATTTGGTAGGTTGCCTTTTTTATTTTGTTGATGGTCTTCCTTGTGGTACAGAAGCTTTTTAACTTTGGGGTAGTCCCACTTCCTTGTCCCACTTAGTTACTTTTGCTTTAATTGTTTTTGGTGTCAGATTCGAAAAATCATTGACAACACCTGTGTCAAGGAGAGTATCCCTTATCTTCTAGAAGTTTTATGGTTTCACCTCTTACATTCAGGTATTTAATCTCCCTTGACTTACGCTTTGGATACGGTGGAAGATAGTGGTCCAGTTTCATTCTTGTTTTCGTAGCACCATTTATCGCAGAGACTCTCCTCTCATATATTCTTGGCTCCTTTGTTATAAATTAACTGACCCTCTACACGTGGGTTTACGTCTGAACTATTGTGTTCTATTCACTTGTGTGTGTTTCTGTGCCAACACCATACTCTTTGATTACTATAGTTTTAGAACATAGTTTGAAATCAGGGAGTGTAATGCCTCTAGCTTTGTTCTTTTTTCTCAAGATTGCTTTGGCTAATTGGGTCTTCTGCGGTTTCATACACATTTTAAGACAGTTCTGTTACAGTGAAAAATGCCATTGGGATTTTAATAGGGATTGCATTGAATCTGTCGATCGCTCTGGTGCGTATGGACACTGTAACGGTCTTCTTCCAGGGCTTGAGCATGGAAGAGGTTTCCATTTATTTGTGTCATCCTCAATTTCTTTCATCAGTGTCTTGTAGTTTTCAGTATACAGGTCTTTTACCTCAATAGTTAGATGTATTCCTGGGTATTTCATCTTTTTGATGCCGTTGTAAATGGGATTGTTTTCTCTCTCTTTTTTTTTATGTTTTATTTTTTATATTTGAGAGAGAGAGAGAGAGAGAGACACAGAGAGGGAGACAGAGCACAAGCAGGGGAGGGACAGAGAGACAGAGACAGAATCTGAAGCAGGCTCCAGGCTCCGAGCTGTCAGCGCACAGCCCGACGCGGGGCTCGAACTCACGAGCCATGAGATCATGACCTGAGCCGAAGTCGGACACTTAACCGACTGACCCACCCAGGCCCCCTGGGATTGTTTTCTTAATTTCTCTTTCTGATAGTTTGCTATCAGTATATAGAACTACCACAGGTTTTGTATTTTGCTTTCGTATCCCGCAACTTTACTGAAATCTGTCTATTAGTTCTGACCGTTTTTTGGTGAAGTCGTTAGGGTTCTCACTGTATAATGTGTTATCTGCAAATAGTGACAGTTTTACTTCTTCCTTTCCAATCTGGATGCTTTTTATTTCTTTTTCTTGTCTAATTGTTCTGGCTCCCAAAGTCTCTTTTCAATTAACAGCCACTACAGTACTTTGAACATGTCGGACCGTATCATTCCACTGCTGAAAACCCTCCAGTGACTTCTCATCTCATTTAGAGTAAAAGCTGAACGTCTCGATTGTGACCTGAAAAAGCCACATAAAACCTGAGAGCTCTGACCTCATCTCCTGCTCTTTTTCCTGGTTTGCTCCACTCAGCCTTTCTGACCTCGTCTTCCTCTGACACGTCTCTGGCCTCCTTCCACTTGAGAGCCTCTGCGCTTGCCATTTCCTCTACCCCGAGTTCGGATACCTGCATTCGCTCACCCCCTTCGTGCTTTGGTTCAAGTATCTCCTGCCCTGTAGCTTGTGCCCTGGCTTTCCCTTAACCTTATTTTGATTTTTCTTTTTCCACAACGTTTATCATCTTTCAACATACACTTTGTCTATTAGGTCTGTTATGTATCGTTTCTCTCTCTGCTCTAGAATGTCAGCTCCCGGAGGGCATGAGAATCTTAGTTTGTATTGTTCACTGTCCAAAACAGTGCCAGACCCGAATAATGAATGAGAGCTCTGACGAGGCTTTCCCCAACTACCCCATTTCATGTTGCCTGTTCACCTTTCCTGCCTGGTTACTCTCTAGTCACATAACTTTTCTTTTCTACTTTTTTCATTATTTGATATCCCCTCTGCTAGAATATAAAATAAGCCATGTGAGGGCAGGGACCCAAGATAGTAAACACGTTCTTATAAATATTCATTAAGTGAATCAGTTCTCGAGAAGAACTTTGAATCTCTCAAATCAGCAGCGTATATAAATTTTATCTTGTGGCAAATCTGATTATTTGCTTATTCAGTTTGATGCAGCTGTCAGAATACATAGTCACATTGCTTATATCACCATGGCTTGATATATTTTGCTATTAAAGAATTCGCAGACTGGCCTTGGTAGCTCATAATAAATTAAGCAAATATGTTTTAAAAGTTCAATGATTGGAAAGACTCAAGGCAAGATTTTCAGTATGCTATAGAATCTTTCGCATGTATGTGTAGGGAATAAAGTTGAAGATTTTCATTCCGTATAGGAAGGATTTTTGATTATCACTGAAGTAGCAAATGATGCCGAGAAGTTGTACAGAGAAGGGTAACCGGAAACTACAGTATTAATATGTAGAAAATAAAAGCGATAGCTCTGATCTTATTCTTGAAAGTACATTGCTATCTCTTCGGGTTCTAAGTATTTCCTGTGGAAGACTCAATGCTGATCCCACTTGAGTCATTTTTAATGAATTAGAAGAATATAGCGTGTTTTATAGGAAATGATTATGTACAAGTAGATCAAAAATCCAATTTGATTTTTAAGCTCTCTTTTCTCTAATCTCATAATAGGTGTCTGGGTCATACTTTTTCTTAAATTTCTTATAAAAATATTGGAGCTCCTGGGTGGCTCAGTCGGTTAAGCATCCAACTCTTGATTTCGGCTCAGGTCATGATCTCATGGTTCGTGGGATGGAGCCCCACATGGGGCTCTGCACTGACAGCCTGGAGCCTGCTTGGGGTTCTCTGTGTCCCTCTGTCTCTGCCCCCCCAAAATAAATAAACATTAAAAAGTATATTGAAAATTGAGAGTATTTGGATAAATCCATTATAGACATTCAAACATTAACTTTGGATTTTTCTTTTATGTTATTAGAAATGACAGTTTCAGAATGAAAAAGGAAAAAACACACCTTGCCATTGACATAGTAAAATGCATCTTTACATTAAGAAGTCAAAGCATGAAAATTCAAGTGACCCTATTAATCATGATCATAAGTTTGTTTTATTTGGGTGAATTTCATTTTGCTTTTTAACAAAGTGTGTATTCTGCTAGCACCTTTTTAATAAACCAAAGGTAAACATTTTATTGCATCCATTAAAATGATTGGTTTCATTATTAACTCATTAAGTCATTGTTTAGGAAGAAAACTAGAAATAGTGCCATAAACTTGTGATAATCTGTTTTGCTTTGTTTTCTGATATTCTGCATGTGAGATCATATGGTATTTGTCTTTTCTGACAACTCACTTAGCACAATGCCCTCAAGGTCTATCCATGTCGTCACAAAGGGCGGGATTTCCTTCTTTTTATAACTGAATAATATTCCATTGAAGCCTGGTTCAGATTCTGTGCCCCCCCCGCCCCTCCCCCACTCACCCTCTCTCTTTCAAAAATAAACATGAAAAAAATTTTTAATAATACTCCATTCATCTGTCAATGGACACAGGTTATTTCCATGGCTTGGCTATTGTAAATGTGATGCTGTGAACATGGGAGTGCAGAGATCTCTTCAACATAGTATTTTTGCTTCCTTTGGATATATTCCCAGAAGAGGAATTGCTGGACCCAAATAGATTTGTTTTAACTTAATTATCTCCTACTTCTAATAGCCGTGTACCAATAGCCTTAGGTCTAGTGATTCCAGAAGGTTGTAAAAACATAGAAGAATTTGCTTCTGCTGTAAACCTCACATGTATCTCTAACAGGAACCTGCAGGCTCACACAGGCCTGGCCTCTGGAACACTAATGCATCTTCCTTTGGCTGTGAGAAAAAGCGAGACCTGTGGCCCCCGAGCTGTCCAGGAATATCCCCCCTGCAGTTGTTCGATGGGCTCCCGTTCAGGCGTGGTCAAAACTGGATTCTGACATCCACGTCTCAGCAGAGTAGAGCATATGGCGGCATGCTGGACTCTTAAAGGGTGCTAGAGGGCATGAGTCAGAGCAAAAGCATCGAGGAAGAGGAGCATTTGGGAGGGTTGAGATACTAATGGGACATCCTTCCGGGTCCATGGGCCGGACTGTAGTGGCTCTGGATTCAGCCTGGGGCAGGTGGTGGTGAAACCAGTGTGGTTTGGATCTTCAGCATTCTGCCGTACTTGTAACTGTGTGTCGTCGTGTCAGGAGAATTCCACCCCAAGACTGTAAACTGACAAAAGCTCCCCAGGAAACCACAACCGAAGCCAAAGAATCCTTAGTGATACTCCAGCAGCTGCCACGGGAAAGGGACCTAGAAAAGGAATCCTTCCAAAAGTAACAAACTTGCAAAGCAAAGTTAGAAGGCTCCCAGAATAACTGGAAGGCCGGTTAAAATCCTTAAAGTTAGTCCAGGAAACATTTTATCATAAGTAACTTTGCCTGGCTTTTTCTTACCCTTTTCAAATATGGTATATATACTATAAATTCCTTGTGCATATATTCCCTATAGTATAGTCCTCCTATGTATAGTACATTATGCTATAATATAGTAGCTGTGGTCTTTTAGTTCTCCCTCTGCAACATCCTCTGTGGCATTTTTGGAAGCCATGAGACCGCGTGTGTTTTAATATCTCAATTCTCTGTGTGTGAAATTGAGCTTTATATGTTGTGGAAAACAGAAGAAAGAACATTCATATACAAATAAACAAAAATCGTGATTTGACATTGTTATTGATTTGTCGGACCACAAAATGATTCAAGTGCAAAGAGGCAGAAATACATGACCTTTACAGTGAATGCCTGTAGTTCCAACACGGGAACTGCTCACTGTTAGCTGTTTTTTAAAAATGGACTAGGGGAGGGGTGCCTGGGTGGCTCAGTCGGTTAAGCGTCTGACTTCAGCTCAGGTCATGATCCCCCAGTTCCTGGGTTTGAGCCCCATGTTGGGCTCTGTACTGACAGCTTGGAGTCTGGAACCTACTTCGGATTCTGTGACTCCCTCTTTTTCTCTGCCTCTCCCCTGCTCATACACTCTGTCTCTCTCTTTCAAAGTTAAATAAATCATCAAAAAAATTTTTTTAAATGGACTTGGGGCGCCTGGGTGGTTCAGTCGGTCCAGCATCCAGCTCTTGATTTCAGCTCAGGTCATGATCCCGTGGTTGTGGGATGCAGCCCTGTGTCAGGCTGTGTCCCGTCAGAGCTTGAGATTCTCTCTCTCCCTCTCTCTCTCTCTCTTTGCCTCTCCCCCCAAAATAAATTTAAAAATTAACAAAAATTAAAATGATTACATTATACAAGGCAGACTTTGACCTGATTTTTTTTTTTTTTTTACTTTCTGTCCCAGCCAATTTCTGAGCATTGTGTGAAAAATATAATTTTCAAGTGTTCAGAATTTCACACAGACATTTAAATGCTTTAAAATTGCCATCACTATACCCCTCTGAGTGAAAGAACCCAGGCTTTAAAAAGAGATCGCTGGGTTTGAATATCACCTCCATTATTTGTGGCCTAGGAGAACTTGTTTGAGCCTCACTTTCCTGATCCGGGAAAACCAGTTGTTCTCTGCATAATATACAGCACACCATTCAGACATCCCATGATGGTAGTTCTTATAATTTTATTATAAGTTGTGCTGCGTACAAGATGAAGAAGGACTTGGAAGAGAAGAATAGTAATTGCTTTACATACGTGTTATTTATTTGTCCCCCTTTCCAAACATATCTGAATGCAGACTGGAAATACCATTGTGAAATGACATAGCCATAGTGTTTTGTTCTTTTTTTTTTTTTAACAAAGTTTATTTATCTAATTTGAGAGCCAGAGAGAGAGAGAGACACAGAGACAGAGAGCATGAGCAGGGGAGGGGCAGAGAGAGAGGGAGAGACAGAGAGCCTGAGCAGGGGAGGGGCAGAGAGAGAGAGGGAGAGACAGCCTGAGCAGGGGAGGGGCAGAGAGAGAGGGAGAGACAGAGAGCCTGAGCAGGGGAGGGGCAGAGAAAGAGGGAGAGACAGAGAGCCTGAGCAGGGGAGGGGCAGAGAGAGAGGGAGACAGAGAACCCCAAGCAGGCTCCGCGCTGTCAGCGCAGAGCCTGACACAGGACTCCGTCTCCCGAACCGTGAGATCGTGACCTGAGCCCAGACCGAGAGTTGGACGCGTCACCAACTGAGCCACCCACGCGCCCCAGCCATAGTGTTTTGAAAACACGTTTGCATAATAGTCTGGATGATGAAATGCTCTGCTCTTCTACAAGGTGATACTCATTGGCTGAAGAATCTGTTCGGCTTTAGTTCACAGGCTGCAGTGCAGCAAACGTTTAGTTCTGTGCAGCAAGATGGCAAGTACAAAACCAAAGTGCTTTACCAACCACCTAAGGATGTAGAGCACATGCCGGACAGAAGGGACAAAAATGGGCAGAGGAATCCATCAACTTTGTTAACCTGGGCACAGGCGCGTGAGAAGCAGAGACTGGTGGGAAGATATGTCCCCACCTCACGGGCCCTCCAAACAAGTTAGCTGGGAATCCCGGTAGGAGACAGCAAAAGCAGACCCCAGCAATAGCCCTGGCCTGAGAATAAAGGTCTTAGGCTATTTATGAGGTCAACAGAAGGTGGAATTGAGGATCATGTGGTCTCCCAGTCAACTTCCTTACCCCATAGCTTCCGTGGAATAGAGTGATTCTAAATCTAAATCTAGAAAGGGGAAAAATACAGTTTCAAACAAAGAGGGAGGCAAACCGTAAGAGACTCTTAAATACAGAGAACAAACTGAGGGTTGATGGTGGGGGAAAGGGGGGGCAAGTGATGGGCACTGAGGAGGGCGCTTGTTGGGATGAGCACTGGGTCTTGTATGGAAGCAATGAATCATGGGAATCTACTCCCGAAGCCAAGAGCATACTGTGTTCACTGTATGTTAGCCAACTTGACAATAAATTATATTTAAAAATAAATAAAAATAGAAAATAAATCTAAATCTGTCCTGGGATTTGAGTACTGTTCCACAGTAGTCCTGAGAGGACCTTACCTGGGGCTGTGGGCCACCTTTATATGTGTGCTTGCTGCCTTTCTTCTCCACCTTTCCCGACAGCTGTGACCAAGTCTTTCAGGCACACCTGTGAGGCTCTGGAAGTCAAGAGCATCCAGAGGACAATTTGAGGGGAACCTATGACCTGGGGCAAAGCCCACTCCTCAGAGCGTCCCATTAACTTCTGGTCCAGAGGCCTGGATCAGCCTTGCTTCCCTCAAGACCCAGAGCAGTGTGGGGGCTCAGCATGTCCGACAGCTCTAGATCTGTCACCACCGCCACAGTCCCCTCTGTCCTGGTGTTCCTAGGAGGCCTGTGTACGGCCAGGGCTCCCTGGCTTCTATTTGTTCTTCCTCTTTAGGACTTTGCCTTAACCTGAGGAAGGGAGCAAAAAAAAAAAAAAAAAAAAGAGAGAGAGAGAGAGAGAGAATAAACATCCACTGAGAGAGAGAGAGAGAGAGAGAGGGAGAGAGAGAATAAACATCCACTGGCCTCAAAGCATAAATGCCCCGACAATCAGTTATGGCCACAAATTGTTCGAGTGGATCCCATGAGTGTGGAGGGGGGATCAGCTGAACCACGTCCTGGGTCCTGATTGGAGATGTGGCACTGGGAGAAGCATAAAAACAAGGCAGGCTTCTGGGCCGTAAGTGCATGTCTGAGTGGGAACGAGGCTGAGAGGCCTGAGTGATGAAAGGAAGGAGTCCTTGAGGCCTGGACCGTACCGCCAGGAGGCCAGAAATGCAGAGGTCAACTGAAAGCAGGGTATGTTTAATTTTTAAAAATGGTTTCATGGGATAAAAATGCAAAGATTCCTTAAGACACGTTCCCTTGGGACTTCACGTTGGTTACAAAATAAAGCCCCTGTGACTTAGGACTCAAAGAAAATCAGAATTAAAGAGCTAGGGTAGTGTAAGCAAAACAAATCTGGGAAAGCCTTACCATGTTTTCCCATCCGAAAGAGTATGAAAGAATCCACGCTGGAGGAACACATCTTGAATAGAAGAGTGATTTAGCTTGTATCCTATGGCAGGTATTCACCTGTTTTAAATGGTTCGGTCTGAGCAGGGTCACACTGAAAGAGCACAGAGAGAACAGTTCGTGTAGGGCCTTAAAAGACGGGTGAATATGGGCAAACATTTCTTTAGGTGTGGCATTTATTATGGTAGATAGCAAGCCCATTTATTGAGCACTCTCTCTGTTCCGAGCACTGGCCTGGCCCTGTGCGTGCATTTTTTGTGAGTTGGGTTTTGGGGTTGGGGGGGGGCGTTGGTTAGATTCCACATATAAGTGAGGTGATACAGGAATTTGCCTTAGTCTAACTTAGCTTAATGCCCTTGGGGTCCAACCGTGTCATTGCAAATGGCAGGATTTCCTGTAACTTGCGACATACGCATTTTCTGAAATCTCGCAATCACCCTGCTGTGTTGGTATTATGACTCTCATTTCAGCCACGAGGAAACATTGCTCAGTGAGAGTAAGAAATATACCCAGGCCGCTTACCTGGTAAATGGCAGAATCAGCATTCAAATCCTTTGAAAATTCCATACGAATGAACCCATACGAATGGAATTGATGTGGAACACGTCTTCCACATAGTAGGTGCGCTGCTTGAGCTAGTGCTGAAGTGAGTTCAGGGAACCCAAAGTGACATTGTCATTTGGTCCCTTTGGTTGGCATCCTGGGGTCTTTGTCTCTAGCAGGTAAGCTCTCGTAGTTTGATAAAGCCTTTTTCCTCCTCTCCACTTTCATCGTTGTCCGTTCTAATCTTAGAAATGTAGTTCCTGAAGTGAGTATCGTTAAGGGGTGGGATTCTGCTGTTCTTTCCTCCCTCTATGTTGTATAAAGCTGATTCCCATATACAACTCCATATGCAGGGCTAGAATTATTGGTTAGGGGAGGTGAGCCAAGGAAGAACGCATGTTCTGTGTTGATGTCTTACCTGTCAGAACAGAAAAATTATTATCTGTGGCCCTTGTTCCTACATGCTGGCCTTCACCACGCCTTTAGTTTGTTTTTCTGTTTTTCAGTGTCTCCTCTTCCTGCTACTACCTACAGTCTTTGAAAAGTTAACGTGTAGAAGACCTGAGATTTCCATGGGATCCTCTGTAGAGTTGTATATTTAAAATTTGTCTTCCCATGATGAAAAAACATGATGCCACATCTAATCTCTCTATCCTCCAAGGAATAAAAGACCTTCAGGGAGGGGCGCCTGGGTGGCTCCGTTGGTTGGGTGTCTGACTTCAGTTCACGGGTTCGAGCCCGCATCAGGCTCTCTGCTGTCAGCGAGGAGCCTGCTTCAGATCCTCTGTCTCCTTCTCTCTCTGTTCCTCCCCCACTTGCTCTGTTTCTCTCAAAATAAATAAATAAACTTAAAATAAAAAATAAAATTAAAAAAAAAAAGTCCCTGAGGGAAATGATCATGCTAACATAAAAAAAAAAAAATTTTGGATCTGTATTTTTATGATGCAAAACTCTCCTGAATAATAGAAAGATGTATTCAAGAAAATCCTATTTCTGGGGCACCTACGTGGCTCGGTTGGTGAAGCGTCCAACTTTGGCTCAGGTCACGATCTCACAGTTTGTGAGTCCGAGCCCCACAATGGGTTCTATGCTGACAGGTCAGAGCCTGGAGCCTGCTTCAAATTCTTTTCTCTCTCTCAAAAATAAATAAACAGTAAAAAAATTAAAAAGAAAATCCTATTTCTGGCAGCAAACCCAAATCTGATTAAGACTACATCTTCTTTTAAAGGGCACCATTGTATAGTGCTGGTTGCAGTTTAAAATGGAGCAGCCCATTTAGACAGTAGTTTGGAAAAGAATTGAAAAAGGTTTTGGTAACTCATGGCTTACTCATGCTACCCCTGGGAATCTGTCCCAGGGAAAGAATTCTAAATAGAAAGAAGCTTTTCACATACAGATTTTTTGAAGTAGAATATTTATCATAGTGAAAAAAATATAAACTCCAGTATCAAAAAAAGGTAAATGGTTTGAATAATTTTAAATGGCAGATTTAAAAAGCATATTGCATGAAAATAGCTGGATAAAAATGAAATACCTTATGATTATAGCTGTGGGAGTAAAATCTATGTATGTAAAGAAATTTCCAGAAAAAATGGAAGCACCATCACTATCAATGATTGTGTTTCAGTGAAACAATCACGGGCAACTTTTTTTTTGTTTCTTTTTTTACAGTCTCTATTTCCATTTGAGGATGAGTACCTTTTATATCAGTGAAGATCATAGTGGATAACTAGAATTAGATTCTAGATATTTATGCCCAGTTTATGTCTACTATGCTCTTGCCCAGAATGTGGTAGCCTTTCTCAGTCTGCATATTGTGGATGGATCTGTGTGCCTTCATGGCTTTTAGCTCAGTCCTCGACCCAGACGACAGTTCTGTAGAACAAATTAACTTTGGAAGTAAAGATGGACTCTCTATTCCAAATCCCTCCTTTCCCTCCTGACAAGCAGAGTCAAAGAAGAGCTCCTTCAGAAGCGAGAAACGGCTCAGAAGAAGTCCACTGGCCCATAACATAAAGAAACACAATGCCACTTAAGACAATACCACTTTTGTCTTTCTCTGACCGACTTACTTTGCTTCGCGTATTACATTCTAGTTACTTCCATGTTGTTGCAAACGATGAGATTTCATTCTTTTTGATCACGAGCAATATTCCATTGTATATGTGTATCACATCTTCTCTATCCATTTATCAGTCGATGGACATTTGGGCTCTTTCCATAATTTGGCTATTGTTGATAGCACTGCTGTAAACATTAGGGTGCATGTACCCCTTCAAATCCGCATTTTTGTATCCTTTGGATAAATACCTAGTACTGCAATTGCTGGGTTGTAGTATAGTTCTATTTTTAGTTCTTTGAGGAGCCTCAATACTGTTTTCCAGAGTGGCCACACCAGTTTTCATTCTTCCCCTTTCTCCATATCCTTGCCAACATCTGTTGTTTTCCTGAGTTGTTAATTTTAGCCATTCTGACAGGTGTAAGGGGGTATCTCATTGTGGCTTTGATTTGTCTTTGCCTGGTGATGAGTGATGTTGAGCGTCTTTTCATGTGTGTTAGCCTTCTGGATATCTTCTTTGGAAAAGGGTCTATTCATGTATTCTGCGCATTTCTTCACTGGGTTATTTGTTTTTTGGGTGTTGAATTTGATAAGTTCTTTACAGATTTTGGATACTAACCCTTTAGCAGATATGTCGTTTGCAAATATCTTCTCCCATTCTATCAGTTGTCTTAGGAGGGCACTTGTTGGGCTAAGCACCGACTGTTTTATGTAGGTGATGAATCACTGGCTTCTACTCCTGAAACCAATACTATACGAGATGTTAACTAACTTGAATTTAAAGAAATAAACTTAAAAATGTTTAAAGTTTATTTATTTTCAGACAGACAGAGGGAGGGAGTGGGGGAGGGGCAGAGAGAGGGAGAGAGAAAATCCCAAGCAGGCTCCACACTGTCAGTGTTGAGCCTGATGCAAGGCTTGAAGTCACAAACGGTGAGATCATGACCTGAGCCGAAACCAAGAGTCAGACGCTTAACTAAGCCACCCAGGTGCCCCCAAATAAATAATTTTTTAAAAAAAGACAGTACCACTTTTCACCATTTCTGAGCTTACCTATTTTTCCACCTTGCGGGTAAACAGGAATTGCCTAACTAGAGGGCAAATACTTACCTGTAAATTTTCAAAGCATCAAATAACAAAGGTTACCATCTTTAATGGCTGACCCAACTCAAGGAGGAAAAATAATAGAATTAAATGTCACTGATTTTCATAATTCCCTGCAGCCTTCAAGAAGATATATTCTCTGGTTCTTTTTTCACCCAAAACACTGTCCTTCCTACAACTATGTCATTAATTAATTAAAGTAGCTGTTTGGGGTAGGAGTGGTGGTTGCTAAGTCTTTTTCACTGAAAGCAGAGAAGGGGCACTTTATCTCTTGTGCTTTCCAAGAGAACGGTGGCCTTTTTCTAGTTTGGAAATGGGTGGTATGTGGCTGAGAGCGGAAAGATTTTACATGTTGTGAATACTAATAAGCTGTTTTGTGATAAACAACCGAGGTGGAAAACCAGCAACGATGACAGTAGAGGGGCCCCTGGGTGGCTCAGTTGGTTGAGCTTCCGATTCTTGATTTCGGCTCGGGTCCTGACCTCACAGTTTGTGGGATTGAGCCCCACATCAGGGTCAGTGCTGACAGTCAGAGCCTGCTTGGGATTCTCTCTCTCTCTAAAAAAATAAATAAAAACTTTAAAAAGAAATGACAGTAGATATTCGGTGTCTGTTTGGATGTTGGAGGGGAAAGGGAGGAACACTTGTGTTTTTGGTTTTGGTTTTTTGGGTTTTTTTGGGGTTTTTTTGTTTTTTTTGTTTTTTTTTACTTTTTTCTCCCTTTCTTTTCCCTCCTTAGACAAAGCCCGTTGCATTTGCTGTTCGGACAAATGTCAGCTATAGTGCAGCCCACGAAGATGATGTTCCAGTGCCAGGCATGGCCATCTCCTTCGAAGCGAAAGATTTTCTGCATGTTAAGGAAGTAAGGAAAATAATTTGAATTTCTACCCGCCTGATGTTTTCACCTTGAAACATCATTTCTTATTTCTTATTGCCGTGAAATAACATTGCGTAGAGCTCCACTTGCATAACATGCACAAATTCGGCGCCTCTCAACCTTTTCTAATATAAATATAACCTTTTTAAAGAAGAAAGAAGTCACAGGCCTCTTGCAGTTAACCTCAGGGCTCCCCTGGGCTCTGTGACCCAGAAATTGGGAATTACTGGAGTAGATGATCCTTTTTTTATGCTTAACCTGTACTTTTCTTTTAATTTTTAACCTTGGCTGCATGTCGAGTCCCTCTCATGTCTCAAGTTTAACCATCTGGGGGAGAGTTAATAATAATACCTAGAATTCATGATCTCTCCTCTCTGCTGACCATGTCTGAAGGCAGACCACTGGTGCCCTGATCCTCCTTTCGGGAGTAAATGTCTGAAGCGGAGGGAGAATCGTGGGAATTGGAGCCATTGATGCAAGAAGCAGATAGCCAGACGCTCCCTCCCTTTTCCTCCATGCCGGAGGTCTCCACCTGCCAGTTAACAATGACTCCTGCCTGTACATTGGAAAAATTCACCCTAATTAAGGCTTATTTTGAGTCAATATTTACCAAAAGCCAGCTGTGCAGAACATGGCATTAAACGACCAGAAATTCCCCCTCAATGATGTTCTCAGTGTGTGAGCATGAGGTCTCCCCAGACCTGCAGGAGTGACCATTGGAACAGACTTCCATCTCAGGGATGATGTGTCAGGAAGAATGTATGTAAATTTAGCTGCTCACTAAAGTAAAGGAGGTGAGGACTCCCAATTCAAAAAGCCTAGTCAATGGGGCGCCTGGGTTGCTCAGTCGGTTGAGCGTCCGACTTCAGCCAGGTCATGATCTCGCGGTCCGTGAGTTCGAGCCCCGCGTCAAGGCTCTGGGCTGATGGCTCAGCCTGGAGCCTGTTTCCGATTCTGTGTCTCCCTCTCTCTCTGCCCCTCCCCCGTTCATGCTCTGTCTCTCTCTGTCTCAAAAATAAATAAACGTTAAAAAAATTTTTTTAAATAAATAAATAAATAAGCCTAGTCAAGACTCTAATAAAAAAAAATTATTAAAGAAAAAATAAATCCGTACTCTAAAACTCTGTGTAGTAAAGAGGTGTAGAGAGGTACAGTTTCAGCCTCGATTCAGAAATGTTTTTATATGTGTAAGAAAAAAAAAAAAGCCTGGAGAATTGAGAACCTGCCATTTCGTTAACTTTTTAGAAAGAGATACGAAATACTGGCTGGAAAGGGAAGACCATAAAAGCTGTCAGAAATGGTGGCATGCCTACAATCTGACTTCACAGGCAGAAGTTAGGTTAATCCAGGGTCCCGTTCTGATGGCTGATGCTTAAAGACAGATCTCTTCTCTACCATGGAAGGAAAAGAAAAACAGAGTGGCCAGTCTTCTTTGAAATGTTCAAGAATAGACTGGCAAAGTACTATTCCATTGAGAGGATTAAAAACAAATCATAAAGATGTAGGATAAACATTCTATCTGCAAGAGAGAAATTGTCAACATCCACGTAAATGGAGAAATCATCTGTGAACACCATACCATTGTAACTATAAACCTGTTTGCACAAAGGGAAATTTGGCCCCGGAACAAAATATTTCAGGTAGATTTCAGTATTTACCTCTGACTCTTAATATTGTTAAGTAATCTGATTACAGAAGAGAACTCTGTAGCACTCCCTGGTTCTTAATGGGAAGAATTGTGAATATTTGAACCAGGGGCCTGCAGAGGCCGCACCGAAGTTCAGGCTAATCTCACATAGTACCAGGAAAGAGAATGAGGGGTAAATCCTATGGTGAATTGCTGAGCTCACTGGCCATACTTCAGTCTTACCTGTTCAACCCATGAAAGCCTTAGGCTTTCTCCAGTTGTGATGTTGAGGCAGAGTTAACTGTATTCGCCATAATATTTCTCTCCACTGAAAATAGTTCATGTAGAAGAAAAACAATCTGAATACATGAACTTCTGTGCACTGATCGTAACAAATTTGATTTTGCGTTTAGAAATTTAACAATGACTGGTGGATAGGGCGATTGGTTAAAGAAGGCTGTGAAATCGGATTCATTCCAAGCCCAGTCAAACTAGAAAATATGAGACTACAGCATGAACAGAGAGCCAAGCAAGGGAAATTCTACTCCAGGTATGAGAAAAACATCAAGTGTCTTTGTAAACGTCCAGACTGTGTCATCATTTATGTCCTCTTGTTTTCTGTGTTCCACAGTCTTTATTATGTGTTCAAAAGCAGACTGGTGATACGGTTTATTGATAGAATCACAAATCCTGCATTTTAAAGCCTTCATCCCAGCATCTGATTGTCATCTTATTTGGGAGAGAATCAAATTAATTGTTGTCGTTAATCATAAAGGCATGGAGTATTAAATGTGGGCTTCAGTGCAGAGGAAATTCTCAAGTCCTAATCTCTTACCGAAAACGCTGGGACACTGAGCAGCCTTCATGACTAATCCGAGTGTCCGTGATAGCTGCCTGGCATGGCAGGAAGGTGTTTTGGAGATGATGGTCTTAGACTTCACTGGTGAAGAGCAGGTCTTGTGATCTGTTACTTCATTTTCACTTAGGAAACTCAATTTTCAGTTCTACCCATCGCTAAGCACGTAAAGGGAAACTCAATATGAAACCAGTTAACACTGCCTTTGCAGATAGCAATTAAATGAGTTATGTAATAAGCTGGGGCTGAATAATCCTCCTTAGGATTCTTGAGGTTGTGTGCCCCTCATTAAAAGAATCACTGGAGGAGCTACTCAGACACGGAGTGAATTTGAAATTGAACCCTATGCAGACGAGTCCGAGAACATGGCCTGATTCTTCTGCTTCTCCTTGTGGGAAGGGATGTGATTGGGGCAAACCTTTTCATTAATGTGAATTGCTAGGTTTCTATTTTCTTGGTTATATTTTGTTTCTATAATGCTGGAAGATCCTTTGCCAATGGTAATATTTTAGCACAGGCAAGATTTTCTTCCCCCAAGTATCTGCAAATAAGTCATCTAGAAGATCTTTTTTTTGGTTTGAAACGTCCCTCTTTTGTAACTGGAATTTTGTAACTGTCAGGCTGTTTAAGTTCAGATGGATTCCTCCCTTATTTGAAACCTCTCCCCCCCATTTGGCTGTCATTAATCCCTGGGCTATTGGGGGCTTTCAGATTGTGAGATGCATTTAGTCCTATAAAAGTGGATGCACGCAGATCAACAGTGCATGCACATTTTACTTGTAGGGTGTTAGAGATCGGATCCTATTCATAAAATTTCCAGCGTTCTCCTGGAAAAATTATTTTTCTAATCTCTGTATTGATAGTAGTCTCTCAGTACTAACTAGTAAAATCTTATAATGTGAAAAAGTTTTCTTTTCACAGGGTACATATATTGCTGTTTTGACTTTGGTGGGATATAGTTTGTTGAGGTTTGAAGTGATCTCAGATAGGGGATTGTTTTGATTTTGTTTGTTGAGGATAATTCAGTATTTTCAAGCATTTACCTGGTCAAACAGGTTTAGGACAGTACTTGGTAATAGCAAATTACCTTAAAGCTGTTCCCAGCCTTTAATCTGTTCAGCCTATGAATCTGGATAGTGGGAGGGGGATATTTTTCAGGCGTCTACTAAAATTATCTTGAACGCTTCTTGGTGCATGTCTTTGGAATCGTGTTTTGTAGAATGTATTGTAGGAAATTTGGGATGGGTTTTTACGGAGATAGACTTGTATATCTTTCTCTGCTTATTCACGTACAAACTGAGAATACTTCCCAAGGAGTAGGAAGGGAGAAGCTTTGGCCAACATGGTTAAGGAAGCGCGGTTTCCTCTGCCTCCCAAGCGGGCATCCCTGGTCTGATGTCGGTCATCAGCTCAGCTTTATAAGAACCTGTGGGCACAAGAAGTATGAGCGTTTCCACTTCACAGATGAGGCGACAGGCAAAGAAGCTAGGGAACTTGACCAAGCTTGCACAGCTTGTAAGTGGTAGAATGAGGATGAGAACTCGATCCATCTGACTGTAGCCAGACCGCAGACGGACGACCATGCTATGCTGCACGTCGTGTGGCAAGGGCCCGTTTTTATTTACTATATTAGATCGTATTGCTTTTGCATTTTTTTCCCTTAAAGGACCATATAAACTATCTGTATTTGGGGAGTAACGCCTCATAACTTATTCTCGGGAGCTAGGTGACCTTTCCTAGACCTGTAGATCTTTTCTTTTGATTTTCTTGATTTTATTTTGTCCTGGTTACCTAAGTTTTTGCCTCAGTATGTGAAGGTGTTTTTACTTTCAGAGATCTTACGTTTGTCTTCTAACATCCGAAATACGGTTTGATTCTGAGGACATAGCCAGCATTCAGCAGTATGTAAAAAGCCTGATGTTTTTTAAATTATAAAAATCAACCGACATCAAAAGTGGTAAATGGGGGCAGAGCTCAAGAATGTGGCATTTGTCTGGAATTAAAAGTTAAGGGCAAATTTGCATTTTGAACATTTTGACTATTTGCAGTGGTTGTCAAAATTTTACACAATTCAAATAATACTTTGACTTTTATTAAAATTCAAAGAGAATGTAAAACAGACCCATGCTTGAACTGAAATTACACTTAGTACCTTAGAAAAAGGAAAAGCAAAAACCAAACAAACACAAAACTTCTGGAAGAAAATGTTTTGGTCCTGGTAATGGGTATTCTTACAGCTTCTATAAATACCCCTTTTTATTAATTTTATATGCAGTCTGGTATTCTTATTAACTGTACTGGAGTACCTCTTAAGAATCGGAAAAAAGATACAGAGGCCTCCTGCTAGCTACTTAAAGTTTTTGACGTTTGTCTATTTTATGCATCAAAATGCCAGAATAGCAGCAATATGGTTGAGCCTGGTTACTGGTATTTTAGTGGAATTTATATTTTTATCTTAATGTTTGTGTAACTTAAACATTGCCCTTTGGTGCATAGACACTGTAGCAAATTCTTTCAAGTACACCCAGGATTGGCTCTGATAATAAACGTTAGGCACTAAGATCGCCTTGCCAAAACTGCCTGTCACTCTTGTACGATATTCCTTTCCATCTTCTTCCTAAGGGGCCATTTGGTAGTAGGGCATTTAGCATGCTGGTATGCCGGTGAAAAAACATAAACGCTCTGACTCCGATAACTTTATTCCGTAAAGTTGCTAAGACGCTGGCGTGTCTTGTTTCGGATTGTAGAATTTGGTGGTTCTGAAGTACACGCTCTTCAGTTTGTGCCTAAAATCCCCAAGTTGAATCCTCCGTGGTAGCCAGGCTTGAGACATGTTCCGAATACTAACTACTATCAGAGGGTTAAATCATTGAACACTTGTGTGTGTCATGCTCCATTGTGGATCTTTTAAAGGTTAGCAAGTGGAGTATTGCTGTGTTTTTCTTTTGTAGGTTGCTCACGAAAGCTTGCGTACTTTCAATCTTAATACACTGAAAGTAACCCAGCTAAGACAGAGAAGCAGGAACCACACAAGAAGGAAGTCATAAGTTTTGGTGTTAACTTTAAGGTTCTGTGCATTACTTCAGAAGGTCGCTAACATAAAAAGTAAAGGGCATCTGCTGTTATCTCTCTGTGATGCTGGTGGAGAGTGTGAGGGCCGCAGATATTACCCTAGTTCTCTTCCATTCTCTCAGGGCCTTTTAAAATTAAACCTTGAATTTGAAACAGAGACTATTACATGGCTGTTTCAAGTACTCCAGGAATCTCCGCTGGGAAATTATTATTTGCCTCCTTGTAGGAAAGACAAGTTTAAAGTTCAATAAAAAGACAATGACTAATCATGTTTATTGAGCAATAGAAATGTTCTAATGTCTGAAATAAGCGTCAGGTGTAACATAAATTTTTGCTTTACTTCAGTAAATCAGGAGGAAATTCATCATCCAGTTTGGGTGACATAGTACCTAGTTCCAGAAAATCTACACCTCCATCGTCCGGTAAGTAGGTAATAAGTGCGAAACGGTACATTCTGCATTTCATGCTTTCCCCAGTCTGACCTAGTTGTGTGAATTTACATACCCAGAATCACCGCCTGAACCCTAGAAAGGTTCAAATTGATCGGACATAAGAATGCTCACATGGGGTAAGAAACAATATGGGGAAATTTTGGCAGGGCTTGGAAAAAAGGAAATATGTCAATGTGTTCGCTGTAAGTTGCTTGGATGACCAAAGTGATGAATGTATTTAACTTTTTATCCCTACGTACTTCACTTGGTGCCCAGCACATCATCCTGGGCAGTAAATGGGTGAATACCCACCATCAGACACGGTGTAATGTGCGTTGGCCTCACTGTTAAATAAAAAGAAAAGAAGGATAAATGCTTTGGAAAGGTAAGGAAAGGAGAATAAAATGATGGAGTGATTGGCCTGACACGAGCTTTACCCAAAAGGCTCTTTGGAAGATTTAAGAGATACATAGAAATATTGAAAAAGACAGAAACACTCATAGGAAGAGTAACTACTGTTTTCTTTCCAAAGCAGTGGAGAAGCACACCACATTAAATTTGAATTCAGATAAAGATTGAATAATTTTTTTAGTATAAGTGAGTATTGTATGAGAAATACAGTAAACAAAAATTGTTTATCTGAAATTCAAAGTGGACTGTATTTTTCTTTAGTAAATCTGGCAACTCTGGGGGCGCCTGGGTGGCTCAGTCAGTTGAGCGTACAACTCTTGCTTTCGGCTCAGGTCAGTCTCATGGTTCGTGGGATCGAGCCCCACATTGGGCTCTGTGCTGACAATGCAGAACCTGCTTGCTTGGGATTCTCTCTCTCCTCTCTCTGCCCCTCCCCTGCTCACTCTCTCTCTCTCTCTCTAAAAATAAATATACATTAAAAAAAATAAATCTGGCATTCTCTGTAGAACTTGGAGTTCTATATAATTAGGAGGCCAGTAGGTGGAACTTCAGAAAGCCCAGGATTATCAGAATCTTAGTTTGCTAAGAGAGGCAACTGGGACTCAGAGGAGGACTCCAGGGAGTTACCAGCAGAGCATTTGAGTGAAATGATTCCTTGTGTGATTCCAAGGAAGCTGGAAGAGGGAAGCGTATACATCCACGGAGAAGGTAGGGAAGTAGGCGCCCTCTAACTGGTGTGTCTGAAGAACGGGATTCCCCTCGGACTCCTGATCAGGCCTCGTTGCTGAATGCTGGTGGCTTTTAGAGACCAAAGGCTTCTTAATAAAAATGATACAACTTCTCTAAGTGCAAAATCTGAGCACAATAAGAAATAAATCATTTTAGGATGCATATTGATTTCAAAAACCATGTCCGTACAGCTTGCAATAATTCTGAGTTGCCCGAAATTAAGTAAAATCGTACGTTTGAAATGAAAATTGAAGCCCTTTTCGATGTTAGGTAAGGCTCATGCCTTCCCTTCATCAGTGGAGGGTAGCTACTTACTGAACGCACAGGGGAAAGGAGGCTGATCTCCACACCTTCTCAAATATGTAGAGTTAACCGAGATTATGATATCAAGCTGTCCCCTTCATATATATCTTTTTTTTTTTTTTTTAATTTTTTTTTTCAACGTTTATTTATTTTTGGGACAGAGAGAGACAGAGCATGAACGGGGGAGGGGCAGAGAGAGAGGGAGACACAGAATCGGAAACAGGCTCCAGGCTCCGAGCCATCAGCCCGGAGCCCGACGCGGGGCTCGAACTCACGGACCGCGAGATCGTGACCTGGCTGAAGTCGGACGCTTAACCGACTGCGCCACCCAGGCGCCCCTCCCTTCATATATATCTTAAAGACTGTCTCAGAGGCTCCAGAGGACTGGCACTAGGCTCCTGAAATGGGGAAATGTCACATCATATTGTGAAGGAACTGCAGCCCCGTGCCCAGAAGTCCACGCCACTTCTGTAGACGAGGAAGATTCTTCCGTTTCCATAAACTGGGCTGTGGCCTTCTTTTTTTTTTTTTTTTTTTTTTTTTTTTTTTTTTTTTTTTTTGGGCTGTGGCCTTCTAATGGTTTGGGCGATGTGAGAGCAGGCCACGTGCATTTTGAAGAGTGAGTTAGTGTGTTTGTAAAATAACATTTCATTTTTGCAGGCAAGTGTCCGTCATCACTAAAACAAAAGTTCAAGTTACTACAGCAAGGTCAAGATGATTTAAAACTTGACACAGGTTTTCTACAGATACAGGGCTTTGCAATACCTTTTCACGAATAGCAAGAATAGAAGACACTTGGGACTGAAAAGACTGGAGACATTTGCCAACCACAAAATTTATGACAGGAACCTGCTATAATTTTCATATTTCAACTTCTCTGAAGGAAACCTTCGGAGAACTTCTGCAGACATGTTTCCCCACCCCACCTGCAGGGTAGACTGCCTAATTCATCCAGTGTGGATTGGCCTGCAAAGGTAGCTTTTATCTTTGTTTCCCAGAGGCCCTGTCTATGATTCACCTCACCCATCGCTAGACCAAGGAATATAAGCATTTGCCTAAAGTAAATATTCTTGGAGGTTCTCAAGGATTTGGAAAAGGAAGAATTTCCACTTCATATCTGAGTGACTGGGTGGTAGTCAGTTACGGAACACATACCCCCCTACACTTACACGCATACGCCCACACGGGTCCCCCCAGGACGCCACTCCACCTGACCCACGGGTCTTAAGGTGAATTTTACAATTTAGATTTCAAAAAACGTTTCCGAGGCTCTGTACCAGAAAAAAAAAAAAAAAAAAAGAATCATTCTAGTGAGGACCAATAAAAGAAACTATTTTCATATTTCTGGAAGTAGTTTTTCCCACGTAAATACTAATGTTTGCTAAGGTCTGCAAACATAAGTATAAAACAGAAAAGGGGTAACCATCTGAGTCTAATAAAGTGTATGGAACTCTGGCCGAATGTTTTAGAATTCTCTGCGCTTCAGAGTGAACCCTGATGGCTTTTAAATTTAAGTTAACCATAAGTCAGAACTAATCAGTTGGGGATTTTGAGCCCTTGTGTCCAAATACAGGTAAATTTCAAGCCTGACTTGGGTTTTGAGGCTATGCGTGGGTCGCCAAACATCTGGGCTGACAGTATCACAGCTGAACTTTTTATGCATATCCACTCCTACTATAAAATTAAAAAAGAGAATCCATCCACTGGGGTACCTGGGTGGCTCAGGTAAGCATCCGACTTCAGCTCAGGTCATGATCTCCTGGTTCTTGAGTTAGAGCCCCACGTCGGGCTCTCCGCTGTCAGCATGAAATCCACTTCAGATCTTCTGTCCCCCTCTCTCTCTCTGCCCTTCCCCTACTTATGCCTGCTCTCTCTCTCTCTCAAAAAAAAAAAAAAAAAAAAAAAAAACCATTTCAAGGATTTAAAAAAAAAAAAGCCCATGCACTGATCAGAGCAGACTGGATTCAATGGCCAAATCATAAAATCTAATTCATGAACTTTGCAATCCCAGGGTCCTGTCAATTCTCATATGCCAGTAGGTATCCTCGATTTCAGCAAGGCTCTCAGGAAGAGGAAGGTAAAAGTATATGGGTACGTGCCACCAGAAGGGAAAATGATCTGACGTTGGTTAAGATAGGTATTAGAAATCGTGAAAAACTGACCCCAATCCTCTCCATCGTATCCAGGAAGACACTAACAACCTGCTTCCTAAGTGGGAATACAAGGAAAACCTTACAGAGTTGCACAAAAGCATCCATTCAACCCCGTGGGCACATTTTGTAGTGTTCCCATCAAACACTACATGCTGAACCTTTTAGCGCCTCAGTATGCATGGATGCTGCACAAAGAAAGACTTCATTACTAGGGAGGTCTAACTAAATACTTGGAATTAACTCAGCCTGTTATTACCTTCACTGGAGAGAGGGAATCCTACCTGCTGTTTCCGCAAGCAGTAGTTGATGTGTGCAATATCATGCAAACATTGCCAGGGAGTTCCTTCATCGCCTGCCTCCGACCTCATCCGATGAATCAAAGGAACAGTTAAACGAGGGTTTCATTTAGTTTTCAAAAGGCTGAGTCACCTAATATCCGTAATCGCTTCAGAATTGAAGAGTGATGTGACGGCTGCCGGGTGACCTGCCCCCGTCAAAGCGGTCAGCAGCGGCTGCCATTGCGTGAACCCGATGTGTTCCTCGTGTGAAGGAATGGTAGGGGCTTTGCAGCACCGAACTGTCATGCCCAGATGGCAGTGAAGATATCTCTGAAGATTTTGTGGGTTTTTGTTAGACGGAGTAGATTTTCTCCTATTCCTTTCCATGATCTCAACTAAAGCATAGACTGATTTTCTCCTGAGCTCACAGCTCTGTGGCACCTTCCTGAATCCTGACAGTGAGGATGCAAGCCCTCTTGGAAAGCACAGGGGACTGGAGAAGGAAGGGTACCTGGTGGAGAGAGGGCTCACCTGGAGAGGCAGCGGGGTGCAGGGACGGGGCAGGGGCTCGCAGAGGCAAACCTGGGTTCCGAGACCTGGCCCTGCCGAGTTTTTTGCCAAGAACAAGTCCCTGAAACTCTTTAAGAGTTTATCATCTCAGCCTTAAAAATAAGAGGGTTGAAAGCGATCTTCCAAGTACTTTCCAGCCCTGATTGTGCAGTGGAGAAAATTCTGTAGTAATGGCACGTGGAAGCATTTTATAAAGTTCAAAATGAGATTATGGATCATTTTTCACTTAACGCTTAATCTTTAAGTGCTCCAGTTTTCAAGGCAGAAGGTTTTAAATGTGAAATCAGGTTGAACCACAAACCTAAACCTCTCGCTCTCCAGACAAGGAGACCGGTGCCACATTCTCTTGGGTCTTTGTGTCCTTCCTCTCTGCCTTTCGTATTAGATCCAGTGGCTTTACACAAATCACTGGAAGTCCCCTTATGTCATTAGAATCATTTCATCTGGAGATCGTGGGGTCCAGTGCTTTCTAATTAGTAACTAATGAGGGGGATACAACCATCTTGAAATAGTTTTAATGCTGTCCTTCCTGGAACACTCCCTGAATCATTTGCCTCGTGTACGACTCCTTTCTTTGCATTGCCTGAATTTAGGATTTTCTATTCTCACGTTCGCTCAAATTCCTGTTGCATTTTTAGCGAAGCTTTTCACGTTGCCCTTATTTTCGCACAAAATCAAGCAAAACTCAGAGGCCTGGGGCACACCGTGATAAAGGTTTCCAAGAGTAGTTGCTCATTATCTAAAAGCTGAGTTAAGGTATCGGGAGACGTGAAGCCAAATGTTCTGTACCATACTTACATACAGTTGATGTGGAAAAATGTCAGTGTTCTGTTTGAAGCTACACCTTAAAAATGTTTCTCTGGAAATATTATCCGAGAGATCTAGCGTAACTTTGTTCAAGCAAACCTATCACGAAGGGGATCTTTTGGTGTTGTTCGATTTGATTACATGGCATTCTTAACGTGCTTTACCTTGAAATTTTACTTTGTTTACTGTGCTGAGCACTCGTGCTAGATCTTTTACTATGGTTAGTTTTATTTGCTTTCATTTTATTTTTTTTTATAACCTGTTTTTCCTCTCCTGTCTACCTGATGATTTTTGAATTGTTTGTCTGTATATAGCTATAGACATAGATGCTACTGGCTTAGATGCAGAAGAAAATGATATTCCAGCAAACCACCGCTCCCCTAAACCCAGTGCAAACAGTGTAACGTCACCCCACTCCAAAGAGAAAAGAATGCCCTTCTTTAAGAAGGTAACATTAACTTCCAAGCTCCCGTCTGCTCAACTGCTCAACCGCACTGCGCCACACTTCTCGTCCTGTTGATTGTCTGCGTCTTTTGATAAGCCAATAACGTGCATGCTCTGTTATTCTTTGTTTCTTTTCCACGCTGCTGTAGCTAAGCAGAAGCAGAGATCGGTAAGTTTACATTGACATAAGCTGTGTTTATCCTGCCACTGGCATCATTAGCATTAAGTCCCACGGTTTTATTAAACGCAGTCATTTCTGTCCCAAGAAAAGAACCTATCAAACAAGCTCATGGAGTCCATGCATTTCAAACTGACTAAATTCAGGGAGTGACCTGTTCAAGCGCTATTACAGTACTTATCCTTTTTGATGGAATAATATCTACCACCAAGGGAATTTGTTTAAACCTTCCAAGATGTCAAAACACTGACAACTCCATATAATGCACCTGTATTGTGCATGCTTATTCTGTCTGTCTTTGTCTCTCTTCTTTTTTCCAGAAATTTAACTTATATCAAGCATATTAAAACCATGATTAGATTCTGATTGATGATATCCAGATACAATAGCTTGTACTAAAAAAAAAATGATTCAATTTTTAATTTAGTCAGTATTTAAACTTCTGATCCACTAGGTGCAAACTCTGCAGATGAACAAGACCAGTGGAAAACTGCAGGCTTGTTTTGGCGGTTTACTGTGAGTTTTTCCTATTGTCATATATAAATCCTCTCCCGATGTTCTTGCCTTCTCCCATAGTCAGGTCGCAGCATCTCACCTGTTGGATAACAGGGCGGTGGCCGTGCGTAGAGCCTTTGCCACCGGCCCGCCAAGGTGCCGCTTGGTGATGCCACAGTGATGCTCCTTGTCCCCTGACTGGAAACCAGGGTATTCCCAAGTGCCCTTCCCTCCAAAGTCTGTCTCCTTTCACACATTTTGTAGCTTGAAAGCATTATTTTTTAAAGACATTCCCCCCGCCCCTGACACACACACACACACACACACACACACACACACACACACGATTGCCATTCAGTCCTTTCTTCTCACACACATCACTTTGCACAGCCTACTGCTGTGCTGTCTTTTGGAATCCTATTTCCTAGCATCACCATGTCCAGCATAATGATGGGTACATCGTGACATGGATGCAAGCATTTTGCTACATGGAGGAACTCTAAAATCATCCATGAAGTGTCAGAGGCTGAACTGTGAAGTGTGTTGTTGTTTTTCTTTTTTTTTTTCTTTTTTTTAATAAATGATGGTTACATTTATAATAGAAGACCTCAGCACTCCAGGCAAAAATGAAAACCTGTATTTTTGCGTTAACATGGACAGCCCCAGCCTGATGTACGTCCACACCAGTGGGCCCATCTCGCTGGTCCTGTCTTCTCGGCGCAACTAAAACTTGCAGCCAAGTGACTACCGGTCTTCATAGCACAGATGCCTAGAAAATTTGCATCCTTCAGATGCTCTGGATCTTACAGAGCAGTGACCTGAACGAAAACCATGTTAGTCAAGATGTGTTTTTTGAAGTTTGCTTTCTCTTAAATTCCCAAACCTTACAGATGTCTATGAACCAAGATTTTTTCAGCTACACAGTTGGAACAAAATAGGGCTAGCGGGAAAGGGTAGATGAAAATGATGGTGTCGTTATCACTAGGGCACAAAGTACCAATATTCCATCAAATAAGGTAATTTCTGTAGCTACCCTACCGAATACGAAGCTGATTGATGACCGGCATGGGTAACCCTTTGCTAGTTGGTAGCCACAGACTGAAGGAACCAAGACCTTATGTATGAAATCCTGGGCCGCTTAACCCTTACAGGCTTGAAATAAAATTTCTTGGTAGCCGTTGCTGAAATATGTGCAATTTATATTCCTGATCCCAACAGTGGAAAAGGTATTCTTCTACTGAATAGTTATAAGGACTCGGCTTCTAAACAGTTTCAGTATGATCCCAGGTGTTATCAATGTAATAACAAATATGCTTATGATGCCTTCGGCACTGGTATTCATTCTTCTTGTGTTACTGATTATGTGGTGAACTTCAATGTAGAGCTCAAAAACCAAAAGCCAACCTGACATTCACCGATAAGATTGTTTTCCATCTTTTAGGTTGCTTTTAGAGTGGTGCTCGTGGCATTTGTGCTGTTACTGTATTATGTTTGTCTTGTTTTTTTTTTTTCCTGTTTGAAAATGTATTCTACCTTTCTTGTGTCTATTAAAATTAATTTTGAACACTAGCTAAAGTTTTAAGGAGTAAAATTGGACAGCACATGGCAGCGTTATTTTTGTCCCCAGAATGGATCTGTCCTCTACTATGGGCGGAATCGCAGGTTGAAACTACAATGTTTTTTACCGCCCACTCCCAGCCCCCACCTGAAGCAAGTTAAGTTTAGTCAACGTCAGAAAGTTTGCAGTGGGCAATTTTAAGCAACCATACACTGTTCTTGGGCAACAGGCTGATGCAGAAATTGCATTCATGTTTGTACATCAGTTTTTGAAATTCTTAAAATAGTTAAAAACATTTTTTTTTGTCTGTGTGATTCTTTAAACATATAGTTTTCAGGCACTCCTTAATGCAGGAAGATTCAGATAGTAATGATTTGTGTACCTCACTGTGGGAGATCTTCTCTCTCTCTCTTTTGCATTAAAAAAAAGTCCTCTGGGGTCCATGTAAGCATTTTCTGCTATGGAAATAGCCAGTTTTAATGTGATCAAACAAATTAGCTGTTACCTGATTTTTTGGGGAAAAATTTTGATCATTTTATGTGAAGCGGTTAAAGCTGAAACTTTTTGGAAGTTTTAGAAATTGCTACAAAATGTAGCTCATTCCCCTGCTCTTCCAAGAAAGAAAGAAACTATCGTAGAAAGGCATGAATTAGTTATGTAACAGAGACATGACCTAGGCCGCTCATGAGAAGCATATTAGATGTGCAAGTTGATAATGAACCTTTTGAGGCCCCTGCAGCATGCTTGAATATGTTATCACACATTAACCCCCTTTCTTCCAAGGCACGTAAAGGCTACATTTTAAGTTTTCAAGTTCCAAGGTAGAGAAACCCAAAATCCAAAACCATGAATCACTAACCTGTGATAGGGATCCTTAGAACAGGCCTGCCTGTTAATTTAAATTCTCACAGTACAATAGGGATTTGCAAGTATTTGGTAATGGGCGTTACAGTGTTCTGAAATTAGGTTTTATCCAGGTAAGACCAATATCCAGGATGCAAAGCTAATAAGACCTTTTTTTTCTCTGCAATTAACCATGTTAGTCTGATCACTCAGCTCTTCAGAAAACTCTCAAATGCATTTAAAAAGCAGTATTAACCTCCAGTCCAGCCTAAACACTTCTTCTGCATGAGGCATGTTTCTGTCCTTCCAACTAGATTTTGCTGAAAAGCAGCACTTCCTGCTTTAGGAACTAATGTGTCAGTAGTATTTCTTGAGGCGAGCAAGAAAACTGTAGACAATTCAGTAAGTTGAAAAACCTTAGGAAAATAAGCCCACCATGCTTTGCTTGGGTTTATTGAGGAAAGAGGCAAGTAAGAAAAATAAAAGAAAGAGAAAGAAAGAAAGAAAGACAGACAGACAAGAAAGAAAGAGAAAGAAAAAAGAAAAGAAAAAAAATTTTTGGAAAGCCGGTGCCTCCTATGACAGAGTTCAGAAAGAACAATTTATACTTAAAATATCTCAGCTCCCCCTGCCTCTTAACCATCTGAAGTCCTCTCCTCTCTCTCTGCAGACAGAGCACACTCCTCCTTATGACGTGGTACCTTCCATGCGACCCGTGGTCTTGGTGGGCCCATCCCTGAAGGGCTATGAGGTGAGTGGCTGCCCTCCGGAGCACACGTGACCTTCACCAGCAGCACTGCTTTGTGACTCCACCTCCCTCTTGAATTGAGACCTTAAAGAGCTCGTAGCAGCAAAGCATGTTATTTTCCAGGCTGTGGTATATAGTGCTTCCTGTTTTGTTCTGTTTTGTTTTTATGGCTGTTGCTTTGGAGATTTTGCTAGCTTTAGTTTACTCAGTCTGGGGGGAAATAGTATCAAACGGAGAGTTGCCCGAAACCACTTGCGATGTCATGTTATTGTCACTGAAACATCAGGATAAGTTGGGGGGACGTTCCCGTTTTAATTGTCACTGCTACCACAACTCAGCAACGGAAATAACGTGACAAGTCTCCCATGCTACTTTTTCCAAAGGGGAAGCATAGGTTTTTAAACAGTCTGAGGAGTAGAAGTGTTTTATCCTAATTAGTAATATTTTTACTGTGTCTTATTAATTTATTGCTTGCTCAATTGCAGGTCACAGATATGATGCAAAAAGCATTGTTTGATTTTTTAAAACACAGATTTGAAGGGCGGTGAGTATTTCAGAATACTGGATTTTGTGGATTTCTTCTTGACGGTGACAAAACCCGGGTGGGACAGGCGTGTGATCCCAAGAGAAAAATGCCCTCTGAGGTCTCTATGGTGACGGGCAAGAAGTCTCATTCAGTTCACTCTGATTCAGTAAATATCTGTCATACTTGTTCAGCACATCCTCAGCCCTGGACTAGCCAGTTCTCTGTCCCTGCACCTGCATCTATAAGCTTTTTGGCCTGTTGACTAGTATCACCCTAAAGTCACCTGGCTCTCAATGCTGCCCAGATATAATATACATCTTCTTCTCACTTTTCTGACGTCTGTACCATCTCCTCGCTCACCAATTCCCAAGCCCCTTGTCATCTCTCTCCCCCATGGAGGCAAACAGAGAACCTCTAGAGTTCCCACGCTCACACCGAGCCCCACTTGCATGTTTGCTGGAATGCCCTCTTTTTTTCCGTCACTACGTTCCTAGCAATGGCCAACCCAACAACTTGGGCACTTAGATCCCTTCCTACCCCAACACAGCTGGAGAATCCTTTCCTTTCTCCTTATCACTACTTCTCATTCTAATGGAAACTCCATCAGCATCTAAAAAGGTACTTTCTCCCTCTGAAGAAAGTTAGAACGTCTGTTCCCCTCTAGCTGCTCCATTTTTCTCCTTTTCTTTACAGCAAAGCTCCTTGAACACATAGTACACACTTGTTCTCCTCTCATACTGAAGTGTACTCCAGTTACGCATCCGTCGCTCAACCCAAACTAGTCCTGTCAGATCGTCCGTGACTTTCACCATCGTTAAATCCAGGGGTGAATCCTCAACCCTCCTCGTAACTGACATGTTGGACTGCCTCATCGTCATTTAAATACTTTGTTTCCTTCAAGCACACTTTCCTGGTTTTTCTTTTATCTCACTTTGTCTCCTTTCTCTCCTTGGCTGGTTCTTTCTCATCAGCTAGACATCTGGGAGAGCCCAGGGTTAAGTCCTTTGGTGTTCTCTCTTCTAGTTACACTCATTCTGTGAATGATTTCATTTTAAGGCTTTAAATAGCACTCCTTCGCCGGTCTGTCCTCCGAATTCCAGACCCATATACCCAGCTGCCTATTAGGATCACCACTAAGATGTCCAATGGATTTCTCAAACTGAACCTCCCAACTCCCCTAAAGCCTGCTCTTCTCATAGTCTTCCACACCTCAGGTATAGCTGCTTCATCTTTTAGTTCTAACACCCATTAGCCGCAAATCATTGAATCATTCCTTTTTTTTAACGGTTATTTATTTATTTATTTATTTTTGGGGGGAGGGGCAGAGAGCGGGGGAGAGAGAATCACAAGTGGCCTCCAGGCTGTCAGCACAGAGCCCAACGCGGGGGTCGATCCCACGAACGGTGAGCTCATGACCTGAGCCTACATTAAGAGTCAGACACTCGGGGCGCCTGGGTGGCTCAGTCGGTTAAGTATCCGACTTCAGTTCAGGTCATGAACTCACGGTTTGTGAGTTTAGGCCCCGCGTCGGGCTCGGTGCTGACAGCTCAGAGCCTGGAGCCCGCTTCGGATTCTGTGTCTTTCTGTCTCTGTTCCTCCCCCACTTGTACTCTCTCTCAAAATTAAATAAAGATTAAAAAAATTAAAAAAAAAAAAAAAAGAGTCGGACACTCAACCACCTGAGCCACCCACGTGCCCTGAATCATTCTTGACTATTCTTTTTCTCTTACATTCCACATCCAAATGCTGTTGTCTGTATCTTTAAAATATATCAAGAACCTACCGACTTCTCACACCTCCTCTGCTATCCTTTTGGTCTAGGACCCCATCATCTTCCCTGGATTATTATCATAAATTGCCTCCTAACTGGTATCATTGCTTCTATCATTGCTTCCTTAATGTCTCTTCTCAATTCAGCAGCCTGAACAACCCTGTTAAACTGTGAGCCGGTTCCCATCACTGGGTTCAGACCCCTCCCATGACTTCTCTTTTTACACAGAGTAAAAATCAGAGTCCTTATAGTGGCCTTTAAGACCCTCTCTGGTCTGACCATGCACACCCCCACACCCTGCCTTACTTCTGACCTCCTCTCTTACGCTCTCCCACTTGCTCATTCTGTTCCTGCTGTACGGGCTTCCTTATTCCGGGAGTGTGCCAGACAGCCAGATACATGCCCACCTCAGGGCCTTTGCACTTGCAGTTCCCTGTGCCAGATACTCTTCTTGGTATATGTGCACACACATACACACACCCATCCCCTCGTCCTTCCTTTTTTCCATGAATCTTTTATGTATTTATTAATTTTGTTTGTTGTCATTCTCCCATAGTTGGAATATAAACTCCATGAGGGCAGGTTTTTTGTTTTTTTGTTGTTTTTTGTTGTTGTTATTGTTTTCAAATCTCTTATATGAACTGTTGTGTTCTCAGTGCCTGGAACTGTGCCCATTGTGAACAATACTTGTGGGTGACTGTTGAATGAATGTCTCCTATATGTGTCCTGCTAGAGAAACGCAGAGATGTTGAAGCCATTCACTGTCTTTGTGGACCTTAGGTGTCGACCATCAGTTGAAACTTCGACCAGTGACATATAAAGTGAATGACAGGGCAGCTCAGCATGTGTGTGTCTGGGGTAAAGAGAGGAGGGGGGAACACTGACAGGGATGTCCTCTCTAGGAAAGGTTTTAAAGTGGTAGCTAAGATTTCACCAACTCGAATTAGAAAGGCATGTCCAGGCATCAAGGTGTGGTACAGCATCATGGGGAAGGCAAGCTAGCTAGAGGTCTTTGAGTCAAGTCCCTCGACAAGGAGTGACTGGTAACAAAGCCAGGGCCATATCTAGTGGGTCGTGTTAATTGGCTTGGACTGAATTCTTTTCCTCTTTTCCCCTTCCCCCTCAGCTTGCTTCAGCAGGTTTTATTGAGCATACTCTATGTGCTAGGCATTGCGAGGAGCAAAATCAGACAAGGGCTTTGGCTTTATGGAGCTTGCTTCAAGTTCACTGAAAGGAAGTCTTGAGTCAGATAATCAATGGGCACTGTGGTCAAGGTTAAGCCACTTCCTGAAGCATCAAAGATATGATAGGAGTCTAAAATGGAGACTTCGAAATTTAAACAAAGAGTTGATTGTAGGGGATGTGGGAACATACTGGGCTGGTTTAAATTTCTGTATTTTTAACAAGACATATTTGGTGCCTCTCCTCAATACTCCTTTCCTTCTTGTATCCTAACAACACAGGTGGAATAGATGGTATCTGTGGGTTTCCGTGTTCTTTTATATTTCTTAATATACTGCTTTTTCCTTGACCACACCTGCTTCTATAGCCATTTCTAATTTATATTGGCTTTCAGCAAGGGAAGCCAGGACAAGAAAAGGACTGAAAGAGGCAGAAAAGGAAAGCAGACACTGATCTGAGGTATAAAAAAGACTTGGTAATCAAGATACACCTAATCAAACGCTCCTAATTTGGTTTTTTTCCCCATAACTTGATGAAGTATTTTTCACTTTGTACCAGGAAGACATAGTCTTTGGCTTGGTCCAAGGCAACATGTCGGGCACTGGCCAAGTGAAAAAGGCATAGTCCTGACCAGGCTTAGTTACTTTTCAGTTCTTCATTGTTGCCTCTGTCATTTATCCTAGTTTGGGATGGTCTTCTTGAGAATGCACACCCAGAAAATTCTGTTAGACAAAGCACTATGCTTTCTGTCGCTCAGTTAGCCCACTGTCCTTTCCAAAACACCAAAGATGGAGAAATGAGATGGTATTTCCTTGCTGTCTAAACCTAGTAAGTTCTGAATTTGGAAGACAGATGCCAGCCATAGGGTATATCTTGGACCCATGTTCTAAAGTATTAGCCATTCAGGCTGATTCCATTTAAGAGACAAATGAACCAAATATGTGAATACTATATTGATTTGCTGCTTCTGGCCAGGAGTAATTTCCACGTGGTTTTATTAATGGGCCTGCCTTGGCTTATCTGACCCATAAAGCTCACGTTTAACACTCTAGGCTTGGGATCACCTAGTAAAGATCCTCAAAGGAATTAACAGGGTCCATAAGATACACTTACAAAAATCCATGCAAAAATTGAATTTTTTAACACATGGCAAGACATCCAGAGTCCCTGAATCATTAAATGTCTTTTGGTTTTGGCACGAATAGGGGAAGGAAACTCATCACTTCCCTATACGTGGAATTTTAGAAGGGGAAAACTACTTCTTAATTATCTATGAAATAAACTAAATTTATTTTTAAAAATTGGAAGCCCAAGGGGAAGAAAATATAAGAGGAAGTGTTGGTAAGGAAGAGACTGTTGACAGGAATTCTTTTCTGTTCTTAAACCTAGTTAGGTTCATTTGTTGAAGCCCTGGAGAGTTGTCAGAATCGTGATCCTTGCTGTTGAATAGCGTTAAAGTGTGTCAGGTCAAAGAAGAGATGATAAATCATTATCTTCTCTCTGTTGTGTGCAGTGGAGTAGCCCATTTAAAATCAGATCCATCCTAACCAACTGTGTCGTGTAAACAAAGCAATCTTCGGATTCACCTTGTAGGACATTGACAGGTAAATTAACAAGGAAATTGAGGACAAGAAGGAGAGCTACCATCAGTGATAAATTTGGTTTTCCTTCCTAGTGACTTTGCAAATGTTAGCCATCAGCACTGAAGTGTCTGGAATGCGAGCTGAATTGTAGGGATACGTACGCTGTTGAATCTTCTGTGAGGGAATTTTACTGCAAATCAATAATCCTGGGAAACATTACATCGCTGTATTCTGTCGTGTGGATAATTTGCTTAGACGTGAAGACAGCTTCTTCTAAACTGGTGGTTATCTAGCCTGGATGCATATTAGAATCCTCTGCGGCACTTTAAAAATAAATCCGAGCAAACAACAAAGGCTTTGTGCCGCCTGTGACCAAACCCAATCTCTAAGGAAGGACCTAACGTCACTTTCAAAGCCTCCATGGCAGTTTTGATATTCCGAGAGTTGAATCGTCCCCCAAATTTTGCCCTTGTAATTTTCAAGGTCCCTCTTTTGGCGGAACCCCAAGTGGTGACAATCCCCAAGGCACACTTAAAGGAGTTGAAATAGGATAGTGACCCCACTTCACACAGCTGACAGAGCTGCCCACCGAAGCAGGTCGTTGGGTGCTCAGCTGAGCATACCATGTGCGGAAAGGTCTGAGCATGTGAGGGAAGGAGGATGTGTTACTATAGAAAATCCCGTCCTGCTGCTGAATCAGTTTCCCCACAGGCCGACTGGTGCTCTCTGGTCTCTCTGTCTGGTCACCACTGTGTGCCCAGAGCGGTGCCCATCACCGGGCAGCTTGCCTCCCAGGGAGTGCCCAGACCCAGACTGTGGTCGCCAGCAGTACCTGGGTCCCATCCAGCTGTACTGCTGCAGTGCCCCCCACTTCAGATGCTCACTCTTCCCTCTGCCTAGAACACCCTGCTCACAGTGTCCGTGTGGCTCATTCCCTCACTTCCTTCATGCCCCTGACCAAAGGTCAGCTTTCCTGAAAGGTCTTCCCTGAACACAAATGTACCCTCCCCTGCACCCCATCTGTGTCTTCATGACCCTCCATTATTTTTGTAATGGCTTTCTTAACACCTGGCATCACACATGTGTCTGCTTCCTTCCTCTCTCCCTACATCCCACAAGAATTTGAGTTCCAGAAGAGCACCCTCATGGCTGGCACATAGTAGGCACTCAATAAATCGGTGTTGGATGAGTGACCCCCTCCGTGGTCAGGCAGATGCTCAATTGTCACCTCCTTTGCAGCTGGAGCTTCCCAGATTGTGTCACCCTAGCTACTAGACCCACCCCCAAATAAACAAAAACATGTTAAACGATTACTAAGCATTGGGTGTTTCACCTGTAGCGTGATTTCACTTGTGAATGCATTTTGAAATAATAATGAAACTATGTTTAGATTGATGTTTTAGTGTCTCTTTTCTGGTTATTGCTTTTCTTACATGTTAAATAAAATTCTCCTCAGTGAACAAAAAGCCCAAAAATCCAATACTTATTTTTTAAAAAACAGCAGTCCCACTCAGCAGTAAGAAAAAATGGAAATGTACAACAATGTGGCTGAATCTCAAATCCGCTATGAAAAGTAGAAGGCATTCCATTCAGAAGGCTACAGTGATATTCTGGAAAAGGCGAAGCCAGAGGGATGAAAAGCAGATCTTTGGGTGCCAGGGTTAGGGAAGGGGGGAGAAGACTAACAATAAAGGGGGCAGCACAAGGGAATTTGGGGGGGGGGTGTTGGTAATGGAACTATTTCTTATCATGACTGTGGTTGCAGATAGAGGATTCTATGAATTGGTCCAAATTGATGGAATCAGTCACCAGAAAGATGAATTTTGTGACATATAAACGCACATTTCTTTACAACAGCCCGCAGTCCCTTCCCCCATTTTACCAAATGCCCTGTGCTTCAGTTGACAACCACTCTAAACTACTTTAGGTGGCCCTTTTGCTTCGTTACTCCTTACCTCTAGATAACGTGCTCGATTTGCTACTTGAGTTTTCGGTGTTAGGCTTTATCTATTGACTTCCTACCTTGCAACATATTTACCTCTCCTGCATCTTACAGGACACATCTTACCTGCACACATCTCCTCTTTCAGTCCCCCAACGGTTAAATCCTAATTTCAGCTGGTTCCATTTTTACTATGTATTATGACCTTGTGGGTAATATTCAAAGGAGCCATACAGCACGCTAAAGTTCTTTCTTTGGTGTTTTCTCATGGGAACCATGAGATAAGTAATTTTACCTTTCATGCTTGCTTAACTTTCTCTGTATTTGGCCCTAACTGAGCCCTTAATTCCCCAGTTGTCTGAACCACTCCGCGCCCCCCCCCCAACCCCCACCCCTGCAAGCGTATTGAAATGCATCCTGTAGTCACTCAACTTCCTGAACCTCTGGGGGCCTTCTGTCATTCTGCGACATCTTTCACCTTTATTCTTGGGGTTTCCTTCGCCCCCCCTTTTGGGTTGGAGCCCCTCTTCCTTAGATCCTTTGATCGCTTTCAGGGTTTACCCTGTCATCTCAGTCCACAACATCCTCTAGTAGTTTCCCTAGAAAAGTACAGAGTTTTGGAGGCCCTGAATATCTAATAGTGTCTTTAAGCAACTCTCCCATTTGAGAGTTAAAATGGCTATAGAATTCTGATTGGAATAATTTCCCCTTAAAATTCTGACAACTTTTTGCCCCATTATCTTCCGGCTTCCATTGTTGCTGTTAAGAATTACAGGACACATGGGGCACCTGGGTAGCTCAGTTGGTTAAGCATCTGACTTCGGCTCAGGTCATGATCTCACAGTTCATGAGTTCGAGCCCCATGTCAGGCTCTGTGCTGACAGCTCACAGCCTGGAGCTTGCTTCAGATTCTGTGTCTGCCTCTCTGTTTCAAAAATAAACAAACATTAAAAAAATTAAAAAGAATTACAGGACACTTAGTGTGGGACCTGTCTTTATCCTTTGTCCCTCATGTCATGAAATTTGTGAAGACTGAGTCCCGGTGTAGAACTTTGAACCTTTGTGCCCATCCTTTTCAATTTGGATAATCAGACTCTTATGGAATTAGTAATTTTTTTTTTTTTTTTTTTTTGGTTTCCTCTCCTCTGCTTTCTTGATTCTCTTTTTTTCTGGGACTCTTATTATTTGGAAGTTGAATATGCTGGGTAATTCTCTAACTTTCATACCTTCTATTTTCTCTCTCTTTGCCTTTTACTCTTACTTTGTTTTATCCTTTAGATTTTCTTATGTTCCAGCTATTGTTTTGAATTTTTATTTCTACTTTTTAATTTCCAACGACTCATTCTGAGTTTCTAAACAGAAATTTGTTAGTTTCCTGGATATAATAATCTCCTGGCTTTCAACTTTGAATACAGCTGGCCCTTGAACAACACGACTTTGAACTTGTGTGGTTCCACTTATATGAGGATTTTTTTTTAATGTTTCTTTATTTTGAAAGAGAGAGAGCAGGAGGGGCAGAGAGAAGGAAAGAGAGAATCTTAAGCAACCTTCACACTGCCAGCACAGAGCCTGATGTGAGGCTTGAAACCACGAAACTGCAAGATCATAACCTGAGCCGAAACCGAGAGCCAGATGCTCAACTGATTGAGCCACCCAGGTGCCTCTGCCTCACTTTTTGAGAAAGAGAGAGCAAGGGAGCATGTGTACATGAGCAGGAGACGTGCAGAGAGGAAGAGAGAGAATCCCAAGCAGGCTCCACGCTGCCAGCGGAGAGCCTGATGTGGGGCTCAATCTCAAGAAGTGTGAGATCAGAACATGAGCTGAAATCAAGAGTCACTCAACTGACTGAGCCACCCAGGCGCCCCTATGAGATTTTTTTTCAATAAATATATTGGAAAATTGGGGGGAGGAATTGTGACCATTTGAAAAATCCTGCCAGTGAACCAATTAGAAATACTGGAAAATTAAGAAAAAGTTAGGTATTATTATAAGAATACAGAATATATAACATACAAAATATGTGTTTATAGCTTATTTACATTATCAGTAAGGCTTCCAGTCAACAGTAGGCTATTAGTTAAGTTTGGGGGCAGTCAAAAGCTCCATGTGGATTTTTGACTGCACAGGGTGTTGGTGCTTCAAACCCCCATGTTGTTCAAGAATCAACTATATTATTCATACTGTTGCTTTTCCTGTTTGTTTTGGTCTCTCTCATGTTAGAGCTTTTCCTAAGACTCTCAGGGAGCGCTGTGGGGCTCCTAAGAATGGGGGTATCACATGATCACTTGGAAATTCTGTGCTCACAGGTGGGGCTTGTCAGCTTTATGCTTCCCTATAGGACAGGCTCACTGGACCATCTAATTGGAAACCTCCAATGTCGCTATCTTGGGGTCTCCTCCCTTTGGCAGTTTTCCCATGGAAAGATCTTCCATTCTGACCCCTGGAGGATGTAAGCCTGGCTGTCAGAACTGTAAGACAGGGAAGAGGGCTGGTGGCCCAACATTTAGAATCCTTTCTTTTCCATGTAGTGTCCCTGTCCTGTCTCTGCCTAGGGTCTCCTGGTCAGGGGCCCTGTATTTTACTGCCTGTAGGGAATCAACCAGTGGTGTTAAATCACACGGAGAAGGGAGTATCACCTGGCGACTCGAGGGGAGGTGGGGGGCTAGAACTCTGAAACAGACTTTTCACCAAACCTCGTGTTTTTAGTTTTGCCTTCTTCTTCAGCGGTATGATGAGGCTTCTATTTTACTCAACTGTTCCCGTTACTGACTTAGATATTTACTTCTCTGGGTCTGTCATCTTACTGTTTCCAGCTTCCAAATTGTGGTGCTCTCATTTCTACCAGACCTAAAATGAGCCCCCTAATTCCTTACTGTCACAACACCCTATCTGTCCTCTCTCTGACAGCCATCTTGATCTTTTAATTATTTTGTTAATTTTCTTATTTATTGCCCATCTCTTCCACTAGACTCTTAAGTCTGGTAGAGCGCTTCGTCCTTGGTAAGCACACAACAAATGCCGAGTAAGGAGGTGCAGGATAAGCCAAAATGAATGATTAGTCATTAACAATTCATTAAAAATGATTTTTAGGGGCGCCTGGGTGGCTCAGTCGGTTAAGCGTCCGACTTCAGCTCAGGTCACGATCTCGCGGTCCGTGAGTTCGAGCCCTGCGTCGGGCTCTGGGCTGATGGCTCAGAGCCTGGAGCCTGCTTCCGATTCTGTGTCTCCCTCTCTCTCTGCCCCCCCCCCCCCCCATTCATGCTCTGTCTCTCTCTGTCTCAAAAATAAATAAACGTTAAAAAAAAATGATTTTTACCTGAAAATAATGTTCACCATATATCTCAAATCTAGATGCGTTTTGGGAATGTACTTCTATCCCCTTTTATTCAACTAGTAACCTCAGGGTCTTCTGTTACTTTTCGCCCACAGGATATCCATCACAAGGGTCACGGCTGACATCTCGCTTGCCAAGCGCTCAGTGTTAAACAATCCCAGCAAGCATGCAATAATAGAAAGATCTAACACAAGGTCAAGCTTAGGTAAGTCTGTGCAGTGCTGATGAGCTTAGGCTATTGAAACATTTCTCTCCTGACGTTGCCAATGAGAAGCTCTAACTAGATGATAATTCCATGTGTCATAGAGCAGAGAAGAAATGGACCCGTGTTGCCAGGGGCAGGTTTTACAGTCTTCGTGATTCATGATATGGAAAGGTTTGTTAGGATAGTTGCGAGTTAAATGTTCCACTGGCTGTCAGCGTTAATGTTTTGGTTGGGTTTTTTTCCTTTCCCCCACTAATGTGAGCTTTGGTGTCTAGAGACTCTAAAACTTCCTGGCTTTGCATTGGTGTTACCGTGGGCAAGTTCGTTGATGTCTTTAATGCCTAGTTTCCTCATCTAAACAACAAAGAGAGAGAGAATTAACTACCTTGTAGAATTATTGTAAGGATTAAACATAGTATGTTCTCCATCAGTGATGGCTATTATCCAAAGACCCTCGGTAAGTGAATTATATACAGTGAATTATATCAATGATTATAAGTGAATTATATCAATGATTATGTCATATTCAGGATAGTGTGTGTCGGGGGGGATGGGTAGGTGTTGAGATAAAAGATAAAATTCGTTACTGGCCATTTTTAACTGATATTATATACAAAAACAGTATAGAGATTTTAGTGAACATGTCTACAGGGTTGTGTTTGGATACTGTTTATAAACGTGCTGATTTGCTCAAATGAGATAGTTTAGCAGTTATTTCTTCTCTGTGGCATGTGCTTGGAGTTTTAGGTTAATCATGGTCACATTTCACTCACTGGGTTGTTAGGTTCTGTTATTATAAAGTAATTTTTCTGAGAGTTTGAGATTTTCTCAATTTAAAAAAAATTTTTTTTTTTAGTTTATTTTTGAGACACAGCATGAGCAGGGGAGGGGCAGAGAGAGAGGGAGAGACGGAATCCAAAGCAGGCTCCAGGCTCTGAGCTGTCAGCACAGAGCCCGATTCGGGGCCCAAACTCACAAACCACAAGATCATGACCTGAGCAGAAGTCGGACGCTCAACCGACTGAGCCACCGAGGCACCCCTGAGAGTTTGAGATCTTTATATAAATTATTATATAAATCATAGAGAAACTATTAAAAATAATAAACTATCTGTTAGTAATATGTAGAATACCTTAGAAAACTCAGTTTGGTTCCTCACCTAAAAAAAAAACCCTCACTGACTACACTTGGGTAATAGAGCACTGGTTCTGGGATCAACCCCCACGGTGAGCTCTGAGCTGACAGTGTGGAACATGCTCGTAATTCTCTCCCACCCCTTCCCCCCCTGCCATCACTCTCAACACTTTTAATGAAACTTTTAGAAAAAAAAGAAAAAAAGGAGGGAAAGAGGTAGAGAGGATGATAGGGACTTAGAGTGAGAGTGAAGAGAAGCTTCTGGACAACATTGTTCTCTACCTTAGCTGTGAGTGTATGGTTTAAAAGAGGGAGGTGGGAGATGACACCAGAGAAGCAGAGGAGAGATATTAAGGGATTTGGAGCTTACCCTTAAGGCATTATGGAACCATGTATCGTAGGTTTTAGGCATTTATTCATCCATTTAACAAATACTTGAGTACCAACCATGTGCTAGGCATTATTGTAAGTGTTGGGGACACAGATGTAAAGGACACCAACTCCTCACTCTCATAGAGTTTTTATTTCATAAGGAACACATGGACAAAAGTGAGCAGATATAAAAGTCCGTGGTTCAGGAGTCTGGAAAGAAAAGGCGGGCCAAGGGGTAGAGAAAAACTAAGAAGAGTGATTTTACATGGGGATGTTGGGGGAGCCTCTTTGAAGAAGCAACATTTTAGCAGAATGACTTACGTTGTGAATTCTCTGGCCTTACAGTAAGCTACCCGTGAAAAGACGGTCTTGGGCAGAGGGAGCTGAAGGTGCAAAGGCCCCGTGGTGGGAGTATGTGTGATGTGTTTAAGGGATAGCAAGGAAGCCAGATGTGGAACAAGCAGAGGCCAGGGGTTGGGAGGATGAGGTCAGAGAGACTGTGCCTGATCATGTAGGACTTTGTAGGCCTTTTATTGTGGATGCGGTAGAAAGGTGTAGGAAAGCAGACGTGGCACCATAGGACTTGTGTTTTAGAAGGATCACTGACAGCATTGTGGAGAAGAGAATGGAAAGGGGCAAGAGCTAAGCCAGGGGAAATTCAGATTGAGGTTGTTTCAGGGAAAAATAATGTCCTCCGTGCAAAAACTAATAAAATGGGTGCCTTTAGAAGCATCTCCTCTCAGTCCAATTCTTGCCCTGTCAGGTCATTTAGTAGTCGTGGTCATTCATCATTCAACTTAGAGATTAAGAGGATTGACATCAGACAGGGGTGAAGGGAATGAGTAGAATGAAAGGAGAGAGAAGAGAGCCGGGATCTGGCAATCTGTTGAACCTGGAACATGAAGAAGCCGACTCCAGCACGAGCTGTAAGGTTCTGCTTTCAGGAACTGGGTCATCAATGGTGTTGTTCTGGGGAGAAGGAATTCAGGAGGAGGAGCTTGGCTGGAGTAGTGCGCTGGGTAGGGGGATAAGGAAAATGATGACTGCGTTTGTGCACATGTTGAATTTGCAGTGTTACGAAGCACGCAGATGTCCAGCAGGCAATCGATTGTATAAACAGATCTGGAACTCAGCAGAGGACGGGGCTTAAGGTGCAGTCAATTCTTAGTAAGTCTCCGTGGACACTGAATTAGCAAATACTGAGTCTTTGCTCCCAGGGAAACGCAGGGGTAGGTTTCTCTGGCGATTTTAAGTTTTCCTTATGGTAGCACTAGGAAATAGGCACTTATAGCAGGAGAATGGTCCAGTGATGCCCGTACATGTTGAATTACAAGTTGTGGGCGTTATGTGGACTCTGTTGTAGAGGAAACACGTTTCATGTTACAACGTGGTACAAAACCGATACTTTTAACATTCCAGATATGTAAGTTTATGTATATGCTATACCTTAAGATTCTTCTATATTTAGTAGAGCTTAAATTTGAGAAGATCTCCCTCACCTCAAAGATCAATTTCAGCAATCACTTCTTTTACAGAAGGATGAAAGATCCGGTACAGTGAAGATAGAATTTGATAGGTAAAAATTTGCTTTATACGTAAGCTTTTAGAAAAGCTCCGTTACAGAAACCAAAAGTACAGTATGTTGCCTTTGGAGTTCATTATGCTGATGTACCACCGTATGACATGAAGGGAAAGAAAACTTGGAAAAATTTGAAGCTTTAAGTACATCTTTTGTACTGTTTTGGGGTGGTACATGACTTCTTTGGATGGACAGACGGCTTTATTTGTAGCCATAGGATTCATACAAGTTCTAACTTTGTTTTTCCAGTTGTAATGTTGGTCAAGCATCACAATCTAAGATATCTACATTAGATACATTTCACACTTAGAGAATGCAGAAGAACATTACACTCTTAAAAATATTACTTGAATTAAGATAGTTAAGCCACAACAAGGTTATAAAGCTGTAGCAAGGTTATAATTGGAATAAAAATGTAAAGATAAGGTAAATGTAGAGAATATGTAAATAATATTAGTCATGTTTTAAAACACTATTATGAAAAAAAATAATCAGAATATACCATTTTTATTTTTTAAACTGTTATTAAATTCAGTTATGTAGGGAAGTTAAAAGTGTAAGGAACTTCAGGTATTTATCACTCACTTTCGACATTCATGGCCAGTCTTGTTTCAGCTCCAGTCCTCTCCTTTGTCCTCCAACTGTCTCTGGATTATTTGGAAACAAGTCCCAGACATCATTACAGATTTTATCTGTAAATATTTCAGTACCTATTTCTAAAGATTAGGGACTCTCTTTATTTAAACCATAATGCCATTATCATATCTTAACAATACATCCCTAGTATCATGAGATTTCTATTCAGCCATGTATCATTTCCTAATTGTCATATATATTTTTTTATATTTTACTCACTTATGCGTTGTAAATATATAAAGTCAGGATGCGAATTAAAGTCCACAGTGATTGGTTCAAAGGTCCTTAAGTTTCTTAGTCTATAGTTTTCCATATATCTTTTTTTTTTTCCCTCGTAACTTTTTGCTTAAAGGGTCTGGGTCACTTATGCATAGTTTTCCATAGTCCAAAGTTTGCTAACTGCATTATAGTGTAGTTTATTTAATTGTTCTGTTTCTTATAAACTGGTAGATCCAGAAGCTTAATCGGGTTTTGTTTTTCCTTCCTGCAAGATTGTCACGAGTAGCATGTAACCAAATATTATTTTAAAGCTGGTATTGCAGGTGGTTTAAGTCCAGATTTTAAAGACATCCGGGTGAATAAAAGGAGTCTAGTCATAACATGTTGTGAGGCAGATGATTAGTGACTTATCTTTTCTGCAGTAGTGTAAATTGTCTCCAGGAATCTTCTGCACAGAACCAAATAAGAGGACTTGAAAGGTATTCTGTAGGGCTAGGAGTCTCAAGGAACCTGCCCTTCATGGTTGTAGTGGACACTGCAAGCTGCATGCTAGGCTTGACAGATCTATGCTTCTGGCGCTTCTGGCTATTTCACTTTAAGTTTAAAAATTCAGCTTCTCATTCACACTACATTTCAAGTGCTCAGTGGCCGCAAGTGCCTAGTGCCTGGCTATCGGGTAGACGGCATTGATACAGACTATTTCCATCATCACAGAACATTCTATTGGACATCCTGTTTTAGATTCTAGAAAGATCATGGGGTAGACAGACTGAATGAAATTTCCCTGGTGTTCAAGCATATTTTTAGTTGATAATTTTTCTATAAACCTTATCGTTTGGATTTTTGCTTTTTTCTGTTTTTTTTTTTTTTAAATGTTTGTTTGAGAGAGTGCAAGCAAGGGAGGGGCTGAAGGAGAGAATCTCAAGCAGGTTCCATGCTGTCAGCAGGGAGCCGGATGCAGGGTTCACACTCACAAACCGTGAGACCGTGACCTGAGCAGAAATCAAGAGTCGGATGCTCAACTGAATGAGCCATCCAGGTGCCCTGTAGTGCTGCTTCTAATGGAGAACCACCCTTTTAGAATAGGAATACTGCAGGGCCATTCGTCTGTTGGTAGAAACCATGAAAAGTGTGTTTTTGGACAAGTTTGTTATAGATACCATTAACGTCTCTCCTGTTTTTAATGTTGTATTTCAGCTTGCTAATACATTTATCTAGATTATCATATCCAGAAAGCATACCAATAGGTAACAGTATAAACACAGATTAAGCTGATACAGTTGAAAGAAAGGTGGTGACAGTTGCTATGGTAACGTGGTCAGAAACAAACACATTGTTTCTATTTCACAACATTTTTATGAAATGATTTCACAGAGTGAAGTCACACAAAGCACAAAAAGTAAGTCAGCACAAACAGCCAACTATTTTGATTTTCCTACTCAAACTGTTATACTGGAAGCAAATTTTATAGCTCGTTGAAAGAATTCCCTCAATTCTAAAGGTACTTTGGAGAGACAGCTCTTTCCAAAGGATACCTTTTATCAGCTCTGTTGCCTATGAACATTAACCTACTGGCTGTCCTACCTGCCTTCCAGGTGAAGAAACAGTGTAGCATTTTACTTTATTTCTATTGGGTCTAAAAATACTTTAATTGAACTCTGCTTCACCTTTTACAGCGGAAGTTCAGAGTGAAATCGAAAGGATTTTTGAACTTGCAAGAACATTGCAGCTGGTAGTCCTTGACGCAGATACTATTAATCATCCAGCTCAACTTAGTAAAACTTCCTTGGCCCCCATTATAGTATACGTAAAGATTTCTTCTCCTAAGGTAAGTGGGGTTGTTATTGTCTGCTCTCTAATCACACTTCACTGTGGTGTTTATGTTGTGCTTTACACTTATAAAAGGCTATGTTTCTAACATCAGGAGTGTGAAGAGACAGGGTAGTCAAGAGTTCTTAATATAAGCGAACACCATAGTTAGTTTCATGGCTTACAACAGTGATTCCTAAAAGTGTGGTCCCTGGTTTCCTGGAGGAAGGTTCTGAGAAACTTGCTGAGAGTCCACAAGGTTAAAATGATTTCCACAGTAATACTGAGACATTATTTTCCTTTTTCAGTGTTTGGGCATTTGCACTGATGGTGCAAAGGTGGGTAAAAGTTAAGTGTCCATGACTCGAGACTGGTACCAGACAGCACCCGCAGTGAAGAAAACCACCCGCAGTGTCCTGACACAGACGTAAAATTTGACTCTTCAATACAAGCCTTTTCAGTATCCTGTGTAATGAAACAGGAAGTACATTTGAAAGTGCTTCAGCTACAGTTTTAGCAGTTAGCTATCTTGAGGACACTTCGAGATACAAACTCAAGTAGCTTCTTTTTTCATGGAACACCATTTTTATTTGAAAGAACAACTGGCATACTATGTTTATTCAGACTTGCTTATTTGGCAGATCTTTTCCCATTTGTCACCAGTGATAAAACTGAAGGTTTCAAACAAAAGAATAGAATTTCAGAAAATTCGAATCTACCTGAGAGCTTACCAGGTTCTCAAAAGACAGACTTTTCTGAGATTAGTGGTAATAGCAAATACATTCTTTTAAAAATGTGTCAGAAGATCTGAAGAACTCAGTGCACCATTGGTTTTCCAGATGATGAATGAATGATGTTACAAATCATGCCTAGTAAAAGATCCGTTCAAATTTCAAGACAGGGCAATGGAATTTAAGAGTAAGAGAAGTTCATGGATAGGGTGTTAGCTTTCACGTGCAGACTGTCGTGAAGAAAGTAGTTTGGTGTAATGTTAAAAGACAATATCCACAGTTACCTGCAAAGGCTATTAAAATACTCCTCTTCTGAATTCCCTATCTGTTGAAGGATAAATTTCTTCACATATTCCAACCAAAACAATACACAGTAGCAGGTTAAAAGTACATGTAGCTAGGAGACTTTGCAAAAAACTATAGATAGTTGTACAAAAATAAGTAATATGTTCACATGTAACAGGCGTATGTTCTAAAGCTCTTGGGGTTCTCAATTTTTGTAAACATAAAGGAGCCACGAGACCAGAGGTTTGGTAAGCTTCAGCATAAGCTCCATGCCAGCTGGGTATTTTTTTTGAAGCCTGCACCTGACGTGTGTGTGAACGCGTTAATTCTGCAATCTTAGACATTTTGTAGCTCAGTCTGTTGAGCTGCTTCTTCAGCTGAGTGCAGATGTTCTCCCGTTACGCCTTATCTCGCACAGGTTTTACAAAGGTTAATAAAATCTCGAGGGAAATCTCAAGCCAAACACCTCAATGTCCAGATGGTAGCAGCAGACAAACTGGCTCAGTGTCCTCCGGTAAGTGGTCTCTCGGAACGGTACAATCCACTCCGCGTCCTCAGACCTGGCATCATATCCACAAGGCAAGCACACAAACACCGGACGGAATTCTCCCCACCGAGCCGTGGTCCTCACTCCCAAGAGGTGAACTGCCCCACCCATTCCCACAAGCACTTGTCTAGATCATGGCTTACAAAAAGCTACAGTGCATTCCGTGGTGACCGTGCGCTGTTAGTATCTAATTGTCTTAAATGAAACAAGATCGTGGTTTCAAAAATTTCGTTGCTAAAATGGATTTGGGATTACTATTCACTTCCAATAATAGGGAGCAAGTTGCTGGCTCTTAACAACTGAGAAATTGATTTGAGACCATGTAAAAACAAATTTCTGAACACTCAAAACACCTTCTTCCTTCTAATCCCTCCTTTACCTATCATGCTTTGGGACCCTAGATCACCTCTGGGTTTTTGTTTTGATATGCAGGTATAGCAGAAGCTATAAGAGTTCTGATTATATTAATTTTCTATTGCTTAGAATATTTGGAAGTTTGCACCCTGTCAAATCATCTGTGGTTTCAGCTTTTTTCTGCCAAATTTCATGTCCTAAACGGGCCTCAGTCGTTTCCAAGATTAAGTTTTTCATAGTCTCCATGTCAAAAAACAGGCCTCTTCTGTACTGTCCAGATTGTATTTTTGTTTTCTTTTTTTACTTCTCTTTTCTGTCGTGTCCTAAACAACTTTCACGACACCTTTCATATTCTGGTGATTGCCACGGTTAAGCATCGAGGGTTGTAAATGATGATCTCAGGCGGACAGACTGGCAATCAGACTCAGCAGGGCAGTCAGCCAGTTAGGTAAGGAGAAAGCAGGAGCACACAAGCAAATACAAAGTGGTGCAGCTCTTGAGCCCCTCCCTCGTGTGAGTGTGAAACTCACTCGGTGCGGGGCTGGCTAAGTGGGCCACCTGAAGTGTCTGTCTCTGCAGGAGCTGTTTGACGTGATCCTGGACGAGAACCAGCTGGAGGATGCTTGTGAGCACCTTGCCGACTATCTGGAGGCCTACTGGAAGGCCACCCACCCCCCCAGCAGCCATCTCCCCAACCCTCTCCTTAGCCGGACTTTAGCTACTTCGACTCTGCCTACTAGCCCCACTCAAGCCTCTAATTCACAGGTAAGAGGAGCTCTTCCTTACGCCCTAGAAACCGAGCTGCCTTAGGTCACATGGCCGGGATCCACTCCCAGTCACCCAGCACAGCACTCCTTCCAGTTAGAGCAGCTCCATCCACACTGAGTCATTTACGGGTGCACAGCTCCCACTGAAGACAGTAAACAAACCAGGTAAACAACATACTACAGATGTATATAAACTTTAAAACTCCCTAACTACATGTTCTAGAAGACAAGGATAGAATTTCCTATACAATCTGTATAGCACAACCATGGAATCAGACTGCCTGGGGTCACGTTCCCGCTCCACCGCTTACTCTGTATGCAAGTTTGGAGAAGCTCCTCACGTGCCCCTTGCCTCACGGAGACTGATGGCAACCTGTCCCCTACGGCCGCTGCATTAATGAATTAATACACAAGACAGACTTAGGACAGTACATTCCTCATGCTAAGTGCTGTTGGGAGCACCTGTCATTTTACTTTTTTTCCCCTCAATCCAAAGCCAACATCTTAAGCATTTTTTATCTTCCCATGTGTATTCAGGTAGAGGTAGTTAAATGTGCCCTTGTGTGCAGAAAATCCTTAAGGCCCTGAATCTGATTTGAACTCCAAGAGAACATATAAAAGGATCCCCTCCCCCCTTCATTTACTCATTAAGGGGAAAAAGAAAGTTCCTCTGTATGCTGTTGTAGGCTCTTACAAATTCAAGTCCAGTATAATGTAGTACAAACCTTAGAAATGCCACTGGGTGTTATCAGACGTACGGAGTAACTGAGTAGGTGAGATTTCATTCTAGAAACTTAGAGGGGAATAAACCTGAATGCATGGGCTTGCTTTTCTGACATGTTAGTTCCTGACGCTCTGGCCTTGGCTCATGCCTGCACTGACTTCCTCCCGTGCCAGGGTTCTCAAGGAGATCCGAGGACTGCGCGCTCTGCTCCTGCCCGTTCCGCCTCCCAAGCTGAAGAAGAGCCCTGCCTGGAACCCGTCAAGAAACCCCACCACCGTTCTTCGTCCTCCGCCCAGCACCACAGCCATCGTGGTGGCACGAGTCGAGGCCTCTCCAGGCAGGAGACGTTTGACTCGGAAACCCAGGAGAGTCGAGACTCTGCCTACGTGGAGCCGAAGGAAGACTACCCCCCCGAACACGGGGACCACTACGCCCCACACCGCGACCACAACCACAGAGAGGAGCCCCACGGGAGCAGCGAGCACAGACACAGGGAAGCTCGACACCGTGCCAGGGACCTGGATCGAGAGCAGGACCACGGCGAGTGCAACAAACAGCGCGGCCGGCATAAATCCAAGGATCGCTACTGTGACAAGGATGGAGAAGGCATAGCCCGGAAACGGAACGAGGCTGGGGAGTGGAGCAGGGATGTTTACATCCGCCAGTGACTTCTGCCCTCTTGTGTGTTTGTTCTTTTTTTTTTTAAGTCTTGTATGACACCATCCTCAGACTAAATCTCTGGGGTCTACATTGCAGTCAGATGTGATCTGTCTTGTATACTCTGTATTGCTGTTGCTTGAATAGCAATAGCATGATTGATAAGGAGTATTAATATACCTTTTTTTTTCCTTTTGCAAGTGCTACGTAAGTTGGCCTCGTATGGCTGCAGTGCTCCGGTTGTATACTGGACTTTTCAAAAACTGTTTGGGATAGCTGCCACTTGAACAAAATCTGTTGCCACCCCGGTGGCTTTAGTATTTTAAGAAACATAGTTGATGTTTTCAAAAATGTAGTTAATGTATCCAGCAAGCCAGAATTGGCCCAGATAAAAGTGGAATTTCCTGATTCTCCAGATTTTAATATGTAGGCACCAGATCTGCATACTCATTTATCCATGGACCACTGTTTCTTGCTTGTACCTCTGGCTGACTAAATTTGGGGACAGATTCAGTCTTGCCTTACACAAAGGGGATCATAAAGTTAGAATCTATTTTCTATGTACTAGTACTGTGTACTGTATAGTTTGTAAATGTTATTTCTGCAAACACCTTCTTATGATAATTATATATATAATATATAAATATATATATATATATCAGTTTGATCACACTATTTTAGAGTCTTAATGCCAAGTCAGCAGATTTGCTTTATGAATTACAGGGACTAGAGATGCCCACCTTCAGGAAATTTGTTATATCGTCTAGACACCTACCCCCATTCTCGTAGAAAGTCTGTACATACTGTAAATACGCGTGATTGCTTGACTTGAAAAGGTTTGATTTCTGAATGTTTTACCATCCTTGTAAGTTTATAACTTTGACCATAAATTATGGTAAATATAACCAAACTCCAAAGGTTGTTCTAATCCATGCAGTTCACACCGATTGTGACAAACACGTTATGAGTAGTTAGTGTCTTATGTCGCTGCACTGGACTTGACGAGCCGGACCTCTCTGTGTGCAAGTGCGTCTGTGTGTAAGAGCGGTACGAGTGTGCACGAGTGACTGAGATGGACCCGAGTGCTGAAGACTCGAGACTGATGACCTAGAATTCTACCCACCTGGCTTTGTATTTAATTGTGTTACGTGTCGCTTTAATAATCCGTTGAGCAGTCAGGGAATGTGAGGAAGCTCGCTGCCAAAGGTGACTAGGAAGGCATCCATGTGCTGGCTCCTTGTGTTTGCTCCTAGAGTAAGAACACAGGCAACTTTTAACTGTGAGTGTTTCACTGGAAATGTACAATCTTTGTGTGTTTGAGTATTTGTTTTAGTAAGAAATGTTTACACAGCTTGTAGAATTATTTCGTGGGAAAATAAATTTTTCTACCTTCTCCCACCTCCTTTTCTAAACCTTGCCTATCGTTCCTGTGGTCTATCTCCCCCAGATTTACCCTTCATTCTGTTCCTTACCACCAACTCCAACACGTCCAGTGTCCGTCAAAACCCAGAAGTGCTTCTTACAACCAAAGTTTCTGCTCTTCAGAAGTAATCAGGGCAAAATGAGGGGACTTGAAGTGAACAAAACATTAAGAATATCTTCCTATGTTAGACACCTGCTCTGAAGGGGAGCCCGGAAGATGCTGTTCTCCACGCCTCAAAGATAGCACTGTCAGCAGCTCACAGTGTGGTTGCCACGCTAAGGCTAAAACCTTCTCCGTGTCACTTATGTGTCCATTTTGTCCAGTTATGACTGGACAGGTAAGACAGTATTAGGTGTGCAAGTACCTAGCACCTGAAGTTTGTCCCTGGAAAAGGCCCATCTATAATTGCCTAACTTCAGATCTACACATTGTAAAATTATTATTAAGTCGGTTCATCTAGTTTTGTTCTGCTTCTTTGATTATTCCAGGTTCTTGCCAAATATTCTTGGAGCTTTGTATGTAAAACTTTCACATTTAACTCCTTATTTCCCTCCCTGCACAGAAAAACTCAGTTTTACAAATGAGTTACACTTTAAGGGTCTAACCCGCTAATGGAAGAAACATTTTCCTCAGAATTAATCTTTTTGTTAATTAGCTCTGTACTGTTGACAGATTTATTTACTGAAGATAAAAACGGTAGACGTAAACATTTTTGATGTAAAATATTCGTATCATTGGGAAACCATATTCCAGTTACAGTTACCTGTATAAAATATTTCTGAACTTTCATCCCGATTAATGACTTTGGAATATTTAAATTCTTGAAATATAACTGGTATTTATCTTACTTGCTGCTACCACTAATCTTTCAACGAGTCATGCCAACAGATTCCGGTTTTAAAATTTGTATCTGGATTCTTAATTTTTCACTTACTGTGAAACATAGTAGTCCAAATCAGAGTATTCCTCAAAAAAACTATATTGCAGGATTTGACATGAACATCTATATGTGTGTAAACAGTGTGTTCTAAATTTGTAAGTGAAGAAATAATCCCAAGGGCAATGGGAGATTTACAGATTTGTGGAATGTAAAATTAGTCTCTTCACTCAGCAAAGGCTTAATCTTAACCTACTCAGTTGTAGAATCATCTTTGTAGTCGACCTAGAAAATGCTGGAAATGTCCTTAATAGTTCTGTGTTTTATTGTCAAATCTGTTTCAGTTTTTCCTATGCTCTTTCTCTACTGCTCATTTAAGTTACTGTTACAAAAAGGTGCTGCTAAATGTAGGATGTCTTAGTCATACTGTACTTTGGGGCAATGCCACATTTTTAACATGGTCTGCTATGCATTCCTGTTAAACATTCACTGTCAGCTACACTGAACTGTTCAACAAATCTGGTTTAAAGTCATTCATATAAAACAAATAAAGAGCTGGCTTTCTGCACTGTTTACTAGTAGAAGTATTGATTGCCATTTTAGGGATGATTCTGATAGTTGAGAATACGTCCTGTTTTCAACACCAGTGCCCACTTGTGGAGCAGCTCTCTCAAGGGCAACGCTAATCACTGACGTTACTTTAGCGACGTTCCCGTGATGTCGGATAAAATGATCAGGTACAGTAGGTAAAGATCCTTTAAGATCGAGCAGAGTAATCTTTCTCCTACATTAGTTTTACATGTGTGGCAATTCTTGATTCAGATTGTTTTTATTATTCCTTCGTTTTTAAAATGAAGATCCATCTTGAGGTCAAATTTAAATCCTCACCCTCATCCCTCCGCTCAATGATACAATGCTACTAGTCTTGGACACTAATCTTATTTCTATGTCAAGGGTCACACTGTTGGAGAAAACAGCCACTAGATCGTTCTGGGTCAATTATTTAATTCTGGTTAAATTGTATTTTCAACTACTTGTACTTCACTTTACGATTTAAAGTAAACTATGGCACAGGGTTTTGAAGTAAAATGTATTCACTGTTAAACTGAAATGTTTTTGTTTCACAAGAATATGTTAACCCTAAGTATGTTAAGAGATAATATATTAATTGTCCTCCACATTTCCCAGATTTTTTCCCCTTTCGTTCTATTTTTTTCTCAAACTTAAGTCCTTTAAATGTGTTTTATTTTCCAATTTGCCCTACTTTTTGAAGGAAAGAAACCCACTGAAACTGTCTATGTCAAAGCAACAATTTTTAACAATATTCTTTGTCCTGCTGTTTTTAATATGCAAATATTTTTCATCAGTTTTGCCTGCATTGTTTGTATTTTGACAGTTGTCAGTGTTAATCAACAGTTTACATGTTTACTGCTGGGCTCCCAGTCTGTGATTTTCATCCCAGCTTAGCACAAAAGGCTTTGCAGAAAGCAGGGGAAGAAATGGATTTTTTAAAACACACCGGAAGTCTGGAGAAATGTGGTGAGCTCTAGAGACAGAAGTGCCACAGGTAAACGTGTTTCTCTTTAGTCCAATGACATCTACTGGATAAAAGGCAGAATGAAGGATATAAAGAAGTCAGTCACACATTTGAATCTTATGGAGCTTGAAATACCTTTTCCCCCATTAAATAAGCACGTATTGATGATGTGCTCTAAAGCGGCGACAGAAAAAACAGGGTTCTTGCCCCCAAGACTTTCCCAAGCATGGGGAGAGGGGTAAAGGGCATGGCCAGTAAACTAAGAGTGAGTGTGTTAAGTACCATGACAGCAGCAGAAGTAGGTCCTAGGGATATATGGAAAGACAGAAATGCCTAAGCCAACCTCGGAGAAGGATATTCAAGAAAGGCTTCTTCAAAGAAGAGGCCTGCTAAAGAGCTTACCTGATCCAAGAGACCTTGCAATCTTGATGGACACAATAGATAGAAGAAATTCTGAACAGAAACCTAGGAGGGAAAAAAAAGAAACTATCAGGTAGTTGTTCCCAGTTGTCCACCTTATGTGCCCAAGGCTGAGAAATTCTGAGATGATTCCAAAGGAAGTTAACAAAACGTTTAGATGTATTTAATACTATATAAGGGCTGGGTATTGAGTACTTAAATATATCTCATCTAAAAAGCAATAGGATGAAGCAAGCCTAAGGTTATAATTTTTAGTAAGAGCAGTCACATTGCTGCTAACAGTGGCATATCTGGTCACTTTTAGGGGATGTTCTGGATTTTTGCTGGATTCCAGATTTGATCATGAGGTACCCTTTTTTTGTCTTCATGTACCATACTCACAGTTGCTTTGTCTGATGTTGGGAGTTCTGTGAATGTGTTGATGTTCAACAGAACACCAAAGCTTGGCTCTAAGGGTCAAGCCAGTTCCCCCAGTTATCACAATAACTTGCAGAACAGGTATTCCAGGGGATGATGAAAGGTACCCAAACTGTGGAATACTCTCATAATTTTAATCTACAGAGTGAAGAAAACATTGTAGTTTTCAGTTTAAAAGCATGAAAAAAAAAAAGTAAACATGGTGAAGACACACTACCATTTAGGAGAGGTCCAGATTTCATTTCAAAGAGTTGACTGATCAAATAGTAAGCAGAAAACCTCAGATAAAATGTTCACCTCAGTTATGAGTACATGAAAAACGTTATAGTTCCCAGGCCCTGAATTTTTAGAAAACTACCACCCCTTAGGAACTCTCAGGAACAAAACACTACTTTTTATCAAATTAAGTATTACTCATTTTATTCCTCTTGTTATAATCACAGATTTTAACATTAAAAATGATGTGTATTCTTCATACATTAAAACACAAAACCCCAAATGAAAATATGCTCCAGATATCTGTAGGCATCTCATTTTCTTCATACTGTGCTAAATCCTTAAGAAAAAACATATTTTAAACACAAAATATAATCTTGTACCGCCCCCTAACTACCTCCTCCGTGAAGCGGTCTCTTAATCAAGCCTCTTGCTCCCTGGTACAACAGCTGGCAGCCTTTTCTGTTTCCTTAGCAACTATGTCATCAATCACCAGGCCTGACAACAGTTTGATTAAAAAAAAAAAAAAAAAAAAAACACAAAAAAAAACGGAGGGAGGAAAGGAAGGAAGGAAGAAAACCAAACAAAACCATAGAGCTATTGTTTGGAACTTTCGTTTCTATGGATCCTACGTGCTTTTGCATTTTATGAATTTTGCAATAAAAAAACCTATACAATCTTTATTTGCCAGCCAAATCATGTCTTCTATTCTGGCATCTCCGAGAGAAGCGATGTCGGTGTCCCGAACTGGCACAACAGACGGATCAAATCGCTGCAGCTGTTTCAATTGTTCAAATGATAGGCCGGCTCCCATCATTCCTTCTCCTCCAATCTGTGGTTCCTGGGTGGAGAAAGGGAAAAAAATACGAAGATCCTATAATTAGTAAGTGTGCCTGTGTACAATTTAAAAGACAAAATTGAGGTATAAGGACCACCAATTCCAAAAATAGATAAATGTTACCTCTGTGGAATATACGTGCGATTTTTCTCGGTGGTAACAAATGGTCACCTGATGAATGACTATCTGTTAGGACCCATCTGCTCATCAAGTACTGCAGCTTTGCCACATTTTAGCTGTATGTATTTTTTTTTTTTTAATGTTTATTTTTGAGAGAGAGGAAGAGAGACAGTGCGCGAGCAGGAGAGGGAGACACAGAATCTGAAGCAGCTCCAGGCTCTGAGCTGTCGGCACAGAATCCAAAGCGGGGCTCGAACTCAGCAACCATGAGATCATGGCCTGAGCTGAAGTCGGACGCTTAACTGACTGAGCCACCCAGGCAGCCCTGGCTTTGTGGTGTTAAGCAAGTAACTTTACCTGTCTCCTCATCTACGAATCAGATCAAGTACTCAGTTCTAAGACTTCAAGAAGGTGGTGGTATGGCCGGCATACAGTGGCCAGTCAGTGAAACATCATTATCAACAACAGTAATAAATACAAATTCAGCTTTATCATGACATTCCCCAAAGCGGACCTAAAGGTGCCTTTCTCTGACCCACACCAATTGGATGATAAAAGTCTTCTATTGTTGTTTTTAAATGTACTAGAACAATTATTACAAAGAGATAAAGTAAGACTGTGTCAGTTGGTTTAGAATACAGAATCATAAGGAACTGAGTGATATGTGTGAACCGTGACCGCAAAAGATCGACAATCCTAACTTCAGTCACCAATGCACAAACGTTTACGTACTACTGAAAACCTATCGTTTATTAACTCCTGGGCACAAAGTTTCTCTCTCTTTTAGGTATATATTGAGTGTTGTGTATACATACACACACACACATAAAATTCAAGTGAATTCTGAAGTCTTCCTTTCCTCTACAAAGCAGTTATCTTAACTTCTGAGTCTAGAAACCATCTCTCAATTTGTATTCATATATCCCAATTACCTACTAGAATTCTGTACAGGAAGGTTACTGAGGTTAGATGTTCAATGTATCTAATTGAATGTGAGTATTGTTACATATTTAAATTTATCTCAAACATCATGAGGTAAACATATAGTCATAATATAGTTTTGATAAAAACCAAAACAGGTCAAATAAAGTGTAAGAAAACTTTTAAAATGTTACATATTTTATGTAACAAATTGTGAAGAAGCAATAATCCTGAACCATTTTCTCCCCTCTGCTAGTCTTCTGATATCCCAGTTATTACAGCTTATTTGATTGAGAAAAAAAAATGCTCGACATACTCCATACCAGCAAAATGTAGGACCAGGAGAGGAAAGGAATAAACAACTCTTTAGGAAAAAAAAGGTCTGCATAAACTGAACAAGAGCCACAGGTGAAAGAAACCTGTCACACAAGTACACCTGAGCTCTGTGGCATTTTAACACAATGGCAAAGAACGAAGACGGGGAAAAACTGCTGGGACGTGGAAATTCTCTGTTCAGTGTCAAATGGATCTCACTGGAGGAACATGCTTGTCTACTGCAGTATTTGTTTCTGAAGTTTCGCTGGACACATGTTTTCATATGACAACCTCGTGTTTATCACCACACTCATGATTCTGTGATTTGTCACATTACACAGAGAAAACCGAACTTACTCATACCTGGGGCTGAAGCTGGAGGCAAGGAAAGGTCTCGAGGGCCCAGGCAACCTGTTCTTCGTTTTCCGCCAGTGTGATGGTGCACGTGCTGTAAACCAGCACGCCCCCCGGCTTCAGCAGCTCAACTGCCTAAACAAACATGTGATCAGACTACGGGTGTACCACAAGGCAAAATCAACATTTTCCAGGATTTTATATCTGTAGGACACCTTTCAAGTGTTTGCGATAAATGTTCTGTATGATCAAGACTCACTCTCTGAGTCGAGTGTTCCAGCCCAGGTGCATTTCACGCTCTTGGAACTGTTAGTGCACTGAAACCAAGACTTTCCTAAATGTAAGCATTCACTTTCACTACTTTAGATACCCCTTTTTATGCCCAAAATCACACATGTACACTTTGTAAGCCATCCTCCTTTCTGAACTCTGTACTCATGTACTCAATCGCCTTCTCCATTTGTCTACTATCGAATTTGACGTGTCTCAAACTGAACACCTGTCTTCCAAGACCTTTTAGAGAAGTGCTATTTTCAGGCCCCCAACCGGAGATGATCTTTTTACACCTCTCTTTCTCCTGCACTCCCATCTGCTAGCAAATTCCATTGGCTCTACCTTTAAAATATATCCAGAGTTTGGCCACCTCCCCTGCCATCATTCTGGTCCAAGCTACACCGACTTTCGCCTCCTTGTCAGCCTACCTGCTTCCTTGTCTGCCCTCCTACAATCATCTCCAGACAGCAGCCAGAGAGCAGTGTGTTTAAAACTTGTCACTTCTCAGCTCAGAACCCTTCAAATGTCTTGACTTATCACTTGTGGTCCAAGCCCAGGTCCTTACGGTGGCTTTCAAAGCCCTACACAGAGCAGGCCTCTGGCTGCCCTTCTGACACGCCTCGCTCACTCTGCTTTAGCAACACTGGCCTCTGCTGTTCCGGAACACACAGGGCACAGGCCCACCTCAAGATCCGTGCACAAGCTTGGAAACTCTTCGAATTCTCTGCGTTGCTTCCTCACAATCTTATCTCTGTGTATATGTCACCTTTCCAGGACTGCCCTCCCTGACCATCCCAGGTAAAACTACAACTACTCAAATCCAACAATCCTACCTTCCCTTCTTTAGTCGGCTCTGTTACTATACATAGTAACTTACTCATCTGTTTCTGTCTTCCTCCCCATTTGGAATAGACACTCCAGGAATAAGGCCGGGGTTGTCATTTTTTCACGGCTACATTGATAGCACCCAGAAAAGTCCATATTGTGTTATGGTCAGGTGCTCAATGAATATTTGTCCAGTAAATAAATGAATCAAGAAAGAAGGTGTTAATAAGAAAATTAATTTTTCCCAAATAACTAAAAACTGTATCTTTTCAAACTCCTAGATATTTAAAAACATTTAAAAAAAAGTTTTTTATGTTTATTTTTGAGAAAGAGACAGAGCAAGAGACAATGAGCGGAGGGGCAGAGAGAGAGAAAGGGAGACCCAGAATCTGAAGCAGGCTCCAAGCTGTCAGCATAGAGCCCGACACGGGGCTCAAACCAACGAGCCGTGAGATCATGACCTGAACCAAAGTTGGACGCTTAACTCAGTCACTCAGGTGCCCCAATATTTAAAAACATTTTAATGAAAGTCTTTAAAATACATCCTATACATAGTATACTATTATACACACACACACACACACACACACACACACACACACACTATATGCCATCTGGTATTTATAAGTATGAATAAACTATGTAATAATATATACCATCTATACTACATATATGTATTTTTATTACATATAGTATATATTTGTGCCTTCTTAACTAGAGTATGCTGATGAAAATTTAAACTTTGTAAATGTGTGCCAGTTACTGTTTTAAGCATTTTACATGGATTTTCTCAATTTACTTATAACCATGAGGTAGAGTTACTATCCCCAATGAGGTGACCCTATCAGGTGGATTTATAGTCCCCATTTCTCATATAAAGAAAACAATGTACCTAAAGTCACTCGTGTGGAAGCTGCACAGTTCCAAACAAGATAGTGTCTGATTATAAAGTCCACGTTCTCCATCAACACAACTCCGTACTAAACGGCAAATGTGCTATATTCTGAACTCTCTCTCGTGGCTATTCTTATTCATTGAGATCACTGCATCTACTCCTAAGAAACCTTTTAAAATGTTCTTTCTGCTTTGACCTAAAAAGGAACAAAAAGCCCAGTCTTTTAAAACAGGGTCTTAATTTTACCCTCAACTCAGAGTGGGTTTCAACCATAAGTAAAGCTTCCTTTTTGCTGTTTGCTGTTTTAACTTCCAGGATGTGCTCTTTGAAGACTGAAGAAAAACTTAAATAAATACCCTGAGTGCCACCTTTGGGTATAAAAGGAGATACTAGAGAGATGAGCAGAAACATGCTCAAAGGTAACTTTAGAGACTGCATAATCACAGTGTACCCATTTGCTGCAGCCTATGTATTTATAATTGCAGGGCTGAGAGAAAATAACAAAGTCATCTTTGATCAAATGCTCTCTACATTCTGCGAAATCCACTAAATCACGTTTGCAAGCCGGAAAGAAATCCTCAAATGTTCTATTTGGGTTTCTCTTGAAACGTGCTAGAGACCAGTGAAATTAGCCAAGTTTCTTCTATATTCTACACTGAAGGGTCACTTCTCATTTTTATTGATGTGTTTCCCTTCTCCTGGACTCTTCCCATTTCTAATACACTATCGAAGATGATCCAGGAACCCTATAAAAAAAGAGTAACCCATTTATATCCCATTCTTTACACATCAGTTAGCAACTATGATGTTAACAACTCAGTGACTTCTTAAGATGTATCAGAATGTTGGAGACCCATTAAATGTCTCAGTGAAGAAATTCTGCCTCTGCCCGTAATAAAGAGTGATCAACACAAATGAAAACTTCATTATTTAAACTAGGTTTTCTCTGTCCTTTTTCATGTGATAAAACAACATAAAACTCGACATTTTAACCATTTGTAAGTGTACAGTGCAGGGGCATTAAGTACATTCACACTGTCTGCACCCATCACCATCACCCATCTCCAGAACTTTTCAGTTTCCCAAATGCAAACTCTGTACCCATTTTAAACACTAATTCCCCATCCCTCCAGCCCCTGGTAATCTTTCTTCTCCTTTCTATCTCTAAGAATGTTCCTATTCTAGTTACCTCATAGAAATGGAAACAGACAGTATTTGTCTTTCTGTGTCTGGCTTATACCCTTGGTGTAAGTTCCCAAAGTTCATTCATGTTGTGCCAGAATTTCCTTCCTGTGGAAAGCTGAGTAATATTCTATTATACGTGTACACATTTTCTTATCCATTCACCTGTTGATAGACAAATGGGTCGTTTCCCTATTTTGGTTATTGTGAGAAATGCTGCTATGAACACTGCTTCTCGGTCTTTGAAACATCAAAGTAGCGAAGGTCAACTTTTTTTTTCACATCAAAGGATCATCACCTACCACAGTAAAGAGTTTTCTCTGTAATGGCTGATATGATGTCACTTCTTTCAAAGTCCAAGAACAAGCCATGTTTGGTCTCTGTCCCATTCCACTGCATGGTGCATCAAGAAGAATTCGGTCAAAAGATTCTCGTAAGAATGGAGGTTTTCCTGTGAAGAGAATTATAAACATACTTGTTATGTGCCTATAGGTGTAGAATAGAAAACTCCTGACATAGGGGGTGCCTGGGTGACTTAAGTCTGATGAGCGTCCGACTTCGGCTCAGGTCATGGTCTCACAGCTTGTGAGTTCGAGCCCCGTGTCAGGCTCTCTGCTCTCAGCACAGAGCCCACTTCGATCCTCTGTCTCCCTCTCTCTCTCTGCCCCTCTCCTGCTCGTGCTCTCTCTCTCAAAAAAAAAAAAATGTGTATATATATATATATATATATATATATATATATATATATATATTTAAATAAAAAAAAAGAAAACTCCTGAGATAGAACCAATTATCAGAAATTTAAAATCATCATCTAGACTACAAAGAAAAACAATTTCTCCTTTCAAGTAGCTGGTAAAACTAATTCTGACATATGTAAAATGGTTAATGTAATTATTATAATTGAGGGTTATTCTGTTGACACAGTGCAAATTAAGGCCTAATCATATGAGACTTTGTATCCCCAATGTCACAAGCCACAATTCATCAGAGCGAGGACCTGGAATTCATTCTAGTCATACTGAGAACGGACACTTCTCTCGGCAATCCCTACTGCAGACAGCCCCCCAAAAGAATACCTGTTAGGTCCTAGTCAAATATACTGGTTCTGAGGTTCCTTACTCTCCTCGCTTTCGTGGCCATCAGCAAGGCTATGCTCTAGAGTATCTCCTTGTATCACATGAATAATTTTCTCTGCTCCGACTTCTGAGTTATTTAGTGTTACTGGAGAAAATCATGAAACCGGTCTGTTTATATATTTCTGCTATTTAATAACTGCAAGATATTGCTGCTGACTGCCCTCACAGGAAGCCAGCTGACTGCCCACGGGAACCACAGCAACGTTCTGAGAACCACAAGATCACCTGCTTTTCTCTGACTGCACAACTGTCATACATGAGCTCTTATCAATTTAACTCATCTCCACCTATAACCATCCCTGCATTCTCACCCAGTCTCAGAAGATCTTCTCAAAGTAAACAATTATTTTTAAGGTTTTTGGTACATACTGAAAAAATGCTCCAGAAAGATTATAGCAATTTACACTTTCATTACGATTATACTCATTCTCCTAAAACTCTTCATCAAAGAAGTTATTATTATTGTTGTTGTTGTTTCATTGGCCATTTCTATTTTTCCTTTATATGATCACCTTTCTTGTTTTGTCCTTTTTCTACTTAGACTGTTGGCTTTTTCTTACTGATCAGAAGAGCTACAGGGGTAGTAGCTGCTTTCTGCACATGATTAGCTCCAGGATGCTTCGATGATCTCCTTTTGCTTTTCCAGCTCTCCAACATCGATTTAACACGTTCCTTACACTATTTTTTTATACCAAATTGTCTCTCTGAGAAAACCAAAAACTCTCCCACAGCTACCTAAATCTCTTGAATAAACTCCTTACACTAACAAATAAAGACCTCTTCTCTAGCTTCTCGACTACTCCATGTACTTCCCTAGCTACCTTTCTCAGTACTCAGCTACATTCACCAATGTTAAAAAAAAAAAAAAACCAAAAAACCCACATCACTTTGTTACTGAAAAATGTCATGAGCTTTGCTATTTCCATGCTTCTGCTAATTCTATTTTCCTGAGATGCCCCAGCACTCATTTCCACTTGTCAAAATGCTATCTACCCTTTCAAGCCCTAACAAATGTCACCTCCTCAACCTAAACTCTTTTTTCTATTGTCCCTAGAAGAAGCAATCCATTCCTCTGAGTTGCCATAGCATTAGGTATCTTTTGGATGTATATATATTTTTTTCCTGAGAGAGGGAGAGCAGGTGAGCGTATGAGCAGGGAAGAGATGTAGAGGGAGAAGGAGAGAATCTTAAGCAGGCTCCATGCTCGGCACAGAGCTCATCATGGGACTCGATCCCATGACCCTGGGATCGTGACCTGAGCTGCAATCAAGAGTTGAGTGAGCCACGCAGGCACCCCTTGGATGTAGAGTCTCATACACACTAGCGTTCAAGTGTTACTTCCATCTAGACATTGAAAATTCCTAAAAAACAGGACAAGCAAGCCCACAAGATACCTTTGTATGGACTAGAATTAAGGTATGCGTATCTCTAGGTTAACATAGTTCTGCACCATGATAAACAGAGCACAGGCTGGCCTTCAGCCCCTCAACATATCCCCCAGCCAGGCACCCTTGTACAGAGCAGAAGCCAATGCCATGGCCTTGACAGGGATAGGGACAATGCCAACTCACTGAACTCACTGTTCTTAATAAGTACCATTTTCACAGAAAGCAGTGGGTAATTATACAAAAATTGAGACATTCCTAAAAATATTCTAGACCTGTCTTAGATGAGACTAAGATCACCAAATGACCACAAAGATACATGGTCCAAGAGAAATCTCTCTTGTTCAAAACTAGAAAGCCATGAAATGAACATTTAAGGCTTGTATGCAGTTTAGGAGTACCCAAATTTTTATTTATCCAAAGCTTTTTCTCAATATATATTCTTAGAACAACCTTTAGTGATCTCTAAAACTGCATTCGTTTGGAGTGGTGTATAATTTAGGAGCAATTTTATGATGGAAACAATAAGACTGGGACAACATTTGGAATGAGGGGATACAGACCTTCTCCCCGGTGCAAGAATTATAACTGGTAAAAACTGTAACAAAAGCGAAAACCACCATTTAAAGTCTCTAGAAAATGCCTGGGACATACATCAAATGAAGAAACACTTATTAAAGAAAATCTAAGAAATGTGAGTATCTGTGGTATCTGAGCCACAATCCACTCACACAAACTCTCTCTCTCAAAAAATTAACATTAAAAATTATAAAATGAAATCACCTTAGTATGCAACATAAGAATTTTAATCATATTAATTCAATTTACGGAGCAGGTAAAAGTCACCCTGAAGTAAACTGGGAGAATTATTGATTTTGTGTTCTTTCATTTTTCAAGTCAGTATTTATTCCATGTCCAGCTAACAATTTTTGTGCATATAAATTTATGCACTAGGAATACAAATTATTTAAAACTGTTGGGGCGCCTGGGTGGCTCAGTCGGTTGAGCGTCCGACTTCGCTCAGGTCACGATCTCACGGTCCGTGAGTTCGAGCCCCGCATCGGGCTCTGTGCTGACAGCTCAGAGCCTGGAGCCTGCTTCGGATTCTGTGTCTCCCTCTCTCTCTGGCCCTCCCCCCATTCATGCTCTGTCTCTCTCTGTCTCAAAAATAAATAAATGTTAAAAAAAAAAATTAAAACTGTGAAAAAATTATATTTTCCAAAGATAGCTATGCCAATACCTTCCATCCCACATGCCCTTCAATTTGACATTGACTCTTCTCCCACAAGAGGTGGGGTCTAATGTTCCTTTTCTTTTATTGTGGACAAGAGCAGAACTGATACTACATGACTTCTGGACTAAGTCATAAAAGGTTGATACAGCTTCTGCCTGGGGCTCTTAGGACACTCATTCTCAGAACCTAAGCCACTTGGTCTGAGAAAGCCCAGTCGGTACACATGGGAGAGGCCACGGGTAGGTCCTATCTGAGAACCACCATCAACCTCCAGACACGCACGTGACAGATAAAGCTTTTGAGATGATGCTTCCCTCAGGTACCCAGTGACTGCTAATTGCGTCAGATACTCAAAGTGAGAACCACTCAGAGGTCCCAGTCATTCCCTCAAACTGTGAGAAATAATAATAAGATCACTGTGTTAGGTCACTAAGTGATGAAATGATTTGTTACAACAGCAGTTCATACCCAGAACTGTTTAAAAATCAAAACCACCCTGCAACTTGACATCAGTGCATGGTTAAGAAGCCACTGAATCAACTTCTTGCCACCTTATACTACACACCTCACTCATCCGCTCAGAGGACTTGGAACTCTTTCAACTTAAAAAGAAAAGAAAAATTTTATTAACTAAAAGGAACTCAGAAAACACGGGGGGGGGGGCGGTTGTTAAATGGCAGAATAGGAAGATCTTGAGCTCACCTTATACCACAGACACTAAACCAACAACCGTATCTACTGCAACCGATTCGGAAAATCTGAAGACTGGGAGAAGAGACCTTCCACAGCTAGTCACAGAGAGAAGGCCATATCAGAAAGGGTAAGAGGGGTGGAGACAAGGTCAATAACCAAACTCCTCGTGTGAAAAACCACAAAAGGAAGGGACATCACAAACATAGAGGAGTGAGTGGATCAGAACCCACGGCAGGCAACCTCAGTCCTGGGCACTTACTGGGAACATGAGTCTTCACGATATCTGGCTTTGAAAATCAGCAGAACCTAAAAACGGGAGCTCTGACAATCAGGCGATATCAGTTGATTTTTCAAGAGAAACTCTGCAGCCCAGAAGGATGCCTTCAAAGTGCTGAAAGGAAAAACCTACAACCCAAAATACTCTACCCGGCAAAGTTATCTTGAAGCAAAAATGAAGGAGAGATAAAGAGTTTCCTGGACAAGCAAAAGTTAAAAGAGTTTATCACCACTAAACCAGCCTTATAAGAACTGTTAAAAGGAATTCCTTAAGAGGTAAGAAAAGCCTGTAACTAGAAGAAAAATATAAAAGGAAAAAAACTTCACTGGTAAAAGCAAACATAGAGTGACCATAGTAAATTAATCACTTATAAAGCTAGTATGGAGGCTAAAACATTAATGTTGGGAAATCACATACATCTACCAAAATCAGTCAAGGAATATACAAAATAAAAAGACATAAATATGATACCATATACATAAAATGAAAAGGGGAGTCAAAATTTATGCTTTTAGAATGTGTTCAAGGGACGCCTGGATGGCTCAGTTGGTTAAGTGCCTGACTCTTGATTTCAGCTCAGGTCATACATGATCCCTGGGGATATGGGATCGAGCCCTGAATCTGGCTTCACACTAAGCATGGAGTCTATCCCCTCCACCACCACCGCCCCCACCCCCCAACTCATGCTTTTTTTTTTTAATTTTATTTTTTATTTTTTTAAATTTACATCCAAATTAGTTAGCAAATAGTGAAACAATGATTTCAGGAGTAGATTCCTTAATGCCCCTTGCCCATTTAGCCTCTCCCCCTTCCCACAACCCCTCCAGTAACCCTCAGTTTGTTCTCCATCTTTAGGAGTCTCTTCTGTTTTGTCCCCCTCCTTGTTTTTATATTATTTTGGCTTCCCTTATGTTCGTCTGTTTTGTTTCTTAAAGTCCTCATATGAGTGAAGTCATACGATTTTTGTCTTTTTCTGACTAATTTCATTTAGCATAATACCCTCCAGTTCCATCCACGTAGTTGCAAATGGCAAGATTTCATTCTTTTTGATTGCCGAGTAATACACCATTGTATATATATATACCATATCTTCTTTATCCATTCATCCATCGATGGACATTTGGGCTCTTTCCATACTTTGGCTATTGTTGATCGTGCTGCTATAAACATGGGGGTGCATGTGTGCCTTTGAAACAGCACACCTGTATCCCTTGATAAATGCCTAGTAGTGCAATTGCTGGGTTGTAGCATAGTTCTATTTTTACTTTTTTGAGGAACCTCCATACTGTTTTCCAGAGTGGCTGCACCAGCTTGCATTGCCACCAACAATGCAAAAGAGATCCTCTTTCTCCGCATCCTCGCCAACATCTGTTGTTGCCTGAGTTGTTAATGTTAGCCATTCTGACAGGTGTAAAGTGATATCTCATTGTGGTTTTGATTTGTACTTCCTTGATGATGAGTGATGCTGAGCATTTTTTCATGTGTTGGTTGGCCATCTGGATGTCTTCCTTGGAGAAGTATTTATCCATGTCTTTTGCCCATTTCTTCACTGGGTTATTTGTTTTTTGCTTGCTGAGTTTGATAAGTTCTTTCTAGATTTTGGATACTAACCCTTTATCGATATGTCATTTGCAAATATCTTCTCCCATTCTGTCGGTTGCCATTTAGTTTTGCTGATTGTCTCCTTCGCTGTGCAGAAGCTTTTTATTTTGATGAGGTCCCAGTACTTCATTTTTGCTTTTGTTTCCCTTGCCTCCGGAGACGTGTTGAATAAGAAGTTGCTGCGGCCAAGATCAAAGAGGTTGTTGCCTGCTTTCTCCTCGAGGATTTTGATGGCTTCCTGTCTTACACTGAGGTCTTTCATCCATTTTGAGTTTATTTTTTGTGTATGGTGTAAGAAAGTGGTCCAGGTTCATTCTTCTGCAAGTCACTGTCCAGTTTTCCCAGCACCACTTGCTGAGGAGACTGTCTTTATTCCATTGGATATTCTTTCCTGCTTTGTCAAAGTTTAGTTGACCATACGTTTGTGGGTCCATTTCTGGGTTCTCTATTCTATTCCATTGATCTGAGTGTCTGTTCTTGGGCCAGTACCATACTGTCTTGATAATTACAGCTTTGTAGTATAGTTTGAAGTCCAGAATTGTGATGCCTCCTGTTTTGGTTTTGGTTTTCAAGATTGCTTTGGCTATTCGGGGTCTTTTCTGGTTCCATTCAAATTTTAGGATTATGTGTTCTAGCTCTGTGAAGAATGCTGGTGTTACTCTGAGAGGGATTGCACTGAATATGTAGATTGCTTTGGGTAGTATCGACATTTTAACAATATTTGTTCTTCCTATCCAGGAGCATGGAATCTTTTTCCATTTCTTTGTGTCTTCTTCTATTTTTTTCATAAGCTTTCAGTGTATAGATTTCCGTGTATAGATTTCAGTTTTCAGTGTGTAGATTTTTCACCTCTTTGGTTATATTTATTCCTAGGTATTTTATGGTTTCTTGTGCAACGGTAAATGGGATCAATTCCTTGAATTCTCTTTCTGTCACTTCACTGTTGGTGTATAGGAATGCAACCGATTTCTGTGCGTTGATTTTATATCCTGCAACTTTGCTGAATTCATGAATCAATTCTAGCAGTTTTTTGGTGGAATCTTTTGGGTTTTCCATATAGAGTATCATGTCATCTGCGAAGAGTGAAAGTTTGACCTCCTCCAGCCGATTTGGATGCCTTTTATTTCTTTGTGTTGTCTGACTGCAGAGGCTAAGACTTCCAATACTATGTTGAATAACAGTGGCAAGAGTGGACATCCCTGTCTTGTTCCTGACCTTCAGGGGAAAGCTGTCAGTTCTTCCCCACTGAGGATGATATTAGTGTTGGGTAGTTCATATATGGCTTTTATAATCTCAAGATATCTCCTTCTATCCCTACTTTCTTGAGGTTTTTATCAAGAAAGGATGCTGTATTTTGTCAAATGCTTTCTCTGCATCTATTGAGAGGATCATATGGTTCTTGTCCTTTCTTTTATTGATGTGATGAATCACGTTAATTGTTTTGCGGATATTGAACCAGCCCTAGATCCCAGGTATAAATCCCGCTTGGTCATGGTGAAAAACTTTTTTAATATATTGTTGGAGCCGGTTGGCTAATATCTTGTTGAGGATTTTTGCATCCATGTTCATCAGGGAAATTGGTCTGTAGTTCTCCTTTTTAGTGGGGTCTCTGGTTTTGGAATCAAGGTAATGCTTGCTTCATAGAAAGAGTTTGGGAGTTTTCTTTCTGTTTCTAATTTCTGGAACAGTTTCAAGGAAATAGGTATTAACTCTTCCTTAAATGTTTGGTAGAATTCCCCTGGAAAGCCTTCTGGTTCTGGACTCTTGTTTTTGGGGAGATTTTGATTACTAATTCAATTTCCTTACTCGTTTTGGGTCTGTTCAAATTTTCTATTTCTTCCTGTTTCAGTTTTGGTAATGTATATGTTTCTAGGAATTTGTCCATTTCTTCCAGATTGCCCATTATATTGGCATATAATTGCTCATAATATTCTATTATTGTTTTTATTTCTGTTGTTTTGGTTGTGATCTCTCCTCTTTCATTCTTGATTTTACTTATTTGGGTCCTTCCCTTTTTCTTCTTGATCAAACTGGCTAGTGGTTTATCAATTTTGTTAATTCTTTCAAAGAACCAGCTTCGGGTTTCATTCATCTGTTCTGCTTTTTTTGGTTTCAATAGCATTAATTTCTGCTCTAATCTTTATTATTTGTCTTCTGCTGGTTTTGGGTTTTATTTGCTGTTCTTTTTCCAGCTCCTTAAGGCATAAGTTTAGGTTGGGTATCTGAGATCTTTCTTCCTTCTTTAGGAAGGCCTGGTTTGCTATATACTTCCCTATGACCACCTTTGCTGCGTCCCAGAGGTTTTGGGTTGTGGTGTTAACATTTTCATTGACTTCCATATACTTTTAAATTTCCTCTTTAACTTCTTGGTTAGCCCATTCATCCTTTAGTAGGATGTTCTTCAGTCTCCAAGTATTTGTTACCTTTCCAAATTTTTTCTTGTGGTTGATTTCAAGTTTCATAGCTTTGTGGTCTGAAAATATGCACGGTATGATCTCAATCTTTTTGTACTTACTTAGGGTCATGCTCTCTCTTAAAAAAAAAAAAGAACGTGTTCGAACTTAAGTGACCACCAACTGAACATAGACTGCTATACACAAGTGGATGTTATAAATGAAAGCCATGGTAACCACAAATAAAACCTATAACAGATACACATACACAAAAAGAGAAAAGAACCCAAGCATAACACTAAAGAAAACCACCAAACCACAAAGGAAGAGAGCAAGGAAAAAAGAAAAGAACAGAGAAGAACTACAAAATAACCAGAAAGCAATTAACAAAATGGCAATAATTATGTACCTATCAATAACTGCTTTTAAGTTTAAATAAATGCTCCATTCAAAAGACAGGTAACTAAATGAATAAAAACCAAGACCTGTCTCTAGGCTGTCTACAAAAGAATTGTTTCAGACCTAAAGATACACAGAGACTGAAAATGAAGGGATGGAAAAAGATATTCTGTGCAAATAGAAGCAAAAAATTAAAAAGCCAGGCAGAAACACCTATGTCAAACAAAAGAGACTTTAAAACAAAGATTCTAATAAGAGATAAATAAGGGTATTACATAATGATAAAGGGATCAAGCCAGCAAGAGGATATAACAATTGTAAATATCTATCCACCCAACATAGAAGCACCTAAATACATAAAGCAAATATTAACAGACATAAAGTGACAATACAATACTAATATACAATAATAGCAGTGGACTTTAACACCTCAATTACGTCAACTGATAAAATATCCAGACAGAAAATCAACAAGGAAACAGTGGCTTTGAAATATACATTAGACCAAATGGACCTAACAGATACAGAACATTCCATCCAAAATGAGCAAAGCACACATTCTTTTCTAGTGCACATGGCATATTCTCCAAAGCGGATCACATGTCAGGCCACAAAACAAGCCTCACTAGGTTTAAAAACACTGAAATCATATCAATTATCTTTTCCAACCACAACAATATGAAACTAGAAAGCAATTATTTAAAAAACAGAAACAAGGGGCGCCTGGGTGGCGCAGTTGGTTGGGCGTCCGACTTCAGCCAGGTCACGATCTCGCGGTCCGTGAGTTCGAGCCCCGCGTCAGGGGCTGATGGCTCTGAGCTGATGGCTCAGAGCCTGGAGCCTGTTTCCGATTCTGTGTCTCCCTCTCTCTCTGCCCCTCCCCCGTTCATGCTCTGTCTCTCTCTGTCCCAAAAATAAATAAACGTTGAAAAAAAAAATAAAAATAAAAATAAAAAACAGAAACAAGAAAAAACACAAATACATGTGGCTAAACAACATGCTACTAATCAGTCAATGGGTCAATGATGAAATAAAAAAGGAAATAAAAAAATACCCGGAGACAAATGAAAATGGAAACGCAACAGTCCAAAATTTTGGGACATAGCAAATGCAGTTCTAAGACAGAATTTTGCAGTGATATAGGTATACCTCAAGAAACCAGAAAAATCTCACATAATCTGACCTTATAACTAAAGAAACAAGGAAAAAGAACAAAGCTTAAAGTTAGAAGTAAATAAAAAGATTGGAGCAGAAATAAATTGAGACTAAAAAAAACCAGTAAAGATCAATAACTGAATAAACAAAATTAATAAACCTTTATACAGATTCATCAAAACTCTAATAAAATCAGAAATAAAAGAGCAGAGGGGCGCCTGGGTGGCGCAGTCGGTTAAGCATCCGACTTCGGCCAGGTCACAATCTCACGGTCCGTGAGTTCGAGCCCCGCATCACGCTCTGGGCTGATGGCTCGGAGCCTGGAGCCTGTTTCCGATTCTGTGTCTCCCTCTCTCTCTGCCCCTCCCCCATTCATGCTCTGTCTCTCTGTCCCAAAAAATAAATAAACGTTGAAAAAAAAAAAAAAAAGAAATAAAAGAGCAGAAATAACTGACACCACAGAAATAAAAAGGATTCTAAGAGAACGCTACAAAAAAATGATACACAAACTGGAAAACGTAAAAGAAATGCATCAATTCCTAGAAACATACAATCTCCCAACACTTAATAAGAAATAGAAGATTTGAACAGACCAGTTACTAGTAGTGAAATTAAATCAATAATCAAAAAACTCCCAACAAACACAAGTCCAAGGCCAGATGGCTTCAAAGGTGAATTCTACCAAACATTTAAAGAAGAGTTAATACCTATTCTCAAAAGATTTCAAAAAATAAGAGGAAGAAAAACTTCCAAAGGCATTCTAAGAAGCCATCATTAGCCTTATACCAAAAACAGACAATGACACTACAGAAAAAGAAAACTGCAGGCCCATATCCCTGACACAAAGACAGGTGCAAAAATCCTCAAAACATTAGCAAACCAAATTCAACAATACATGAAAAGGATCATTCACCACTATCAAATGGAATTTATTTCAGGGATGCAAGGATGGTTCAACATTCACATACTAATGTATACATCGCATTAACAAGACGAAGGATGAAAACCACAGGATTGGGCACCTGGGTGGCTCAGATGGTTAAGCATCCAACTCTTGATTTCAACTCAGGTCATGATCTCATGGTTCGTGAGTTAGAGCTCCACATCAGGCTCTGTGCTGACAGTGCAGAGCCTGCTTGGAATTCTCTCTCTCTCTGCTCCCCCCAACTCATGTGCACGTGCGCTCTCTCTCTCTCTCAAAATAAATAAACTTAAAAAAAAAAAGCATAGGATCATCTCAATAGATGCAGAAAAAAGTATCTGACAAAATGTAACATCTCTTCGTGATAAAAACTCTCAACAAAGTGGGTTTAGGAGAAACATGCTTCAATATAATAAAGGCCATATATGAAGCACACATAGCTAATATCATAGTCCATAGCAAAAAACTGAAAGCTTTTCCTCTAAGATCAGGAATAATACAAGGATGTCCACTCTCACCACTTTTAGTCAACATAGTACTGGAAGTACTAGCCACAGCAATCAGACAAGAAATAAAATGGATCCAAATTGGTAAGGAGAAAACAAAACTGTTCCTCTTTGCAGATGACATGATACTATATATAGAAAACCCTAAAGATCATTAAAAAAAATTAGAATAAATGAATTCAGTAAAGTTACAGAATGCAAAATTAATACAGAGAAATCTATTGTGTTTCTATATGGAGAAGGAAAAATAATAAAATAATCCCATTTACAACTACACCAAAAACAATAAAATACCTAGGAACAAATTTAACCGAGGGGAAAACCCGTACTCTGAAAATTCTAAGACATTGAGGAAAGAAACTGAACACAATACATATAAAAAGATATGCCATACTCGCGGATGGGAAGAATATTGTTAAAATTCCCATATTACCCAAAGAAATTTACAGATTCAATGCAATCCCTACCAAAATAACTGCCGTGCTTTTCACAGAATTTGTACAGATAATACTAAAATGTGTATGAAATCACAAAGACCCCAAATACCAAAGCAATCTTGGAAAAGAAGAAGAAAGCTGGAGGTATCACAATTCCAGATTTCAAGATACACTACAAAGCTATAGTAACCTGGAAGAATATGATACTGGCACAAAAAAAGATCAATGGAAAAGGATACAGTGGTTGGAAATAAAACCATGCTTTTATGTTCACTTAATTAATAAAAAAGGAGGCAAGAATATGCAATGGGGAGTGGGGAAAAGATGGTCTCTTCAATAAATGGTTCTGGGAAAACTGGACAGTTACATGCCAAAGAGTAAAACTGGTACACTTTCTCATATCAAACACAAAAATAAATTCAAAATGGATTAAAGACCTAAATATGAGACCTGAAGCCATAAAATTCCTAAAAGAAAACACAGGCAGTCATCTCTTTGCATCAGCCTTAGCAACATATTTATGGATACGTCTCTGCAGTAAAGGGAAAAAAAAAGCAAAAATAAACTATTGGAAATAAACCAAAATAAAAAGCTTATGCACAGTGAAGGAAACCACCAGCAAAATGAAAGGGCAAACCTACTGAATGTAAGATTTTGCAAATGATATATCTATCTGTGAGGTGTTAATATCTGAAATACATACAGAACTTCCACAACTCAGCACCAAAAAAAAAACCCAAAGAATACAATTAAAAAGTGAGCAGAGAACCTGAAGACATTCTTTCAAAGATGACATACAGATGGCCAACAGACCCACAAAAAGATGCTCAACATCACTAATCATCAGGGAAACGCAAAATAAAACCACAGTAAGATCTCACGTCACACAACAGTGAGAATGGCTAGTGTCAAAGACAAGAAATAATATATAAGGATGTAAAGAAAAATCTTTTGCACTGTTGGTGGGAATGTAAATCAATACAACTGCTATGGAAAACAGTATGAGATTCCTCAAACAATTAAAAATAGAAATACCACATGATCCAGTAATTCTAGTACTAGATAATTACCTGAAGAAAATGAAAACATGAATTCAGAAAGATATATGCGCCCCCACATTTACTGCAGCACTAGTTACAGCAGCCAATATACGGAAGCAATTCCCAGTGTCTACTGATAGATGGATAGAGATGTGGTATACACACACTCACGGAATAGTCAACCATAAAAATGAAAGGCATCTTGCCATTCACAACAACATGGATGGATCTAGAGGGTATGTAAAATAAGACAGAGAAAGACAAATACCATAGGATTTCACATATATGTGGACTCTGGATGTCAAAACAATAAACAAACAAACAGAAATAGACTCAAATACAGGGAGGCGGGTGAGTTGATGGGCAAAATAAGTGAAAGAAATTAAGAGGTACAAATTTCTGGCTATAAAATGAGTAAGTCACAGAGATAAAACAAAACAAAACAAAACAAACAAACAAAAAACCACAATGTAGGGAATATAGTCAATAATGTAACATTTGGGGTGCCTGAGTGGCTCAGTCGGTGTAAGTGTCCGACTTCAGCTCATGTCATGATCTCACGGTTTGTGGGTTTGAGCTCTGGGCTGACAGCTCAGAGCCTGGAGCCTGACTCTGATTCTGTGTCTCCCTCCCTCTCTCTGCCCCTCCCCTGCTCACACTCTATCTCTCCCTGTCTCTTAAAAAATGAATAAATGCTAAAAAAAGAAAAAGTTAATAATGTAGGAACATTTTATGATGACAGAGGGTGACTTAATTGTGATGAGCACAGAATAATGTACATAATTGTAGAATTGTTATATTATACTTGAAACTAGTAACACTATGTCAACTAAAACAATAAAAATTTTAAAAATCTTACGAATAAATGTAAATGGTCACCATCACCACCTTAGCACTCCAAAGCCTTCGTCAGACTGCTAGCTGTTCTTTAATGCCCATTATCCTCTTTTCCTACAGGCATGGTTTGCACTGGGCACACCGCTACACTGCTAAAGACGACGTTTTCCAGCCCCCACTTGCAGCTAAATCGATCATCAAATGACTAATCTGGCCAGCTGTAGTATGCATTACTAAGAATTCTGATATCCTTTCCCTTCCCCTTGAAAGAACCAGAACATCTATCTTGGACCCAGAGATGACATTACCAGGACTGAATGACCACTTCTGCTAGGTGAGACCAAAATAAACAACGAAAACAGAGAAACAAAAAATGCTTTTATATTTTCTAAGCCATTGAATTCTGGGTCTCTTTGATACAGCCTGTGAGCCTATACCCTAATATAAATCCCCTGGCTAACTCTTTTAGGTTAACAATAACTGACCATGAAATGCTGTTCTCATGTCATCAGTCAATTAAGTCTGACCTATTCCCACCTCTGTAAGAAGACAAATCATAGTCCAGAACTTGTTCCTCTGAACAATCCCTATTTTTCTAGGAAGAGTTCCATGTGCTGCATTTGTTTATTCCCGTGTGGTTTATTACACATTAGGTAGGTATCACAAAGTAACTCCTCACTTTCCAGGAATCTCAAAGATATGGTGATGTTCACATTACTGATGTATTTTCCATCAGATGTCTTTTGCCTGACATTCTAGCTTTAATACCCCAAATCAAACTACCATCCCGTATCTGTGACGAAACAAGTCTTGATGCAAAAAATACCTAAAGATGACAACCTAGGACCATTAGCTAATAAAGTGACGTAAATGAGTGAAAACTCAGTGATCAACTATTCCAAGTCAGTTAATATATGTCCCGCTATAGCACTGGAGACTAACCTCTAAAATGGCTACCCCTACATCTCAATTGTTCTTACCCTAATCTCAACCTATTATGCTTCTAAGTATGATCGCTTTATTCAGTGATATGTAAAAACTGGTTACCTACCAATGATTTCAGTAAAGTAACAGTAATGGATTATATTGAGCTGTCCATTGTCTACTAGTCGTTCTTAAAAAAAAAAACAACAGCTTATATATGGGAACGTTAGATGGGCTATAAGGGGTGGGGAATCAAAACCATGGCCTCAGTTTTTAAAAGTCATCTTTAAGGGCACCTGGGTAGCGCAGTCAGTTAAGCATCCAACTCTTTGTTTCGGCTCAGGTCACGATCTCACGATTCTGTGAGATCAAGCCCCACCTCCGGCTCTGCGCTGACAGTGCAGAGTATGCTTAGGATTCTCTCTCTCTCTCTCTCTCTCTCTCTCTCTCTGCCCCTTCCCAGCTCACGTGCTCTCTCAAAATAAATAAATAAACATTAAAAATAAAATAAAATAAAAGTCACCTTTAATCAGGTAGGATTTTTTTCCCCTGGACAATTTTCATTCCCTCAAAAAGGTGCACCATTCCTGGGAGTACTGGGAACACAGGTCGATGCATGGAGTGGACGGAGCAAGTTCCTGTTCCATCTCCTGGTGCCAAAATCTTGTGATATGTTGTCCTCAGAGAGAGGACATAGCAGATATTCAACTGATAAGAGCAGGCACTACACTTGATCCTAGCCAAAAGGCCAAGAAGTGATTAATCAAGTAGCATCTTTAATCGATGCACATTTTGGGAACACGAATGCCAATTAGTTCATTAAAATATGCAAGTTTCTGGAGTACTTCATGAAATCAAATCTAAACAAAGAAACAGAGCTATCGAGTGACTTAATACAACATTTTGTTCTAAAACAAGACATGTGGCAGTTTTTCCTCCCTTCCTAGCTCCACAGCCCCATTCTCTCAAGAAAAATGGAGAAAACACAATAGCCCAAGAATCATAAAATTGAAAGGCTAATAAGCTTTCTGAGATTCAACATGAAATTAAGACAAATACAGTAAGACCAAAGGGTTTGACCAAGTCTTGGGGATATGATTGTACATTATTAAAATCTGAAATTTAGGGATGAGATGAAAAGCAAAATGGTATCTATTATGGCAACATAGCTTAAATCCATGCCAGTTTCGAGGTCTTATGGATATTTTAAGGCTAGAACAATGATAGCAAAATCTATTTGTTTCCAAAAGCCAATTACAGAAGCCTATAAAGACAAAATTTAACTCACCTTCAGCATCCTTAACCATATCGAGTTTAAGAGCCTTTGTTCCATCAAAGCAAAACGCCTTGATGGAATTCAGCCCTAACAATAAAGCATTCTGTTTTATTTTTTCTACTTTGTTGGATATTTTATCCAGTGCTATTACTTCTCCCTAAAAAACAAACAAACAAAACACATAAAAATAAGGTGTATACCCAAAGCAGTCATGAAAACTATCAATACTGTGAAAAACTGATGAAAAAGTATGGTCTTCTCTATTTTACTACCACCCTTAGTTTTAAAGGTGACTTCATTAAGCATCTGACTGTTGCTTTTGGCTCAGGTCATGGTCTCACGGTCATGAGATCAAGCCCTGCATCCTTCTCCATGCTGGGTATGGAGCCTGCTTGGGATTCTCTCTCTCCCTCTCTCTCTGGCCATACCCCACTCGCTCTCTCTTAAAATAAACAGTTTTTTTTTAAAAAGTCAATGAGGATAATACACTTCTACAAATGCCTTGTGACATTCATATGGTTTTAAAAATATGCTATGAAATGATATTGCAGAGATGGTGAGATTAACTCTTCAATGTCTTTTCTTGCTTTTTTTTTTTTATATACAACATCCTTGTATGACATGTGCATCTAATGCATAGACAACAATGCTGAAAATTTGCTGATGATATTCCTAAATGTGACACCAGGTTAGTGGTAGACACAGTTTTCCTATTAATATTTTGACAAACAGGAAAACCATTTCCAGAGAGTTGAACTGGAAAAGTAAGTAACAGCAACTGGAATAAGTTTCAAATGCATTACTGTGGTGATGGGTGAAGGCTACTTTTACAGAAGTACAAGACTAGAGGCTACACTCACATAAATATTTGCTTAAATATCAAAATAAATAACAACACATCAAGAACAGCAATAAAATCTGGAATTCACGCAGGCTCAAATATTTCTATTCAAAGTTGTTCATTTCTGCTGGCGGCCCACTATGGGGGAATTGCCTAACTCCAACTCAACTCTCCACATATCCCCCACCCTTTGGCACTCACCTTGCAGTCCCTTGCCTTTCCTACTTGAGCTGAGCCATAGGACTTGCGTCAGCCAATGGGATGACAGTAAATGTGATACAAACAGAGCTGTGGAAAGGACTTGAACAGGTGGCTTTGCTCTCTGCTTTGCCCTCCGTGCTCCCAACCTTCAATGTTTGCCCTCTGCTGGGCTAGTCCCCTGACTACCCCCTAGCAGGTAGATAAAAGAAAGGAACCAGCAGCAGGGAACCCTAGTGGTCTCTGCTGAGGTCACTTTAGATAAGCCAACACCAGCCAAATTCAAGTGAATGAGCCCACCCAAGACCATGGGAACCCCTAGCTGGCCTGCAGCTGATCAGGTGCACAAGCAAGCCCTGCAGGGATCAACTGAATCCCAGACTCCTGAGCTGAATAAATGTTTAGTCGTAGGCTGCTAAGGTTTTTGTGGTCATTTTTACACACTAGAAAACGGAACAACAAAACATGGACACACTTAAAATACCCAGATTCTCTTTGAAATGACTTCTTATTAGAGAACATAAAATATCTGTGAATAAATACCTCTAAGCCAACACAATAAATATCATATACCATAAATTAAGGGGGGAGATTATTATTACTTCTTCAAGGCATATCATAATCTTCACAATTAAGATTTCAAGGAATCTAAAAAAGGATCTGCATTTACACACCACAACTCCATAAAATGAATCTTGTTCTGCATTTTACACTCTGGTGATATTTAATGCATTTTTCCTTAAAGTTTTTACTGTTACCACTTTAAATTCTTTTTGGATAAACAAGAATATAAGTAAACAGGCAAGTATATCTCCTCTAATGAACCCAGAGTATTAATTCCACAAAATTTAAATAAGTATCTTTTTCTTCCTTACTTACCTTAAGGCCACTCACTGAGGTTATACTAGTGTTACCGCAAGTGTGTCTGTGTGTGTAGGGTACCTGTGTACAGAAGGCATACATATACACACACAGTACATATATATATAGTGCCTATATATAGTGTTTGTAGATACACACATACAGTGCAGAAACAGATTTTAACCTTTCAATGTAATTATTAAAAATATAAAATTATACATGTTTTATCCCTCTGTGACACAGTGAATGTTTCAGAAGTTACGATAGTATTATATACTAATATGCAAGCAATGTGAATTTTCATCAGAAGTCTTTGGATAAAATGATTTGCACTAATGAAAGGGAAAAGTTACAATTTCACCTTGACACAGTAAATGTTCCTATTATTTTCTGTGCAAGATTGCTTGTAAATTGCTTAAGCATCCTAAAAACCATCAAATACAGATCAAAAATGATCACCTGGCAAAGTCCAACACCTGGCACTTTGGGGAGTGGGCAAATATTACTTCTATGAAGTAAATCAGCTAGAGCAGAAGGGCTTTGGTAAGCCTTATGGACGTGTATTTCTATGCCAGAAACTCTCACACCTCAGGTAGGTAAGTTTTTATTTATAAATTAGTACTGTGACAAAAATTGTTGAGTTTTCCAAGTGCCTAAGAAATCCTCCCACTGAAGAAATGTGAGCTAATTCAGAAAATCAAGAATGGATCCACACTGCCTCAGTCTTTTACTGTCCTGGCTGTGCTCCTCACCCAGCTTAGATTCCACGTGACATCAAATCACTCTCTTCTACACATGCTTTTGTGTCTTAGATGTAAGCATGGCAAAAATGCTGCTGTGGTTAAGCTCCATTCTTCACCAACCTCCTGTCTACCCCCAGGCAGCTTAAAAAAAAAAAAAAGCCCATCATTATGCCAACTAATCCTGCGTCAAATTCATGACTGTTGTCTTCAGGGAGCCCACAGTGCTAACTGGATTCTTATGACATGTCCACACCCGTCCTCACTTCCACTTCCTGGACTGGTATTTCCTACCTCCTAGCTCTTACCACCTCCTTCCCCATCCCCATTTTCATCTGATGACCCTGCTTCCTATTTCACTGAGAAAAGCGAATGATCAGAAGAGACCATCCAGGTCCTCCCACACTGACCAGCCCACCAACAGCTGCACCTATGTACTCAGCCTCCCTTCTTATTTCCATGGGATAAACTGTCACAGGCTACCAACTAAAGCCACTTGTGCATCAAATCCTAGCCCATGTCACCTCCTCAAAGATACTGTCCAGGAATTTTCCCTGCTTTCTCTGGTGTTACATGTTTCCCCTTCTAATGCATCTCTCATTAGCCTGTAAACATTATCATTTCTCTCACCCTAAAAAATGTATTCCCTGAGTTCACCTCCCACTACTGCCCCATTTCACTGCATTCTTTTTTTTTTTTAATGTTTATTTTTAAGAGAGAGAGAGAGAGACAGAGAGAGACAGAGCATGAACAGGGGAGGACAGAGAGATAGGGAGACACAGAATCCGAAGCAGGCTCCAGCTGAGCAAGAGGTCAGCACAGAGCCCGATGAGGGGCTCAAACTCACAAACTGCGAGATCATGACCTGAGCCGAAGTCGGACGCCCAACCGACGGAGCCACCCAGGTGCCCCTTCACTGCATTCTTGTACAAGTAACTACTCTTGCCACGACCAAAGGAGCTGTTTTGATTCACTTTTTCAGATTCTTCTCATTCTCAATCCAAGCAAGCATTTCCACCCACCAAAACTGCTCATGAGAAGCTCACCCATCACCTACGTGGTGCTAAGTCCACTGGTACGTCTTAGTCCTCCTTTTACGGGCCTGGCAACAACATGTGACACAGTTGATCTCTCCATTACCTTTCAGTCCCTTCCTTCACCTAGTTTCCAGGGTAGCACACTCCTCTGGTTTCCCTCTGACATAGCTGGCCACTCCTTCTCCTCCTCCCAGCTTCTGAATGTTGGCACATGGTACCCAGGCAGCTCAGTCTTCTGGCCTCTTCTACTCTCTACTGCCACCCACGCTAGTTTTATGCCTTTACGCATTATCTATATGCTGATGAGGTCCAAATCTCTATTCCGTATATGTTTACATTTCCAATCCAAAGTTTTATTTCCAGTCCAGGCCTCTCTCCTGAACTCCCGGCTCAAACACCCAATTGCCTGCTCAACGTCATCCTCTGGATGTCTGACATTCCAAAACTCAATTCTGACTTTTCCCTGCAGAACTTGCTCCTCCCAGTCACCCCCACCTAGGTCTCTCTCTCCGTTTCCTCAGGCCCAAATCTGGAGGAGTCACCCTCGATTATTTTCTCATGTCCACAACCCACTTCCAGCGCATCTGCAGCTCCTTACAACCTCACCTGAAAAACCACTCCAGAACTTCCCGCCTCCATGACGCTTCCCTGAATTACGGTCTCCTAACTGGTCACCCTTGCCCTCTTACAGCTTCTCTTCAATGCAGTGGCCAGAACGATACTTGAAATAGTAAGGCTTATGCCACTCTCTCTTCAAAACCTCCAACGACTTCCCATCACTCGAGTGCAGGTGAAGTCCTGACACACCCTGCAAGCTGCTCTACCCAAACGTCCTCCCCTGGGCCCTCCCTCTCCGACTGCTCTTTCTCTACCCGTCCTCCTCAGCAAACTGCAGAGGCTCCCCAAACAAGTCAGGTGCCCTCCAGCCTCGGCATACTTGCACTTGCTGTTTCCTCTCACTAAAACACGCGTTCCACAGACCTCCACATTGCTCAGCACCTCCAAGTCTTTCCTCAGAAGCCGCCTCCCAGTGTGGATCTCCCTCCCCACCCTCCTTCAAACTGCCTCCTCACTCTCCCACCCCCCAAGAACCCCAATTCCCCTCACCTTCCTTCACTTTTCACCGTAGCCCTTATCGCAATCACATATGCCAGACCCTGTATTCATTTAGTTTAGTATCTGTCTCCTCGCAACTAGAATGCAAGCTACGTGAAGAAGGTGATTTTGGTCACCGTGGTTTATTGCTACACGCCCAGTCCCTGGCACATGGAAGTACTAATTAAATATCTGTTTAATCAACCGAACAATCAATTAAAATCTGACTTCAGATCAAAGTAAGTGAAGACACTAGCATGTCTCAGTATTTTAGGAACCACTTAATTGTATGGAATTTGAAATAAGAAGAAAGATGGCATCAGCCAGCCGTATCCTCTTGAACTGAAGTACTGCAATTGCAGTATAGAATGGTTACAAGGTCACACTGGGTACTAAACAGGTAAGACTAACCCATAATGAAAGAAAACATACTGTCAAATACATACACACGGAGGTAGAGGCAGTAAAATGTAAGATAAAGTTATCCACGACTTACTCTATCTTGTGACAATAAACCAAGCTTTCTAATTAAGACAGATCATATAGCTTTTATAAGTCTCAAGATGTGTTTGACGTGTATGATATAAGTACATATGTATGGATGGATGTATAATTCGATACTGCAGTAATGTGCAAATTAACTCTTAGTGGCAAAATTGAATAGTTTAAAAAGTATCAAGTCTTATACTTAAGAACATAAAAAATTTCTTCAGTGTTTCATTTAAATGTATATTTATGAAGAAGACTTCTACTTTACAAATGTACTAGCAAATTTGGGATTTAAGAAGATCTTCAAATGGTGTTTACAAATGACAATTATATACTACACTCAACATGTGATGAATCCCACCAGTGAAGAGTCTTCACTTTGGATGAATCTAAAATAATTCAGATTATAAACGTCTGCATGTTTCCTAAGTTATATGCAGTGCTACTTTCAACACTGAAATACGTAATATGTTGAGAGTAGTGTTTGCTGTGAAGACAGTCTTACCTGATCATGCATTAATGCTGCAATGTGTGTAGTTTTGCCTCCGGGTGCTGCACACAAATCTAGAATCTTCTCTCCAGGTTGAGGATCCAGAACATGAGTTACGACGGCAGATGGCAAATTCTGTAAGGGAAAACAAAAAATCAATTACCAATGACTCTAAATTTTTTTTAATTATTATTTTATTATTTTAATTTTTTAACATTTACTTGTTACTGAGAGACAGAGGATGAGCATGGGAGGAGGGGCAGAGACAGGGGAGACACAGGATCCGAAGCAGGATCCAGGCTTTGAGCTGTCAGCACAGAGCCCAGCGCAGGGCTGGAACTCACAAACCCTGAGATCATGACCGGAGCTGAAGTCAGACACTTAACCAACCGACTGAGCCACCCAGGTGCCCCTCTAAATCTTTTTTTTTTTTTAATTTTTAAAAAAAAAATTTTTTTAACGTTTATTTATTTTTGAGACAGAGAGAGACAGAGCATGAATGGGGGAGGGGCAGAGAGAGAGGGAGACACAGAATCGGAAGCAGGCTCCAGGCTCTGAGCCATCAGCCCAGAGCCCGACGCGGGGCTCGAACTCACAGACCGCGAGATCGTGACCTGAGCTGAAGTCGGACGCCGAACCGACTGAGCCACCCAGGCGCCCCATTTTTTAAAGTAGCCTCCATACCCAGCGCAGAGCCCAGCATGTAGCCCAGTGCAGGGCTTGAACTTACAACCTTGAGATCAAGACCTAAGCGGAGAACAAGAGTGGGGATGCTTAACCGACTGAGCCACCCAGATGCCCCTAATGATTCTAAATCATTTTAAAATTAAGAATCACAGAACATAAACAAATCTTTGGAGGCAGTCCAGTACAGCATCCTCCACCAAAATATGGTTTCTGTAAAAATACTAGTGTCAGGAAATTCACAATTTCCTAGATTATCCTATGATCTCATAGGACCTTCACATGCAAGACACACATGCACAGATGCATTTCCCTAATCAATTTAGCAAATCATGTTTTTTTCTCAACAATTCAATATTTTTTTAAGTTTATTTATTTTGAGAGAGAAAGAGAGCAGGGGAGGGGCAGAGAGAGAGGGTGAGAGAGAATCCCAAGCAGGCTCTGTGCTTTGAGCACAGAGCCTGATGTGGGGCTCGAACTCATGAACCGTGAGCATCATGACCTGAGCCAAAGTCAGATACTTAACTGACTGAACCACCCAGGTGCCCCAACAATTCTCAACATTTTGAAGGTCAAAGCCCTTTTAGAAATGTAAGAAAGCTCTAGGTTTTTTTCTAAGAAAATGTATAAAATTTTGCAACTTCAGGTGCTTCACCATCTAACGCCCACTTAAGAATTCTAGTTTTATGCTAATGCCAGTCAAAGACATTTGGGTTCCTATCTCCCCACCATGACCACATTTCTGTAGGAGAAAAGTAAAATGTAAAAAAATCTTATTGTTTCTGATTGGCACCCAGAAATGTATTATGAGACTGGACAACTCAGATACCGCAGTAGTAAATTATACTGCAGTAAGTTATACCTTCCCTGATTATTAGTATTGATCACATAAGGACTGCTACTCTAGGATAACAGTTTGCCTCAAATAAAATAGGAATACTGGGGCACCTCGATGGCTCAGTCGGTTAAGCATCTGATTCTTGATTTCAGCTCAGGTCATGAGCTCATGGTTCACAAATTCAAGCCCTGCATTGGGCTCTGCGCCGACAGCACAGAGCCTGCTTGGAATTCTCTGTCCTCTCTCTCTCTCTGCCCCTCCCCCACTCGTGCACACATGCTCTCTCCCTCTCAAAATAAATAAATATTGTTGAAAAGCTAGAATATTGCAAAGTAATGCAGTTTTTAAATTACTTGGCAAGCACAGAGCTATTTAAAGTTTAAAGGTGTCCATTCGTTCTCACATCGGAATTGTATCCATTAGTATGTTCTCAAGAACTGGGAGAAGGTTACAATGCTCTCAAGTGAATCCAAGATTACCACTTGAAAACAGAAAATCAACGTGAGAAAGCAGACACAAATGAGCAAGCACTCCCCTTATGGAAACAGGAAGCATTAAAATCGATGCAAATCATTCAGGCATCCGAAGAGCAGTCCCTCCACATTAAACACTAAAAACAGCTTAACCTGTTACAGATTTTCTCTTCAATGGTCTAATTTACTCCAAAAATATTTAAAAATTGAACTCCAATATGAAAACACTAAAACATGTATGTGGCTACTGGAGACTTGGTGATTCCTTCTCTGAAGACAACTGGTTATACTTGTCTCCTAATAACATTAACGTATTGGTCAAAAATGACAGAAATCTGCAATCAAACATAAATAATACATTAAGAACCTTCTGGCCATGCAATAAATTGAAATTATCAAACAGTCCAAATGAAAAGGCTTCATTAAATATTTAAATAATGACAAACTTTTCTTTTTTTATAATTTTTTTTTTCAATGTTTATTTATTTTTGGGACAGAGAGAGACAGAGCATGAACGGGGGAGGGGCAGAGAGAGAGAGGGAGACACAGAATCGGAAACAGGCTCCAGGCTCTGAGCCATCAGCCCAGAGCCTGACGCGGGGCTCGAACTCACGGACCGCGAGATCGTGACCTGGCTGAAGTCAGACGCTTAACCGACTGTGCCACCCAGGCGCCCCGACAAACTTTTCTTAAAATGATTTAGTCTACTACCTTTCTCCACAGTATATCCCAATCCTAGCTACACAAGAGAATCACCTAGTGAGTTTTTCAAAAAGGTTTAGTCCTGATCTAGAATAGTGAAACCAGAATTTCTGGCAATAGGGCCTAGGCATCAGTGTTTTCAACACTGCCCCAAGTGACTCTAACATGCAGCCAGATGCACCCCATTGCTATGCTATAGTGATTCTCAACCTTAACTGCACATGAGAATTGCATGGGAGAGCTTTTAATCGTCCTGACCCAGGCCCCACCCCAGTCAGACCAACTAAAACCAATTCTGGTGCTAGTGCCCAGGCAGTAGTATTTATTTAAAAGCTCCTTAGGTTGTCCAACCTCATCTGGCTCTTAAATTAGTTATTTACAAGGAACGAGGCAATGAGAAAATTAAGTTTCAGGCACTATGTTTTATTCTAGTTAAACTAAAATGTTATTAGAATATAGCTGAAAGCAGTTCTTGTAAGTATTTAACTGCTAAACTTTTAACTGACAATTATTTCAAATGTGAAGGACATCTAAGGTTATTTTGAGATTCTGTGGACTGTGTTTAAGCAATTCAAAAGTTCCCTTTTGACTGTGAAAAGCCAACTGGTATTACACAGTTGTAGTTTTAATGATTGTATACAACACTCCAATTAACTCTGAAAAGTATATTCTAGTATATAACTTCAAGTGCTAAAATGAAAAATAATCAGTTATCAATAGCCCCTTACACATACACATACCCCAGCAAAACAAAGTCTTCAATGCAAAGCTTTTGCATTAGCTGTTAGAAGTAACAAAGAATATAGATTTGGGGATAATGCCAAGGCCAAGAGGTATCCAAAAGCGGGAAAGAGAAAGCGAAAGAGAACCCCACAAATTTCCCCAGGAATTTTTCAGCAGCTCTATAATTCCACCCATTCTATAAACTAACCTCACCAAGTAGGTAGACAAAGGCTACCAGTTGCCAAACTCTTATGCTTATGAAATATGATTTCTTCAAGTTGTAAATTTCTTCAGCCAGTCATCCTATGAACTACCTTGTGTCACAAGTTAAATGGTTATTGAACATCATTCAATAATGTGTTCAGTATCAGCTGTCTTAAGTTGTAAGCCAGTTAATGCTTGTGGTAATATATGCCAAGCACCTAGCGCAACTCCAAATTTTAAAACAAAGGCGGGGGGCGGGGGGCTGGCACAGATTACCAAAGAAGAATTTGAATAATAGCGTGTAACTATATAGTAGGTTATATATCCTATGTGTCACACCATCACTATTGTAGAATCAGATAATACACATAAATCTGTTTTCCTGTTTGTTCCCATTAGAAATAATCTTTGGGTTTATGTCTTTTGATTAAACACTGGGCAGAGCAGAAAGTAAATGGCATGTGCATTTAGGTCAGGGTTCAGACATTACTAATTATGAACTGTATATGACCTTGTCCAAGAAACCTAACAGATCTGATACTCAGTATCTTCATTACATATTGGGAGTAGTAACAATAATTCCACCTAACCAATGAACTGTAACAAATCAAAAGAGTTACCGTCTGCAAAAGTATGCAATAAACTGGACACGGCAAAATGAACTGTCATATCACAGCAATTGATAACCACCTGACAAAAATGTGTTAGTAGTAAACCATCTGCATCTCACTCAAAGTTACAAATACACTTATATGTATATTAACGCATGCATTATTTAGACATTACTATTTTGAGATGAAAAATAATGATTATAATGAGCTGTTAAAGCGCCTTTGGGCAACAGAGGGCTAAAAAAAAGTTTAAAATTCAGTTGAGGGGCACCTGGGTGGCTCCTCGGTTGAGCACCCGACTTCGGCTCCGGTCATGATTTCATGGTCCATGAGTTCGAGCCCAGCATCAGCTCGCTACTGTCGGCACAGGACCTGCTTCAGATCCTCTGTCCGTCCCCCCTTCTCTCTGCCCCTCCCCCACCTGTGCTCTCTAGCAAAAATGAACATTAGGAAAAAAAATCAATCGAGAAAAACAGAGTACGTACAAAGTTTTTTCCTACTGCTCATTAACAAAAGGTAGATCAGAAAAATAAACCACAAAAAATATGGTAATAGAAAAAAAAAAACACTGTATTTGAAATAACTCACTGAAGTTATGTTTCAATGTTAGTAAATATTTTGCTTTGACAAATACTTACCTGTAAAAATAAGTAGTTGGGCAGTACATTGTCAAATGAGGGGCTGAGGTATATCGGTTCTGTCATTCTTATGCCTATACCTCTGAAAAGCAGAAAATCTGACATTAGTCTGTATAAAGTCCATAGTCTATACAAACTCCACTTCTGGGAACATACCCAAGCAGCCCAATAAATATAGGATGTTCTGCCTTTTTAAAACCTCTTTAACTCAACACCACAATCCTTAGGATATTCCTGTGAATTGTCTATGACTCATTCCCTGCAGTAGAAGGCCATCAGGAAAACTAAAAAGGATAAAGTTACATAAAATTTTCATTTAGGCACAAAGGAGTTTTTCAGAGATTTGAACAAACTGAAAAAAGCAAAGAACGGCTTGAATCTTTAAAAAAACAACAACACACAGTTATTTAATTAAAAATGTTATTTACACTAACATACAATAGTTGTATTGTTATTTTACCTTTTAATTCCAGTATACAGTGCTGTATTAGTTTCAGGTATACAATATAGTGATTCAACAATTCTATACGTTATTCAGTGTTCATGAGAATAAATGTGCTCTTAATCCCCTTTATTTCACTCATCCCCCCCCACCGACCTCCACCTCCCCTCTCATAACCATCAGCTTGTGCTCTATCTAACCAGGAGCCTGGTTTTTGGTTTGTCTCTTTTTTTCCCTTTGTTTGCTTGTTTTGTTTCTTAAATTCCACATGAGTGAAATCATATGGCATTTGTCTTTCTTTGACATCTGAGTCTTTATTTATTGATTTATTCTAATCTTTCTGGTAACAGATTGATGATCACTGTTAACAGCAATCAACAGTTTCTGAATCCTTCAGTTTGGAAGGCACTATGCTAGGTACTTGTATGAAAAACAAAAATATACTTGGGGCGCCTGGGTGGCTCAGTTGGTTAGGCCTCCAACTTCAGCTGAGGTCATGATCTCACAGTTTGGGAGTTCGAGCCCCGCATCGGGCTCTGTGCGGACAGCTCAGAGCCTGGAGCCTGCTTCAGATTCTGTGTCTCCCTCTCTCCCTGCCCCTCCCCTGCTCCCCTGCTCATACTCTGTCTCTCTCTCAAATAAATAATATACATTAAAAAAAATTAAATATATATATATATACTTAAGAGTTATGCCGATGCTAAGAAACAACAAACATGCCATACAACTCTCCTCTCAACTCTTTAGAGAGTAATTGCCCAGTACTGACACAATCCTTACAATGAGCTCTGTCCCATTTTATAAGGGGCAGGGGAAATGATCAGAGCAGGAAGTGAAGGGCCCAGGAGAACATGGTGGATGGTGATTCATCAGGACAAACATCACAATCTGAGAGAGGCTGTCGGAGACTATCAAAGGCAAGAGGAAGTACACAAATAGTTAGAGAATGCCAAACATGGCCTGGCGTATCAGGCCACACCACAAAGAGGAAGAAAAAAAGCCAGTCAACACCATGTTCCAGGGATTTAAGGGGCACAGAAAAAGCACCATCTAATAATAAAGGCAAGGATGAGAACAGGATTGAACCCAGGTGCAGGAGTACACGTACAGCATCTAAGTACGGACATCGAGAACAAACTCACAGCTTCTGAACCAATCCTGGAGCAGAAGCATCCATTCCAATGATCTGCACCCTGCCTGACATAGGTAGTTGGGCTAATTTTACTCACAACGCTCCTGCCACCAAATGTGCGAGGTTTTCTCTCAAACCACCCGGGGGTCCTGCAATTCAGTTCAGTTCTGACTCTAACTGCCTGGGATCATCGGGAGACTGCATAGGCTCAAAGGTTCAATCCAACAAGACTGGTCTCACTCCAGATGCCAGCTGCACATCCCAAGGTGCCACCTGGACTTCCGATCAATTGGCTATAAATTTGGGGGTTTCCACAGTGCCCTCCCAGGTTTGAAAATTCGCTAGAACTCACAGAACTCAAAAAAGCACTTAGTATTACTAGTTTACCACGGAGGATTCAAGTTAGTATTGGCCAAATCAGAGGGATGCGCAGAAGGTATGGGAGAGGCGCATGCATCACCACCACCCCCCCCTCCCCCCAGCACCTCCATGTGTTTACCAACCTAGAAGCTCTCTGAAGCCCACCATCTAGGAGTTTTTATGGGGGTGTCATTACACAGACACGATTGATTAAATCACCGACTGCTGGATATTAAGCGAATCTCCAGGCCCTCTCCCACCCTGGATGTCCAGGGGTAGAGCTAAAAGTTCCAACCTTCTAACCACGTGGTTGGTTCCTCTTGCTAGTGCCATCTAGATGCTACCTAGGGACCCCCAGCTACCAGTCTTCTCATTACCATACAGAAGACACTCATCGCTACGGAGATTCCAAGAACTTGGGGAGTTGTGTGCCAGGAACCCAAAGACCAAATTATTATTATGCCTCAGAGGATAAGTTTATACTGCCCTTTGAAGTGAAATAATTGCTGTAGCTATTCATGGACTGCCATCGCAGTGAGATGACTATGATGTCCACTCAGTTCTAACATCCTTTGTCATACAGTAAATATGAACTCCTTTCTCCCCCTTCCCATCCCTTTTATCCTCCCTCAATGTGTCTGCATCTCTACTTTTAATGAGAGTTAATCAGTTCAGTCTTTGGTCCTTGCTCCAGCTGGGATCAAATCTAGCCACTTCCTGCACAGTTGCTGTCCCTGACAAGAAAAAATACAGAGGAACCTTCTGAAAAGTCACAGCCTCACATTCAAAAGTCAGTCATTTGTTGGTATAACTGGTATACTGACCTTGATCAACACCTCAACCCCTGCCCAGAGTCCGAATCCATTATGGAACACCTTGAATGCCACGACCCACCTGCTCACTCTTTTGTAATTTAAATGAATTTGTGACTCCCAGGACACTAGTCCTCTGAAAAATACTCAAAACATTAACATTTATAGGCCTGCCTTTCTAATCCAGTTCCCACCTAGTGTTTCAAGTTCTGCTATTTGGGTATCTCCTTCTGACCACCAGCACAAGTACGTTCGTCCATACAGTATTTAACTTAAAATACAACTTTTTTTGTTAGGTGTATCTCCATATAATAATGCAACACACCAGATCTCATAGGAAAAACAGGCTGTTAGTAAATTACCTCTATGAAGTCTAAGACTTAACTCTGCTATAATTCAAGAAGCCAAAGGGTGCAAACTTACCAACCGAATAACAAAGTACTACTAGTTGATGTAGTTCTAAAATTCCACAAGAAACATGGCGTATGCACAGTGTTCCTTGGTTATGGAAGCATGCTTTTCCTCACATAGGCAGAGAAAGAAATCCTAACAGCGTAACTGGATGCGGAGTTTAAAAGTTGAGTTTACAAAAGAGTTTTCTGAAAGATGGCTGCCTGCTACTCCCACCAAAAAACATTACTCAGAAAAGTCTGTCAGTGTAGTAGTTCTGAATAATATAAGAGAATGAAGAGTGGAAGAAGGTTCGAGATGGCAGAATAAAAAGATCCTGAGCTCACCTCCCCCCACAGACACAACAAATGTGCAGCTACATATGGCATAATTCATTCTGAAGGGGACTTAGAGATTGGATGAACAGAGCCCCCACAACAAGAGACAGCACCAAGATGGGTAGAAATGGCAGAGATACATTCCTGATAAGGAAAAAGCCACACCCCAGGAACAACATTCCAGGGACCTCAAAGGAATCTTATCTCCCTGAGGAGAGATCGGAGCTCCACATCAGGCAACCCAACCCTGCATGGAGAGATGAGCTTCCAAAACAGCTGGCTTTAAAAACCAACAGGGAGTAGGTCCAGGAAAATTACAGAACCACAGGGAAAGGAAAACCCACTCAAAAAAGCCTTCCACAAAGACTCAACCCAGAAACCAGTACAAATGGTTTCAGATCAGATTAAAAAACCACATCAAAAAGAACAAAAAAGATCAGAGCCAGATCAAAAAGCACATGCACCATAGAAGTAGACCTACTTACTAATCTTGGAACAACTGCTGAAGGGGATGGAGGGGACTCGCCCTGGGGGGTAAGACACTGGGGGCAGCCCTGCTGATGCTGGGATGAAAGGCACCATTTTGAAATTTCCCTCTAGACCGCTGAAGCCACGGTGTGCATCCCACTGAGAACCCCATAGGACCCCAGCCCTCAGCAGGGCCTTGCAGTCTACAGGGTGATAATTCCACCCACCAGCACACCTGCAGCCATCAGGGATGGGCCTCCAGCTAACCAGGCAAGGGAGGGAAGAATGCACCTGGAGCTACTGAGGGGCTGCCGCAAGAGGAGGACACATATAGCCCACCCAGGGAACAGCCCTGAAGCACCTGCGTCTGGTGGTCGGTGCGAGGGAATCGCACTTCTGGGCCCTACAGGTCATTTCTTACGTAAGGCCACTCCTTTACGACCAGGAGATGTAGATGAACTATGGAATACATGGAAATAAACAGAGTTAGGCATAACGGGGAGACAAAGAATATGTTCCAAACAAAAAAATAAAACAAAACAAAACAAAAAAACTAAACAGAGATAAACAATCTACCCAAGAGAAAGTCCAAAGTAATGGCCATCAAACTGCTCATCAAACTCAGAAGGAAAATGGATAAACACAGAGAGAATTTCAACAAAAATAAAATATAAGAAAGTTCCAATTAGAGGTGAGGAATAACAGAAATAAAAATACACTATAGGGAATAAACAGCAGATTACTGATATAGAAGAACAGAGCAGTGATCTGGAAAACAGGGTAGTAAAAGTTACCCAAACTGAACAAAAAAATGAAAAAATAATCACAAGTGTTAAGGATAGTTTAAGAGGCCTATAAGCCAACATCAGTGCACTAACATTCCCCTTCTTGGGGTCTCTAGAGGAAGAGAGAGTGAAAGGGGCAGAAAACTTATTTGAGAGATAGTAGACGAAAGTGTCCCTAATTTGGCAAAGGAAACAGACATCCAGGTCTAGGAAAAACAAAGAATCCAAAAAAAGATGAACCCAAAGATATCCCCACCAAGACACATTATAATTAAAAATGTCAAAAATTAAAAACATAAAGACAGAATCTTAAAAGCAACAAAATAAGAAAAAAAAAAGCATTAGTTACATATAAGGGAACCCACCCCCTACCCTGCACATCACGCTATCAATTTCTCAGCACAAATTTTGCAAGCCAGAAGGTAGTGAGTGCCACAGTATTTTCAAAGTGCTTACAAACAAGAATACTCTACCCAGAAAGGGTATCACTTACAACTGATGGGGAGATAAGAGTTTATCAGAGAAGCAAAAGCTAAAGGAGATCATCACCACTAAATTAAATTTATAATATTAAAGGGACTTCTTTAAGCAAAAAGGAAAAGGCCATAATTAGAAATAAAGATATATGAAAGAAAAAAAATCTCATTGGTAAAGGAAAATATATAGTAAAGGTAGTGGATCAACCACTTATGAAACTAGTCTGAAGATTAAAAGACAAGAGTGTAAAATCACCTATACCTATAATAATTTAGATAAAAAATACATAGGATAAAAAGATGTAAAATATGATGTCATAAACATAAAATGCTGCTAGGTGGGGGTGGGGAATGTAGTGATTTTGGAATGTGTTCATAATTAAGCAATCACCAACTTAAAATACACTGTTACATACATAGATTACGTATGAATCTCATGGTTACCACAAACTGAAAATCTAGAATAGGTACACACACAAAAAAGAGGAAGTAATCCAGGCATGATATTAAAATCATCAAGTCCCAAGAGAAGAACAAAGAATTACAAATACAATCAGAAAACAAGTAACAGGGGCGCCTGGGTGGCGCAGTCGGTTAAGCGTCCGACTTCAGCCAGGTCACGATCTCGCGGTCCCGTGAGTTCGAGCCCCGCGTCGGGCTCTGGGCTGATGGCTCAGAGCCTGGAGCCTGTTTCCGATTCTGTGTCTCCCTCTCTCTCTGCCCGTCCCCCGTTCATGCTCTGTCTCTCTCTGTCCCAAAAATAAATAAACGTTGAAAAAAAAAAAATTTTAAGAAAACAAGTAACAAAATGGCAATAAGTACCATATAAATGATCTAAGCAATGAGTGGGGGCGCCTGGGTAGCTCAGTCGGTTAAGCATCCTCTTGGTTTCAGCTCAGATCATGATCTCGCAGTTTCATGAATTCTAGCCCCATGTCGGGCTCTGCGTTGACAGTGCTGGGGAGGCTACTTGAGATTCTCTCTCCCCCTCTCTCTCTGCCCCTCCCCCACTCGCACTGTCTCTCAAAATAAATAAACTAAAAAAAATTTTTTTCAAACACATAGCATGAGTGAATGGCTAAAAAACGAGACCCATCTATATGCTAACTACAAGAGATTCACTTCAGACCCAAAGACAAATACAGACTGAAAGTAAAAGGCTACAAAAAAATATTCCATGCAAATGAAAACTAAAAGAAAGCTGGGGTAGCAACACTTATATGAAACAAAAAAGACTTTAAAACAAAAAGGCTGTAACGAGACAAAGAAGCGCATTAAATAATAATAAAGAGAATCATTAATAACAGTAATAATAGGGGACTTTAACACCACACATATATCAATGGATAGATCATCCAGACAGAAAATAATCCAGTAACAGCTGTTAAGAACACATCAAACCAGATCGACTTGATACATACAGGATATTCCATCCCCAAACAGCAGACTACACATTTTTCTCAAGTGTACACGTAACATTTTCCTAGATACACCATGTTAGGCCACAAAACAAATCTCAATAAATTTAACATTTAACAAGACTGAAATCACATCAAGCTTCTCTTCCTACACAGCAGTATGAAACTAGAAATCAGTTGCGAGAAACTAGAAATCAATCACAAGAAGAGAAGTGCCCACTGATAGATGAATGGATTAAGAAAATGTGGTATATATACATATACACACAGGAATATTAGTCACAAAAAAGAATGAAATCTTGCCGTTCATGACAACATGGATGGCCCTCAAGTGTACTATGCTAAGCGAAGTAAGTCAGATAAAGACAAATACTGTTATGATTTCACTGTGGGATCTAAAAAACAAATGAACAAACGAAACAAAATAGAAACAGAATCATAGATACAGAGAACTGATGGGTACGACAGGCAAGGGGGTGACAGTAATGAATAAAATAGGTGAAAAGGATTAATTTTCCAGTTATAAATCAGTTACCAGGATTAAGTTATGGGGGTTACATAAGTTACAAATAAGATTAAATAAGTTATCAAAAGTGGTGCCTGGGTAGCCCAGTTGGTTAAGGGTCTGACCTCAGCTCAGGTCATTATCTCATGGTTTGTGGGTTCCAGCCCCATGTCAGGCTCTGAGCTGTCAGCTCAGAGCCTGGAACCTGCTTCGGGTTCTGTGTCTCCTGATCTCTCTCTCTCTGCCCCCCCCCTCGCTTGTACTCACTCACTCACTCTCTCTCAAAAATAAATAAATAAACCTGAAGGAAAATTTAAAAATAAAATAGTTATCAATAAAACATGGGGATGTAAGGTATGCCATAGGAAAGATAGTCAATAATATTGTTACAACTTTGCATGACCACAGATGGTAACACCTTATTGTGGTGACCATTTTCTAATGCATATAAATACCGAATCACTGTGCTGTATACCTGAAATACAATATTGTATGTCAATTATTCCTCAGGGAAAAAAAAAATGAAGCCAGTCACACACACACACACACACACACACACACACACACACAAAGAGGATGAGGCGTGTACTACTAACAACAGAACTGAAGGAGGCAGTCAAAGCATTGATTCCCTATTTCAGACCCAAAGAAAAACACAACATACATATGCTTTATCTTCATATTCATAAGCCATCTAAGAATAAAATATTTGCTCTTGGCCATTTGGAAAGCGCCTGCTTTCCAGCGTTAGCTAATCCAATAATCTGTTACTTCTGAAGAAGTAATTTCAATCACAAACCCAAATCACTGCAACATGAAAACTGTTCCAGGAATCAGGGACATGGTCCAGTTCTCCGCGGATAAACGCACAGCTTTCAGTACCCCTACATCAGCTGTCAGCGGTGGGGTAATGGAGCTGTCCACAGAACTCCTTAAACAGTTTAGGCCGAAACGTGAAGCAAAAGCAGACTCTGGACTGCCCACAGATTTGATGTGTTTAGAGCCAGGAGCAACCTGAGATGATTTAACAATAACTGTATCTTAATTTGGTTTGAGTAAATCCAAACACTAATCCTTGACCACAAGTAACCATGTGGCTTTCTGGTAAAAATTTCTTTTAATATAAATTTTTTGCTTTTTAATTTTTATTAAAATCATAAGCTTTTCCTTTCACCAAGTCAGATTGCTTAAAAAGCTCTGGATAGGTCACAATTTATCCTTTTTCAAGATGAGTACTGTTCCCCAAAGATGCAACAATTTTTAAATCAATAAAATTCACAAGGAAAACTGAAACTGACAACTACAGTGTGACTATGTGATTACTCAGGGCCCTTTAATCTAAGCACCTACTCTTTCACCCAAACGCAATTTTTCAAAAACCATGGAAATACGCACTCAACGATTATTTTCCAGTTGAATTTATACCAACAAAATTTTATAATGCAACGAGATCTATTTTTGACAGTTTTTATTTTCCTTGAATCACCAGAAAGGATGTACATTTCCCCCAAACAAAACTTGACGACATACTTCAGTTCGGGTAGCCCACTGAAGATTTCTTTGCGGCTTAGCTCAGAAATCCCATTGCCAAGAAATACTTTCGTTCCATCAAATTCTTTGGCTCCTTTCTTACATTTGCCTTTAATATCAGAGTATACAGAAATAACATCTCCAGCTTTCATAACTAAGAAAGAAGAAAACCAGATGATACTAATTAAACTCTGTTTTGGTCGGAGAATAGTGAACATTCTTTAAGCTGGACTGGGGACACGAAAGGGCATCACGAGTGGGTACGGAGGTCTAAACTGGCTCATTACCTCAAAATAACCCCTTACAGAAAATACTGCTTTTGCTTTTAAATGTTCTGTAACAATAAATCTAACTGAAGACTTTTTTTCCAGGAAAACAAGAAAACAAAAGTCTTCAAAACATTCTATCTAAATTGGAAGAATTTACCTAAGCAGAAAAGGAAGGTATCTCCTACTTAAATTATCTTCTCCAAACCTAACATTCCCTAAAAAATTTCATTTAAATTTTGGTATCTTTGGCTCAATCCTCAAAATTCTAAGGTTCCTTTAAAAAGATCCCAGGGCACCTGTTGAGGGCCTGACTCTTGATTTCGTCTCAGGTCACGATCTCACGGTTCATGAGTTTTAGCCCCACGTTGGGCTATGTGCCGACAGAGCGGAGCCTACTTGGGATCCTCCCTCCCTCCCTCTCTCCCTCTCTCTCTCTCTCTTTCTCCTCCCCTCACCCCACATCCCCATTCCTCTCCCTCTGTTTTCATTTTTTTTTTTAAACGATTCTTCAAAAAAGTATACTAAAATCCCTTAAAGAAATTTTTCTATATCCCACAACCCTGTTATTTCTTTGCAGGTTTCCTATTATAGCAGTTACAGCAGGGATATAAATGATAAGCACAAACATTCATTCATATATATATATATATATATATATATATACACATGTGTGTGCATGTGTGTATATATATGTATGTGTGCACATATACACACATACATATACATGTGTATATACTCACAACACCTTGAAACTACAGAGTACAGAATTTATTTCTATGGTTAAGTCTGATTTTTTTTTTTCAACGTTTATTTATTTTTTTTTGGGACAGAGAGAGACAGAGCATGAACGGAGGAGGGGCAGAGAGAGAGGGAGACACAGAATCGGAAACAGGCTCCAGGCTCTGAGCCATCAGCCCAGAGCCCGACGCGGGGCTCGAACTCACGGACCGCGAGATCGTGACCTGGCCGAAGTTGGACGCTTAACAGACTGCGCCACCCAGGCGCCCCAGTTAAGTCTGATTTTTATAGTCATTTCATTAATTTCAGTAACACATCCTGATGACTTTCAAAATGGGAAATTGTATTCCACTTCTTCTTAGACCTAGCCTGCCACAAATTTGTCTAGCCCATTAACTTGACCACAGTAGTGAGTAGCAGATCAGCTAGAGCTAGAACTGTTCACACAGATCAGGGGTCAGTGAACTTTTTCTGTAAAGGGTGGTAAGCAGTTGAGGCTTTGTGAGCCACATCAAGTCTACTGGCATATTCTGCGTTTTAAAACAATCTTTTAAAAATGGAAAAACCATTTTCAGTTGTGAGCCACGCAAAAGCAGACATGGGCCAGACTTGGCCAGTGGGCAGTAGTTTAGCATACACTAATGTAGGTCAAGTTATTTATTTCACAGACAAGATAACTGAAGCCCACAGACTGAATAACTTACCAAGAGATCAAAACCCCTGTCTCTTGATTTCAAGCCCAATAAATTAGGACTGAACCACAGTGACTAACTTACTAAGCATAATGTAACAGGTCATCAACTGAGTGAGTAAATTAAGAATATTGACTTTTACTCCAATATTAAAATTCCAGGTACTGAAGGTTACCCACACAGTGACAACAGAAGTCTGAGGGCAATGGACTTAAGAATACAAAATAAAATCTCACTGACATCTTACACTCTATTAATCAGTAACAGTCCTCTGAAGATCATCTCACATACCCTTATAAGGAAAGGAAAAAACTGGCAGACCTTACGTGGATGCCAAATTTGTTAGACCGTATCAGATAAATCTCTCGCTGGCTATCCCAAACGTAAAACTTGGAAAATATCCGATAAACTTGAAATGCATCTGAGTGATAGTTAAATAAAGTTTCCATTTGATCATGTACACGGATTTTAAAGAATCTTTTATTTTACAGAGACGCTTAAACATTATACTTACATTTCGAAGCTGACACAATTCCGGGAACGTAGACATGGGCTCCTCTTAACACTGCATTGCCACACTGTGCTCCAACAACTGCTTCACACTGCTGTCTTTTTATATTCCTCCTAGGGATGTAAGATGAGCAATTTAACAGAGTAACACACCCCCAACCAAACTTTTTAATGTCTCAATCTAAACCCTTAAAACCTCTTTAGTCTTGACTGTCCTAAGATAATCCCACTAATGGATAACTAAGAAAAAGCAAGCTAAAAAAAAAAAAGCTGAATACAGAGAAAGTAGTTTAGAGAGCGGGGTGGGACACACTTGAGAAAAGAAAAAAAATAGAAAGATGTCCATCTGGTGGAAGGCAATAAAGTGGCACCAAAAACTGCTTACTCATTTAATGAGCATTGCTGTTTTCATAACAGCATTAGGAGGGAAGAAAAATAAAGTCCCTGTCTTCAAAGACTAAAAAAGACCCTAAACAGACAATAAAACATTTCTAAAATGGTATACTGCTACATGGTAAACCGTTTGTATTTTAAAACAAAGATGTCTTTTAGTCTTCCTTTACTGTCCACCTCTTTTGAGTGTTTTCCAATTTCTCACTTCCCATGCACTCCTTAGACAACTAACACCTGGGGGTCACTTCTAACACACAGAAAAGACTTTTTCAAAAGTCAGGGGGTGCCTAGGTGATCAGCCCCAAATAAAAATCGTAAGCACTGAGTCTCTGATGAGCGACCCTGGTTGGCAACATCTCACAGGTGTTGTCAAAACTCCTTGCAGCATAACTGTGTGTGTCCTATCTTCCTTCGATAATCTCCCGATGGTCAAATCTCACTAAGCTTCTCGGCTTTATTCCACTCCTGTCTTACATTCTCACTGTTCATTTTCGATCTATGTCTTGAAGAGGTCTATTCCCCACATTCCAAAACATACTGCATTTCTTCTCACCTTGCATTCTACCCCTTGGCAATCTCAGTATTTCAATAATCACTTACAAAAATGACCTGTGTACTCGTATGTTCGGGCTTTCTAGACCCTGGACTGGTATTTCTCATCACCTGCAGGTAACTGTATGTAGGTGTCCCCTAGTCACTTCAAGCTTATCAAGTCCTAAACAATGTTACTTTTCTCTGATCCACTCCTTCATCCTTAGCACATCCCAAATCTTCCAATCCTTTTGTTGCCAATCTTGAACAAAGTGTCATCTGCCTCAATAACCAAACCGGAAGTCTCAACATTACTTTAAATCCCTTTTTTCCTAAACCTCCTTACTCGACATACATTGCGTTACCAAATCATGCCACCTCTAATTCTCCGACAGGTCTTCTGGACCCATCCTCCAACACTGGACCTACATCAGCTCTTGACTTAATAACTGAAATAGCTTTTTGGCTTTTTCACCCTCAACTATTTCAGATCTTCTTTATGTCTTTGGCATTCTGCAGTTTCATTCTGAAGTAGACATGGAATTATTTTTATTTTTGGCTTCAGACTCATTGTACTTCTTACAAGTCTTTCATAAATCCTGGAAAATTCTTAGTATTACACTTCTGAATATTGTCTTTCCCCCATTATTTCTATTCTTTTTTTTTCTTTTTTTTTAACATTCATTTGAGAGACAAAGAGAGACAGAGCACAAGCAGGGGAAGGGCAGAGAGAGAGGGAGATGCAGAATCTGAAGCAGGCTCCAGGCTCTCAGCTGTCAGCACAGAGCCTGATGCGGGGTTCAAACTCACGGACTGCGAGATCATGCCCTGAGCCAAAGTTGGATGCATAACCAGCCACCCAGGAGCCCCAAATCTATTTTTTTAATATTTATTTATTTTTGAGAGAGAGAGAGAGAGAGAGAGAGAGAGAGAGAGAGAGAGACAGCATGAGCAGGGGAAGGGCAGAAAGAGAGGGAGACACAGAACCCTGAAGCAGGCTCCAGGCTCTGAGCTGTCAGCATAGAGCCCCACATGGGGCTTTAACCTGTGAACAGTGAGATCATGACCTGAGTCGAAGTCAGATGCCCAACCAACTGAGCCACCCAGACACCCCTAAGAACTCTGATTTTAAAGTTGCTACCAGAGGGGTGTCTGGGTGGTTCAGTCGGTTAAACATCCAACTTTGGCTCAGGTCATGATCTCGCAGTTTGTGAGTTTGAGCCCTGCGTCGGGCTCTGTGCTGACAGCTCAGAGCCTGGAGCTTGCTTCAGATTCTGTGTCTGCCCCTCCGATGCTCATGCTCACTCTCTTTCTCTCAATAATAAATAAACATTAAAAAAAAAATTAAAGTTTCTACCAGAGAGCTCTACTCTGCTAAAGTTCAGGGGGAAATAGGATCCTTCAATTTGCTGTATATGCTGTTCTCACTTATGGAGGTTTGAATCTTAGTATATAGCATTCAACCATGAGAAATGTGTGTGGCCAGCACTGAATGTGTGTCACTCAAGAGTGGTTTTGCCTGGCTTTTGCCAAGCACCTCATGAACTGGCTTGGGATCAAATTTTTATGTTAATTTCCCAGACTGCAGGTTTCAAGACCACTTGGGTAGTATGAATTTGAATTCCAAACCTTTATGAGGTATGAACCATAGTTCCACATTCTCAGATTTGTCTTCTTCAACCCAGATCCTAAGACAAGAGAGATCAACTCCTGATTATTGCCTTGCACTGACTGCTGGATACTTCTCAGCTCCTAGGGTTAATAGCCTCTTATTAAAATGAAAGGCCCTAGGGGAGCCTGGATGGCTTGGTCGGCTGAGCATCTGATTCTTGATTTTGTCTCAAGATCCCAAGGTCATGGGATCAAGCCCCATGTGGGGCTCCGTGCCAGGTGTGGAGCCTGCTTAAGATTCCCTCTTTCCTTCTCCCCTGCTTGTGCTCTAACACACACACACACACACACACACACACACACACACACACACACCAACAAAAGAAAAAGGCCCTAGATTTAGGAGACCAACTAACTACCTCCCCTCCCACATCCCCCAACCCTAAATATGAGCTCACATGCTTTGTTTTCAGTTACTCTTCATTCTAATCCCTGAATATCTCACTCACATTCTCAACCACCCAGGTGTGCATCTTCTGGCCTATTTTTTATTTAGTATTCCTAGGTTGTGTGTAGCAGAAACATTTTCAGGTTATCTAGGTCACCATATCGTTGGAAATACAACACTCTGAAATGGTTTGTTTACAGTCTTGCAATTCATCTGCTTTCAAAAATTTTTTCAAACTTTTTGGACTGTAACCCAATGTTACAAATGCACTTATTATCACAACCCAGTACACATATGTAGGTGCATGTGTATCTATCAAATGTTTCATGAAACACCTTCACTGTGTGCAATGCACTAGGATACGTTACAAAATAATATCCCATTTCTTTTATAAAATACTAAAAAGACATTATATTGATTTTACAACCTACTAATGGATCGTGATCTGCATGCAGTTTGAAAAACAACTTTATGCACCACTAATATTCTTTAGCTCCTATGTTCTGCGCAAGACAAAAAACACAAAAACAAAAAAAACCTAAATATTCCTTAGTTGAAAAAATCTTTTTTTTTTTTTTTTTTTAATTTATTTTTGAGACAGAGAGAGACAGAGCATGAACGGGGGAGGGTCAGAGAGAGAGGGAGACACAGAATCGGAAGCAGGCCCCAGGCTCCGAGCCATCAGCCCAGAGCCCGACGCGGGGCTCGAACTGACGGACCGCGAGATCATGACCCGAGCCAAAGTCGGACGCCCAACCAACTGAGCCACCCAGGCGCCCCTGAAAAAATCTTTTTACACTTGACAGCCAGCCTTCCCTAACTTTTTCAACCTCATCTTTCACCAACCTCTCTGCAAAAGCAACTGAGTAGACAAACCTGATCACTTGTGTCATGAGCCACCTTACATTTTCACACCCCCATACTTCTTTCTGTCCACCTTGCATACCCTTCCCGCATCTCACCTCATCAGCCTACTGCCTGCTCACTTTCAAGGCTCCAATGAAATAACATCCACCTGCAGAAAACCTTTACCAATTTTCCTTTACTCAGTCATTCCTATTCTGTGCTCTCATGGCACTTCATGTACACCTTCACTGTTAACGGTCTGACTCACACCAAAGTTTTCTGTTTTTCAATGAAACAACTACATTTCATTCATCTTTGTAAAACCTTGGGTCCTCCACATAGCACCAATTCAAAAAATGTCTTGTGGCATGGAAACTTGTAGTGTGAATCAGAATATTTTATGGGGATAACCATTTCATGGAGAGGACAGAAGGAAAGACTATGGAAAAAAGAATGAAATCCTGCCATTTGCAACGACATGGATGGAGCCGGAGCGTATTACGCTAAACAAAATAAGTTCAACCAGAGAAAGACAAATACCATATGATTTCACTCACATGTGGAATTTGAGAAACCAAACAGATGAACACAGGGGAAGGAAAGAAAAAAAGAGAGAGGGGGAAGCAAACCTGAAGACAGTCTTAACTATAAAGGAGAAACTGAGGACTGCTGGAGGAGAGGACAGTGGGGGATGGGCTAAATGGATGATGGGTATTAAGGAGGACACTTGTGATGAGCACTGGGTGTTATACATAAGTGATGAATTACTAAATTCTACTCCAGAAACCAATATCATATTATATGTTAACTAGAATTTAAATTAAAACTTGAAACAAAGAAAAAAATAGAGTTAACATAGCAAGCCTGAATAGCTAGCCTTTCTTCGGAAGGCATGGCTATAAGGTTGGTCCTTGGCTGGCATCTGGGAACTTAGATTTCAGGCAGGTACTCACGGTTACCTGACAAGAATAGCTCACTATGCTTAAATTGTCTGTATAAATAATAAGGTTGATGGCCAACACTGACTTTCCTTCTGGGGGACCAGAATTTCCTTCTGGGCATGTACCAGGCAGGGAGTGCCTACATGATCACCCCCAAATAAGAATCCTGGTCACTGAGCCTCTCATAAATTTCTCTGGCTGGTAACATCTCATGTTGTCAAACCTGTTGCTGAGGGAACTGTTTCCTGTGTGACTCCACTGGAAGAGAATTCTGTAAAGCTTTCAACTGGTTTACCCTGTACTTTTTCCCACGTGCCCCCTCCTTTCACTGATTCTGCTTCAGATGACTTCACTGCAATAAATCATAGTCACAAATAATGCTGAATCCTAGGAGTCATACTAGAGAGTCATCAAACCAGGGAGTGGTCTTGGAGATCCCTCAACACTAGGACTAACTGTACAAAAACAAGTATCGAAGTGTAATTCAGCTTTCCTGAAGGGGAGAGTTTGAGGCAGGAAAGATAAAAGGACATGTCAAAGTTGATGCAGGGCCATAAAACCTGCCAAAAGCTTGACTTTTTATTGCAATGTTTACAAATAAAGGAGTAAATCAACACCATTGAAGTGGATTTTCTGATAGCACAGTCATACAAATAAAAGGAAAAATAGAATGAAGGTACTCTGGTTAAGAAAAAAAACATTAAAATAGCTTTAAAAATGAGGGGTCTATGAGCTAAAAACTGAGATTATGAGAATGTCCCATTAAAACATAAATGAAAACATAAACTTATTTATTTGGCATTTTTTAACTGCACATATTAGCAACTCTACACCAAACAGGAGATAATGAATATAATTTTAAGATGTTACATATTACTGCATTCCAACAAATATTTTTCAGCAGGGTTGCCATCTGTTTTAATCATAAATGTTTGTGCAATTGCTGGAGTATTCTATTGCATTTACCATATTATTTCATATAAATAGTAATTGAAATATTAAAGTGCTGATACTAGCAAGATAAGAAAGATAGAAATCACGCAGGCTGAGAGAGGCAAATCTGGCCTCCTTTGCATCTCCAGAGATTTATGCTACTGGATTAGTTATTCAGTTGTGAAGGAAAGAAAAAATTTTCACAACTGCTAAAAATATTTTGTTGAGATTTTTGTCAAAAAGGGAGGTACACTATTAAAAAAAATGGAGAGGTTCTTAAAAATTATGAACTGAATATTAACCTAAAAAATTCTACTAATCTAAATGCAGTCTTTAGAAAATGCTGTTTGGGACAGGATGTTAAAACACTTTTTTTAAAATAAGTTTATTTATTTTGAAAAAGAGAGAGTGAGAGAGAGAAGGGGCAGAGAGAGGGGGAGACAGAGAATCCCAAGCAAGCTCCTTGCTGTCAGTGCAGAGCCCTATGTGGGGCTTGATCCCAGAAACCGTGAGATCCTGACGTGAGCCGCAATCAAGAGTTGGACGCTCAACCAACTGAGCCACCCAGGTGCCCCTAAAAACACTCTTATTATCAAGTGAAGGCTGGCATTCAATTTTCTTCTAGGTTTTTCACTAAAGTTGACATGGATACCATCAAATGCAGCATCATCACCTTATGTTCAATTTCATTATGTTGCAAATGATAAGATCTTCCCAACATTAAAATATACTTCATCAGTATTAAGTATCATGTTAAGTATCCTGTTAAGTAACCTGAGGGAAACTGAATTTATGGTGAGAAATTACTTTTAAAATTGCTCACTATCTACAAATAAAGTTTAACCTCTATGTTTTGATTTTTTAATTTTAAATGCTTATTTTTGAGAGAGAGAGAGAGAGAGAGCACATGCACACAAGCAGAGGAGGGGAAGAGAGAGAGGACAGAGGATCTGAAGCAGGCTCTGTGTCGACAGCAGAGCCCAATGTGGGGCTCGAATCCATGGACCGACCGCAGGATCACGAGCTGAGCCAAAGTCTGACGCTTAACTGACTGAGCCACCCAGGCGCCCCTGTTTTGGTATTTTCAGTAACTGTATGATATTGAGCATCTTGTAAAAGAGTAGGAAAAGAGTAAGTGTGTGTATTTCTGTTTCTGAAGTCTGCAGAAATGGAGAAAAAAAAATCAATCCGAGAAGGACATGCCGCTTATAATGAAACTAAGGAACAGCTAGCTATATTCCCAATGAGGAGGAATAATTGCCTGACAAAGGGAAATGTGGATCAAACCTAGTTCCTCAACAGGGTATGAAAAGGAAAGGCTCCTGGAGGCCTAATCAAGTATTTACTACTCAGAACCAGGACTGGGGGGTCCAGGTGGAGAAAAGACGGTCTGAGAAGGTCTTGTCAGTACCCCAGTCACAGCATATAAAGCTGAAAGAGGAACAGGACTGTCAACCCTGGCAAGCAGGTGTCTGTGTTTCCCTGAGAAATCTGGATAAACTTCCTGGAAGAAGCTAAGGGAAGGGGAAGAGCAACCAAGAGCAATGCTCCTCGCCAGAGTTAACGAGGCAGAAACACAATTTAAAGCCCCGTACAAAAAAAAGCTGTGAGCTAGAAGTCTTCACAGAAAGCCTCAGCCTTTATCGGCTCCACTCACCAGGACTAGAAATTTGCTGCTAGGGAAAACTTGGTGAAAGCATTTCCAGAAAACACATCTGTTTAGTCGTCTAGGGACACATTTTACCCCATTCTATAACATTTTTATGCGATCTGAAGAGAAACCAGAGTATTCTATAACATTTTTGAGCAAACTACAAAGGAGATGAAGCTACGTGAATGTAACTGTTTCTACTCAATGAATAATAAACAGAAAAGATTCATTCAACATGGGACCTATACATAGGTAGTAGCCAAAACAATATTACAACACCAAAACACAAACAAAAACCGAAGGAAAAAAACTCCAAATATGTCTTTGTACTTTTAAAAATAAGTAAAAGGAATAATTCAAAAATAGTATATAAGAAAAACAAGATAAAAACCAGAAAATAGTGGGGCACTTGGGTGGCTTAGTTAAGTGTCCAACTCTCGATTTTGGCTCAGGTCATGATCTCACAGTTTGTGAGTTCGAGCCCTGCGTCGGGCTCTGTGCTGATAGCATGGAGCCTGCTTGGGATCCTCTGTCTCCCTGTCTGTGCCCCTCCCCTGCTCGTGCACTAGCACTCTCAAAATAAATACTTTCAATCCGTTAACGCAATGTTCTTAACTTCTGTTGTGTAACCGAGATAAGAGAGGGTTTCAAAAAAAACAGAAAATAGAGAACTGGGAAATAAAATGATAATAAAGCCTCTGAAATAAGAACACAACAGGCTTCAGACGGCTATTTTTAGAAAGGCCTGCTTGCAAGGTCCGCCCTTGGTTGGCATCTGGAAAAGACTGTGAGAAACAGTTCCCAACACTGATTTAAAACCTTCCCTACTAAACTGTTTGTTTGTTTTTGTTGTTGAAAAAATTTATATTTAGATTTAGCCAGCTGGACTCAGTTTAGATGATCCCAATTTTGTTGGCAACATCCAAAGCATCATAGTCAGGAGCCAATGGAACATATGCTTTCTTTTCTCCATTGGGCCTAATCAGAGTGTTGACCTTGACAATGTCAATGTCATAGAGCTTCTTTACAGCCTGTTTGATCTGGTGCTTGTTGGCCTTGACATCCACAATAAACACAAGAGTGTTGTTGTCTTCTATTTTCTTCATGGCTGACTTGGCAGTTAGGGGAAACTTGATGATGGCATAGCAGTCAAGCTTGTTCCTCCTGGGGGCGCTCTTTCCAGGATATTTGGGCTGCTTTAAGAGATGCGGTGTCTTGGGCCATCGGAAGGTAAATGACGTGCAGATCTTTTTTTTTTTTTATGACTGTGGACGCCTTTCAGCACTGCTTTCTTCGCCTTCAAAGCCCTTCCTTTGGCTTCGGCTTTGGGAGGAACAGGAGCTTCCTTCTTCACCTTCGGCTCCATCTTCGTGATAGGGCATTCCTAAACTGTTTGTATAAGCAATGTGCTTTATTCTGAACACCTGTTTTCCTTTTGGGAGCCTGAAATTTTGGTACATGCTGGGCAGAGGGTGATCACATGACCAGCGCCCAATAAAAACCTTGGCCACTGGGTCTAGTCTCTAATGAGCTGCCCTCCTGGGCAACTATTTTACTCGTGTCACAATTTGTTGCTAGAGGAATTAAGCATGTTCTAATAAGTCCATCGGGGAGAAGACTCTTGGAAGCTTGTGCCTGACTTCTTCCAGACTTTGCCCCATGCACCTTTCCCTTCTAGATTTGCTTTTGTATCCTTTTGTGTAATCAGTCTTCCCCAGGAGCACTACAACATGCTGAATCCTGACTCATTCTTGTCAATCACAGCACCTGAGGGTTGGTTGTCTTGGGGTGCCCCAACGCAGGAATACCTGCACTGGAGATCCAACCTACAGAATCCTAGGGTCCTTATAACAGAGAATACAGAAGAGTACAACAAAAATATTCACAGAACTACTGGTGGACTTGTAACTAAAAAGTTATACTGTTTGACTAAAGAGCAAGAGAGAATAGTGAAAATCAAGCTATATCCCAGCCCAGTTTCTAAAGTTCAATGATGAATTCATAGATCTCCAAGTAAATACTACTCTTGTGGGGGGCTGGGAGACAGGATGTTTTTTTGGCCTCTGAATTTTTTTTTTTAATGTTTATTTTTGAGAGAGAGACAGAGTGTGAACAGGGGAGGGGCAGAGGGAGAGGGAGACACAGAATCTGAAGCAGGCTCCAGGCTCCCAGCTGTCAGCACAGACCCAATGTAGGGCTCAAACCCACAAAGCTCAAGATCATGACCAGAGCTGAAGTCAGAGGCTTATCCAACTGAGCCACCCAGGCGCCCCGGCCTCTGATTTCTTCACAGCAACACTTGACGCCCTGATGCTGTAAAAGCAATGTCTACAAAGTGTTAAGGGAAATAACATGGGACCTGAAACCACTATCAGTCAACCTATTGTTTAAATATAAAGGCAACAGGCAATTCTCAAGCAAGAAAGTAAATACTTTGGAGAGGAGAATACTTATTTTGGAGACGGGAAGCAGGGGCTGCAGACCTGATAAAGGACTATACTTGCTAACCAAGAGAGCAATCAAGACAACTCAGAAATGAACTATTAGAATTAAAAGTAAGCACTGCATCCATTTGAATTGTGCTTCTAGAATAACAATGTTATAAACCTCTACAATGCTAAAGAATACAATAAATAAAAACTGGCTGGTGGAGGTTTTAGGGGATAAAATTTAATAACTTCCTCATTTTTCATAGTGGAAACTCATAAGGTAATAATAGTGATAATGAATTTTAAAAACAAAAAAGAATGGATTTGCTCCTTTTAGAAGTGAAAGGTAGGTATGTGAATCTATTCTCCTAAATGACTTTTGAATACTTTCCTGTTGTAACTCATCATTTGTGTTTTTTAGTTCACAAATGTTCTGATGAGTAGCCTAGATCACTACAAGGAACAGGATGAAAGGGTTGCTAAATTCAGAAAATAATTAAATTATCTACACATTTTAAAAGAGCTAGCATAGCCAGTATTAGCAAGAATAAAAGATCTGAGGGGCACCTGGGTGGCTCAGTCGACTGAGTGTCCAACTTCAGCTCAGGGCATGATCTCGTGGTTCGTGGGTTCAAGCCCTGCATTGGGCTGTCAGTGTGGAGCCTGGAGACTGCTTTGAATTCTGTGTTTCCCTCTCTTTGCCCCTCCCCTGCTCACATTCTGTCTCTCTCTTGCTCTCTCTCTCAAAAATAAAGAAACATTAAAAGAGAGAAAAAGAATTAAGAACTAAGAATCTCTCATATATTGCTAGAAACATTAACTGGTAAAAGTTATTTTTTTTATTTTTTAACGTTGATTTTTGAGAGAGCGAGAGAGTGAAAGAGCGAGCGAGAGAGTGTGCACGCACGAGCGCACAAGTGGGGGAGGGGCAAGAGAGAGGGAGACACAGAATCCAAGTAGGTTCCAGGTTCTGAGCTGTCAGCCCACAGCTCAACTCGGGGCTGGAACTCACCGACCATGAGATGAGATCATGACCTGAGCTGAAGTCGGACACTTAACCAACTGAGCCACCCAGGTGCTCCTGACTAGTAAAACGTTTTAGAAGGCAATAGGTCTCAAACTAAAATATGCACACACCAATGACCAGTGATTCCATGGGGTACCAATTTATCTTGTAGACATGCTTATGCAAGTCCACAAAGAAACACCTTAAGAATATTTACTGTTGGTAATAATGAAATGTCCATCAACAGAAGGATAAAAAAATTTTTTAAGTATGCAGCTATTAAAAAAGAATGAGACAGCTTTATATAGAATTAGGGACAATTATGGACATCTTTCTATCTTGATTGAGGTGGATCTTAACCACACAGCTATACAAATTTGGGAAAACTCAGCCAATGATACACATAATTAAGATCTCTCCATTTCACCGCCTGCAAATTTCACCTTAAGAAATAAAATAAGGAACTCAAAAACTCCTTTTTAATGCAAAAGAAATACATACAGTATTTCTTGCAGTAAATATAACACAGAAATGTTACAAGTGAAAATCTCCTCTTATCACTTTTCTCCTAATCCAACCTCACCAGAGTTAACCACTCAGCATTAACCTCTATTAATAGTTGGATATGACGGCACCTGGGTGGCTCAGTCGGTTAAGCATCTCTCGATTTCAGCTCAGGGCATGATCTCATAGTTGGTGAGTTCAAACCCTGAGTTAGGCTCTGTGCTGATAGTACAGAGCCTGCTTGGAGTTCTCTCTCTCTCTCTCTCTCTCTCTCTCTCGCTCGCTCGCTCTCGCTCTCTCCCCCACCCCCCGCCTTAAATTAAACTTAAAAAAAAATAACTTTATGAAAAAAAAAATAGTCCAGGATGTGAGTTTAAGCCCCACATCGGGTTCTGTGCAGAGAAGTACAGAGCCTGCTCAGGGTTCTCTCCCTCCCTCCCTCTCTCTCTTTCTCTCCCCTGCATGCTCGCTTGCTCTCTTTCTCTCTCTAAAATAAACTTAAAGAAACTTTATTTAAAAAAAAAAAAAAAAAAAAAAAAAAGGTGGGTTCATTAAAGCCTCCAGACTTCTAAATGTAAATATACATAAATGTATAGTTGTTTTTGTAATTACAAAAAAAAAAAATTTGTAATTATCCTATGCATGGCAACCTCCTTTTGATAATTGTGAATTCTTCTCTTATTGATACATATAATTCTCCCCCATTAAAGGCCATGTTTCACTGCACAGATAAATCTTAACTTACTAAACCACTGCCTTACTATTGACTGCTTTACTAAATTACTTTAAAGCTTTCACAAAATAAGCATTTTTCTATTTAATAAAACTCATAGGGGTACAAAAAAATTAAACCATAATTAGGGATTTAAAATGTTCTGGGGAAATGAATTCCTATTATAATATGAAAAGGCTTTTTTTCCCCAATTTTCAAATGTGTCTTCCAAATACATAAATGAGTAGAACATTGTTCTACAGAACATACACAATAATGTAATGTAACTGTGGATTAAGGAATAAAATTTTACAAACATATCACCTATGAATGTAGGAAATATGTTGCTTTGTATTTTTGTGTAGCTCAAAAAAAAAAGTTTTATATTAGCAGTGGAAGCTCTTTGTTTTTTTGTGTTTTTTTTTCAATTTATTTATTTTGAGAGAGAGAGGCAGAATTCTGAGGAGGCTCCACACTGTCATGACGTGAGCCAAAAACAAGAGTCATACACTTAACCAACTGAGCCACCAGACGCCCCTTTCCTCCTACTTTCTAAATCACTTCATTTGTTTACTTATAGTATTAAGAGAATCCACAACTGGGGTGTCTGAGTGGCTCAGACAGTTAAACACCTTACTCTTGATTTCAACTCAGGTCATGATCTCCTGGTTCGTGAGTTCAAGCCTCGTGTCGGGCTCTGGGCTGTCAGGCTCCCAAGCCTGCTTGGGATTCTGCTTCTCCCTCTCTAAATAAATAAATAAACAAACAAATTAAAAAAAAAAAAAAAAAAAGGAGGAGGAAAAACAACCAATCATTGCACCAAATGGACATAAAATGCATTACTTTCAAGGTATTTGGGCCCATTCCTAGTCTTTTTTGTAACATCTCCCACGACACAGTATGAAGTTGGCATTTCTGAACTTGTGAATTCTTGTCTATCTATACAAAGTGGCTAATAATACAGAAACTCAGTGTTATCACCCAACAGTAAGAAAAAACCTGTGACAAATTTTTAGAATTTAATTGGAAATGGAAAAGTTACAAACCTAGGTCCAATTATAGGAATGAGTAAGACATCCTGAAGGTCTGGATGTTGAAGAATAGGAACACTTAATCCATTAAATTGCTGTTAAAAATAAACAGAAGTACGAAGCAATCAATATAACTGATAAATTTCAACTTACAGAGCTTTTCAGTGTTATTATCTAGCAGAGCATGAAGCTTGGTTTAGGCTATTCTCACTTTATTCCACATAATACTATGGAACAAAGACTTCAAAACAACTATATTTTCTGCATATTTTATTCTTCTCTATGTCTTCCTAAGGTTCAATTTTGCTTACTGTTTGGTTTTATAAAAGCCAACCCGTATTTACCTTAAATGACTTATTTTGAAAACACATATCCAATATAGAATTGCATGTAGTACTCTTTCAATGAAAAACTCTAAACAGGACATTAAAGATTAGGATTAATATTATTTATTATACACAATCAATACAGGATGCCATGTCAGTTTTGGTGAGGAAAAGAAATGCTTATTGGCAAAAGTTCAGGATTTTCAGTATCCTCTATCATACTTGGGTCTTCAGACTAGAAGTGGGTGCAGGGCCAGGAGTATAGGTGCTGAAGCCAACTCACACAGTCTCAGGAGAACCAGTTACGTGCATCTCTTCCCAACCGTCTTCCAAAGCCAAACCATTTGACATTCTCACCTATAACGTATGAAGGTTCCAGTTTCTCCACATCCTCACCAGCCAGATGAAATTTAAATTATTAAATCCCAATATGGGGCCCAGAGAACTCTGGGGAGACAAAGCACCCACTCCTCCATAATCCCATATGGGACATCTCTTTAGGACACACATGAGTTTTGGATCATGGAAGGAGAAAGAAAATAACTAGTCTGAGACCCCTTTCCTGCTAGAAGTAGGTACTGCTCTACCATCAATTTCCTATCTAGTGCTTAGGGGTCAACCTTCTGCCTTACTCTTAACCTTTAAGAGACTCAAAGCCCAACCATAGTCAATGTCCGCCTTATCCTAGATACTAGTTACTAGTATACTAGATGCTATAGGCCCACTGGACTGGAATACTAGAATATGTAGACTCCAGGAATAGTTTGCTAGAAAAGAAAATAATCTGGATCTGCAGGAGTTATAGACAGTTGTGATGGGCCTCAGAACACTTTCCTTTCTACTACCTGAAAACATACACATGACTGCATAAGAGTATTAATTTTAGTTGTTCAGAGGAACTGCTTATATTTTGTTATTTGTTACATTTAGTTGCTTAGAGGAACTGCTTACTGTCATTACTCTCAATAAAATTATCACTATCAATATTCAAAATCGGGTTACTTTTTCTACGAGTCTTATTATTACATTAGTTTGGGTCTCATACACTCAGATCCCATAGCGGGTAGTTCTTACACATTTTCTCACAACTTGAAATTTATAAAACTGTTCTTACAGACAATATAACAAACATTCCATAAATATAATGAGATTAAAGAACAATAAGTAAATCAACATCCGTGATAATTTTCTGAAGATTTCTTAATGTTACATCTTCATTAAACTAATAACACAGCCTATAATAAATATATAAATAAAAGCCCTTTGATTATGCTTGCATCTTACTTTTAATTTACACACTAATCAGGTAACTTATTACAAAACCAGACTTTTAGGGTTAGAACGGATCTCTTCATATGTATTTTAATGATGAAGCAACTGAGGCCAGATGAGCTGAGTGACTTACTCAGTCACTATAATAAATTCTGAATCACAAGTGCTGGGTTCTAACATTGAGTCTAACATTACCACTTAACAACTGAACATTCATGATCTTCGACTTCCTTAGGTGTAAAATTGGAATAGTACATTATGTTCATAGGATTTTAGTGAACAGCAACATGACATAGACTGTAGAAATGTCATAGACATAATGACAGAAAATTTGCACATACCTTCCGAAGCTCATCCAACAACAGATTTTTCACATGTTGCACTGAGGCGAGATGTGTGTTTACTCTGACAGTTGTGAATGATGGAGGGTGTGACAAGTGATTTAACAGAGTTTCAAATCTCCTTTCTGCTTCTTGTTTGCCTAGAGCAGATACAACCTGAAAAAGAGGAAAATAACAAGTTAATGTTTCAACGTCCCTTAACAAATGAACTAAAAATTTTAAGAACATGAACACCCATTCATTCAACTAATGAAAGACTCAACCAACCAAGTTCCCTGAGATGAACTGAAGCTTTACGAGACATGTATTTTCCCATTTTTGTCATCTTTTCTTCTTAATGTTTATTTTTGAGAGGGTATGAGTGGGGGAGGGGCAGAGAGAGAGAGGGACAAAGGATCTGAAGCGGGATGTGCACTGACACATGAGCTCGATGTGGGGCTCCAACTCAAGAACCACAAGATCATGACCTGAGCTGAAGTCGGACGCGCAACCCACTGAGCCACCCAGGCGCCTCCCATTTCTGTGATCTCTGAACATACCCTGCCCCACAGCATCTTCATAAACCACTTGCCAGCCTACTAACCCACCAGCCTCATAGTATTAGTACTTTCTCTAGTGTATTAAAACTGACCTTTACCTCCAATGCTTTTACAAAGTAATGGCTTTTCTTTTGGTAAAATCACTTACAGTTAGCGGGTTTGAGGCAGAGATGGTGTCAAAGACGGACATTTGGATCTTCTTTCATAAAAGCAATACTTTTTTTTTAAAAACCGCTGGGAAAAATTTCTGAATGCCTCTATTTCTCTTAATATGCTCCTTATATTTTAAGTTCTCTGAAATCTAGAGAATGTCTTTTCTCTTTCCATGCTGTCTAATCCCGTAAAATAATCTTTGGAGGGGCGCCTGGGTGGCTCAGTCGGTTGAGCATCCGACTTGGGCTCAGGTCATGATCTCGTGGTTCGTGGGTTCAAGCCCCGCATTGGGCTCTGTGCTGACAGCTCAGAGCCTGGAGCCTGTTTCAGATTCTGTGTCTCCCTCTCTCTGACCCTCCCCCCCCCCCCCCCCCGTTCATGGTTTGTCTCTCTCTGTCTCAAAAATAAAACGTTCAATTTTTTTTTTTAAATAATCTTTGGAAATAAAATGCAGAAATCAAATCGAACAAGTCAGCTTCAGCAATATCTTCACGCACGATTAACATTTAGGTGGCTTTACTTTGAACAGAAAAGCAAAGACTTAGAAGTACAAAGTTGCCTAGAGGCCGGATCGTAAAATGTAAAGAGCACAAGCTTGGCAACCAAAGACCGTATTCACTGAGGACTTCTGTGCGAGGCACTGCGAAAAGCACAGAGAATGAGTATTTGTTGAGGACTGTGTGCCAGAACAACGCCAACTGCTTTCTCAGGATTAATATTCCAAAGCAACCTTGTAAGGATATGTATTTTTAACATCCCCGGTTTTCGCAGAAAAGGAAATTAAGGCTAAGCGCTCTGAAATGATTCGTTCAAAGCACAGAGACACAAACCCAGGACTTGGGACTCCAGATCTGAATTTTGTCATTGTACCTGAGCTCTTCAGCCTTCAGATTTCAGTCCTGTTACTTCATAGCGGTGTCACTTTGGCCTCTTTGGACCCTCCGTCCTCTCACCTGTTAAAATGGAGAGGCAATCTCTACCAAAAGAGAGAGCGAGCGAGAGCGCGCGAATATTAAGATGTAAAGGTCTGCAAGCCACCTAGCACAACGGGTGGCATTTGAGGCATTAACAACTTCTAGCATCCCTTTCACCAGACTGCCACACTCCAAGAGTGCAGCTGTGACTTCTCTGCAGGACTTAAGTACTCGAGAACAGGAATCTTTTTGCGCTCATTTTGCAACCCGTTCAGTGCCACGCCTACTGCCGGGCACATAACCGCTTTGTTCCCCTCCCTTCTAACACGTTCCTAAGGGTGGAAACGTATATACCTCATTCACCTCTGATCTCGAAAACACTAAATCCCTACGGGGAAGATACCGGCCGTTTTTACATTCGAAAAAAACCAGGCAGAAACAACGGTGTCAAGATGAGGTTTCGCTTTAGGCCTCTTTTTTTTTTTTTTTTTTTTTTTCTATTTCTCCAGAGTGTGTATTTGAGTTTTTGCAAATATCATCTACCAGGTTTATTTGACCTACCTCCTTATTCATAAAACCCTCCTTAAGGTACCTTTCAACCTCAAGTCTCAAAGATATTTTAGGGAAAATAGACATTTTGGCGATAGTTTTGTTCTCCTCCAAGAAAAATGCTGGAAAACGGTGATTTTTCTCTTTCCGAGTGAACAGTGAGCAGCGTGTTGTCAAGTGAGTAACCACCCACACGCGCCGGGACCGCCAGATGGCCAGGAAAATCGCGCCGCTCTTTCCAAGTTATATTCGGCTTTTGCGGAGGTACATCCACGCTTTCTCGAGCGTCGCCAGTTCAGAGCAGCTTCCTCGCCTCCACCACACCCGTCCTTGGTCCTCCTTTAGGGACGCTCACGGAAATCACTTGTGAGGCCACGTCACCCACGTTGCAAAAACACCACAAGAAAACTAAAGGGGGGGGGGACGGGGAGACAAAAAACAAACAAACAAACAAAAACCCTGACGGGCGAGACCGTTGCGAACAGGCCTGGAAAAGCGACCCGCACCTGCTCTAGCAAGTTCAGCCCTCTGAACCTAATTTCCAAAACCGCGCCCCCCAATTCCTCTGCCAAAAGCCGCTTCCGGCCTGCGTCACTTCCGGCGACGCGGCCCACCCTCCCTGGTCCCCCAATCCGCAGCCGCAAGTTGCCGCTACGTCACGTCGCCGGAGTTTCCCAGCGCGGTGGGTGGTGCGTCCACGTGCGGGCGGTTGGCGCAGGGAGGGGCGGCAGCCCGGGGGAGCACCTGGGTCCTGCGCTTGCGGCGGGTGTTAGGGCAGACGAGGAAATGGTGTGGGTTAAGTCGAAGGCTTTGCTGGCCTGAATAAGTTGGGAGGGCCAATTAGTTACCTGCTGGGTAAAGAGAAAGGCAGTTTATTTGAACCTATAAGTCACTCTTTGATTTCAGAAACGCATCTGACTTCAGCGATGAATGAACCACGTTATTCAAATTTTCGGAAGCTGGGTTACTGGTGGGTTCATGTCCATGAATGATCAGTTAAAACTTAAAAACCTACACCTAGCATTTACAGTTAGTTGAGTGAGGCTAGCAGTTACCTGTATCATAGTTGATTTATCCTTGAAGGCCCTGAGACCCTTGACATAATTTATGTGTTACAGATGAAGGAAAGGATTAAAAAGGAGAAGGTACCTAATGAAAGTCAGGCATTTTATGATTGAATAGGTAGCTAAAAATAATTGTCTCCTTAGAAAGTCAGGATAAAGACCACAGCCACCTGTCATCTAAAACAAATACCAACTCTTTTCACCATGGTATACTTCAGTAAATTCATGGGATTTTCCCGTGGCTAAATCATCTAAAAGTTATTAGAAAACATGTCTAGATCGGGCATTTCCAAAGGAATTTTTGCAGCCTGAACATTACAATCCTAGCACGAATAATGGTTGGAATCTGTATTTAGGAGATAAGGGAGAGGAAGGAACGAATTGGACTAGATTGTAAACTCCGCGAGGGTAGAGGTATCATCTCACCACTGCATACCCACTGCCAAAACATGTAATAGGCACTTAAATGTTGAATGACTAGATGAATGGATAGGCATCTATGTGAACTAGAGAATGAAAACTGTATTTCATGTATTTGCTGGAAGCACGTATTTGCTGGAAACTAGTTTACTAGTGAAGCACATATAAACAGTGCTGAGGACTTTTAGACTATATTTGTCTAGACACTATTGTAGTGACAGGTTGATGAAGATGCCTCTTAGTGTTCTAAGCTTGGGTCCAAGACAAACATATAACAAATCTGAAGTTGGCATAGTGCATACATATCGTCTAAGCAAAGGAAGAGCCCTATAGGAATATACCCATATACGGGTCATTTAGGTTGTATTTGCTCCATGGGATAATATGGCTGCCCATGTGGAGGAGCAAAAAAATCTTAGGTACAATCTTATAATCTTAAGTCTTAGTTTGTAGTGCTCCAAAGCTTAACCTTACCAAAAACCAAGCTTATTCCAAAATATTCAATTTCATGAAGAAGGTATGAGGGGATTAGGAAAAAAAGTCTAGAAAGGCAGGAAATCTATCAACTCATCTGGAGGCTAAAGTCAAAGTGGACATAATCTTAATAGTGTAGGAGAGTTGTTTGTTTTTGAAAAGTTTCATTCCTAGTTGGCAGAACATGCTGTCCTGAACTCTTCGTTCAAGCCATGCATGCAGTTTATCTTAGTTAACAGTAATAAATTGAATTCAGTTCCTGCTGTAGCCAACTCTTCTAAGTACTATCTAAATTTGGATAATTAGTTCCTTGTGAGGAACAGTAGTTACAGGTTGTTGTTTTTAATTCCCTAGTTGTTCAATGTTTCATTTTTTCCTGAAATTTTAATTTGTTTTGCTTTATGTATAGTACTTTTATCTTTTTCTTAAAATTTAGTGAACTGGAGAGAAATATTACTGGCATTGGGTTTTAATTAAAGGAAGTTATTTCCAACTAACACTTCAGAAAGTAAGTTATAATCCTAATGACAGTATTATCATGTTCCTTTTTCATGATTTTTTTTTCTTTCATGAATTCAAAATATATTCAAATAGTAACATTTCATAGAACAGTGATACCTTCTTTGGATTAAGGCTACACTGAAATTAGTTTTTAAAAGTTTTTAAAGGAATGTTTTCAGAAAAAAATTAGCAAAGGTGTTTTTTAAGTTTAAAAAGTGTATTCAGGGGTGCCTGGGTGGCTCAGTCAGTTAAGCAGCCGACTTCGGCTCAGGTCATGATCTCGCAGTCCATGGGTTCGAGCCCTGCATCGGGCTCTGTGCTGACAGCACAGAGCCTGGAGCCTGTTTCAGATTCTGTGTCTCCCTCTCTCTGACCCTCCCCTGTTCGTGCTCTGTCTCTCCCTGTCTCAAAAATAAACAAAACGTTAAAAAAAATTTAAAAAAAAAGTGTATTCAAAATATATTTGAAAAGTGTATTATTCAAAACTCTTTAGTTTGATTAAATTATTGACAAGTATTCCTACTATAATATATATAATACAAATATACAATATGAACTAAATTGTATTTTTTGTAAAAGATAATACTGGTATGCCAGCATGAGTTCTGTTTAGATAATGCGGAACTCTATTTTTGTTAATCAATTATATTCGCTTTTCAGTTGTGAGTGGTTTTCTTTTCTTACAGTTAATAAAAATTTCAAATTCCTAAATCGGCAAATAACACTTTCTAATGTGAAAAAATATTTTAAAAATATTTCAGCAGTCCTGTTGTCAGGTAAATTGTAGAGAAGATGATAAAAATTAGAACAGTTCTTTAACATAAAAGTTTCAGACATTTTGGAGCACCTGGCTGGCTCAGTTGACTGGGCAGGCAGCTCTTGATTTGGGGGTTGTGAGTTCAAGCCCCACATTGGGTGTAGATATTACTCTAAAAAAAAAGTTTCAAACATTTTGAAAGAATAGCACCAATAGAAATATCAACAGCCTTGCTCAAATATATTCATTCCACCACTGAATTAAAAGTGAAAAAATACTTCAAATTTACTTTCTAAAGTATCATTACACCATCATAAAAATATTTAAGAAATAAGTAATTTTTTTCCTTCGAAGCTCTGCAAAAAACAAAACAAAACAAAACTGCTTTATTTCAGAAACTGTTTTTTGGAGATCCAAAAGCCAGAAAATAGTGGAATGTAGTTTATATATATATATGTAACAATTTGAGAGGCTAAGTTACAGTATCTAAAGGTTTTTTTATGAATAATGAAACTATGATTAGAAATATCCCTTTAAGCCTGTTTACACAAACACAAAATCATTTATACTGGAGCCAATTCATGATCCTGACAGATAAACTAATTTACATAGGCTCAGTACATACCTTTTCCTCTACATGGGACGTTATAACTTGTCTTTAATATGAGAAAGTTGGAGTACATTATCCCATATAAAAGTCTTCAAGAATCTTTGTGGGTTTTTTTGTTTTGTTTTTAATTTTTTTTTAACGTTTATTTTTGAGACAGAGAGAGACAGAGCATGAATGGGGGAGGGTCAGAGAGAGAGGGAGACACAGAATCTGAAACAGGCTCCAGGCTCTGAGCTGTCAGCACAGAGCCCCACGCGGGGCTCGAACTCATGGACCGCGAGATCATGACCTGATCATGACCTGAGCCGAAGTCGGCTGCTTAACCCACTGAGCTACCCAGGCGCCCCCAAGAATCTTTGAATCATAACCCTAGGAGGATTTCACAAGTCATACATTTCATTTCTCTTTCTACAGCTAAGGAAGGTTTGGCCTGTTAAAAGGCCTTGTTACCTGGGTTAAAATCTACCACCTGATCGAAGTCCAGTTCAATTAAGTTCTCTCCTTTACTGATTTCAGGGGCATTAGGTTTCATGCCAGGTTATGCAGCTTTTAAATTTGTTGGAACTTAACAAGGCAAAGAAGGTGGAATTGTGTAATAGTGTACAATGCAGTGACAGATTGTAGTTACTTGTGTGAGCATATAAGACAGAGATGTTGAATCACTATGTTGTACACTTGACGCCAATGTAATGTCGTGTCAACTATACTAAAAAAATGATTACAAAGTGGAATTGAAACGCTTAAGTAGAGAATTGGCTTTTTGACTTAAAAGGTTAGCCAAGAAATAAATTGAATTCAACTCCAGCTGCAGACAGTTCTTCCAAGTATTAAGTTCATAATATACATATTTCTTAAATTCCCTAGTTCAACCTTTTCCTTGAAATTTCAGTTTCTTTGATCTAGGACAGCACTTGGAACTTTTTCCTCTATTTTGTTGAACGGGAGAGATTACTGGGATTCCATTTCAATCAAAGGAAGTTATTTTCAGTTAATGCTTCAAAAAAGTTTTGTTTTGTTTTTTTGATCTGGGCTCCATGAAAATTCCGAATGCGTGGCAACTAGGCGGCTTTAAGTTAATCACACAACCGAACTTTGTGGCTACCGGCAGTCCATGGATCGTCTCCCAAGCAATTCTATTTCGAATTAAGAATCACGTTAGAACACCAAGCTCGCCTGCCTGCCCACGATGACAGTTGCGAAACACTCCTCATTTCCGTGCAGTAAAGGGCAACAAACGGCAGCTTTTCGGTTAGAGGAGCTGCAGCTGCCCCTAGATTTAGACGGGGGAGGGCGCACTTGCCCAACAGCAGAGACTCAAGAACTGGAACGTGACAAAAGCTTACAAAACGCGACGAGTTTAAGAGCTCACTTAGGGAAACTCCCGACTCCCACGACCCCTAACCTCCCACTCCGCGGGCAGTTTGAAGCCCGCCCCCCGGAAGTGAAACCGAAGGAAACGCCACGTCGAAAGCGTGGGTAAACGCAAGCGCGCCGACGTCAGTCCGCGTCCTTCCGGCGATGGGTGGTCGGGAATCGGGAGGGGAGGCGGAGCGGAGGCGGGGCTTGGGGCTGGTAGAGGCTCTGGTGGGTAGGTGGGTTCAGACCGAGGGTACTACGGGTCGGCGTTGGGCTCAGTTGGCTCGAAACAAAGGACTATCCGGTAGGGACTCGGCGCGGTGCCTTCTGACCGGTAGCTGAGCGGCCGATCGAGGCTTCTTGGCCAGCCAGTGCCGTCGCCGCGCGGTCTCAGTAGGCTTCTCCTCGGTTCCCTACAGCCAGCGCCGTGGTGGGGGGCCCGGCGCAGCGGCACCTGCTGCTGAGGTACCCCGCGGCCCGCCCAGGTGCTCATGATGGGGCTGATCTTCGCTAAACTGTGGAGCCTCTTCTGTAACCAAGGTGAGAAGGATGGAGCTGCGCAACGGCTTGACTGCTAGGAGGAGAGTCTGGCCGCCTTAGGGGACAGCCGGAGGCTGGGCTGTCGGTGGACAGAGGCGCAGAGAAGTGCTTTTCTCGAGGGGGCGGGTAGAAAGTCGGTATTTTAGGCTGCGAGAAGGTGCAGGAGGGACAGGGTTTGTGGGAGAAGTGAGGAGTGAAAAGAGCAGGCATTTGAGATCCCAGAGTCCAAACTAAGAATTTTGGGATTTTAGCAAAGCAAAGAGAAAAGCACCTAGTGATACCTGGAGGCATTTTGCAGGCCTGTTCTATCTCTAGTTAAGCATCCCGTGTCTTGCCCCATGAGTGTGCGCCCAGAAACCCATCAACTTTTTTTCTTTTTTAATTATTATTACTGGTGCTACTTTGTTTACCGCCCAACTCTTTAAGCCAGTGTGCCTTCACGTTCTGATTTCGCCTGCTCCATCAGACTCGGGAATGAGTTGTCTCGTGAGATACACGGGTTTCCGGAAATCTGCATCCCAAACCCTTTTTTCCTTTCTTAGGTATTAGAGAACTAAATGCTTTTGGTTCTGTATAGGAGTTTGCGTGTCCCTAATTAGTCTGGGACAGGTTATGAGACATGTGGAAGTTGGAAGTCCAAAGGGCCAAGAAGTTGTAAAACCTGTTCTGAGTCAGAAAGAATGAGATGTGATGTCTTCTGAAGAGAGAAAACACCCAGACCAAAAAAAAAAAAAAAAAAAAAAAAAAAAAAAAGTGGGGGGGGGGTGGTGCTGATAATAGGTAAAGTCTTAGCCATTCTTTGAAGAGAATGCTTTTCTTAGCAATTGGAACTACTTTTTAAATTCAGTTTCGTTTTCTGTTTAATACCCAGACATAATAAAAACCGGTGTTTTATAATGATACCAACTGTTACTGCTCACGTGGGTTTTTTTTTTTCCTGGATTTGAGAAGTGAAGAGAATGAAATGGATTTAGTTCCCTTGTTCCATAGCTGAGAACACTAGTCTTTTCCAAGATTATAAGTAAATGTATACACACACACACACACACACACACACACACACATACATGCAATTACGTTTATGTTTGCAGTTACCACAGATAACACATTTCAGGTAATTTCAGAGTGCTCGGAATTTAATTCTTTAACGATATCATCTGTACATTTAACATGTGATTTTTTTTTTCAGCAGTTTATATTTTCCAGTCCTTGTTACTTGAGTTCACTACTATATGTAAAGCAGCATTTTAAGACATGCTAAAGACTATAAAGGTCAACACAGTTATCGCCTGCCTATCTTTGAGCATAGTTTAAGAAACAAAACAGTACCAAAGTCTTTGTTTCTCCTTGTATAACCCATCCTATTTCTCTTCTCCACTATTTTTTTATTATTGTTTAATTAATCATTTACTTATCGGACCTTCCTTAATCAGACTAGTGGGGAATGGAGGGTGTAGGGGAAAGATTTAGGAGATGAGGAAAAGCATTCATAGGCTGCTTCAAGTCACAGAATTTGTCAGGCCTCCGCAATCCCCATTTACTACTTAGAATTTTTCTTTTCCTTTAACTTTCCTGTTGAAAATTTAGAGCTAGTGGTCCTCCTGTCGTTTTATACTCACTCACTCATGCAACTGACATTTAGTCATGGGCCATAAGCCAGTCTTCAGTTAGGCATAGCAGATAGGAAGATGAAAAACAGAAACAGTAACACAGTTAACTTGTTCCCAAAGTACTCAAAGATCAGTCGGTGAGACCTATGGGGGAAAATGCAGTGCGGTAAATGGTTTAACAATGTATAAAAGTGTGGTGATGATTGCCAAGAAGTAAGTGATTAATTTTTCTCAAGTGGTTCCTGGAAGACTACGGGAAAAGGTATACTTGTACTTTAATGTAAGTAGGAGTTTATAGGGCATGCTAAGTAGACTGAGTAGAAGGGGCATATTATTCTAGGCTGAAGGACTAATAATATGCAAATGGGAGAGGAATCAAATACTTTGGTACATTGAAGGAAGCTGAAAATAGTTTAGTTTGGCAGTATCTTAGTTTGCCTGTGGGGAGTTAGAGATGAGGCTGGAGAGGTAGCCCCTGGAGCCAGATCACAGAGGGCCTTGTGTGTGGACCAACTAAGACATTAAGCTGTATGTACAGAGCAAGCCATGGGAGCCGTTGAAGTGTTTGCTCGTCTTATGTTATTTTTTAAGCAGGGGAATAATGTGAACAGACTGCTGCTTTAGTCCTGTATTTTTTACTTTCTGTATCAACAACACTGACAGTCTCAGCATTTTCCATTTTCACCACTGTCATACAACTAATCCAGAGATACTCAAATGACTCAATCTTGGTTGCGTGTTAGAATAAATAAGCCCAAGGCTGTACCTTAGACCAGTTAGATCAGAATGCGGCAGAGTATCCTGGGCATCAATGCCTAGGTGATTCATATTTGCAGCCAGGGTTGAGAACTACATATCTTACTTTAAGGACTCCTTTCCCCTTTCTTTTTCTTTTTTTTTTTTTTTTTTTTTCCCCAGTATTTGCCTCCCATCTTTTTTTCCTGTAGCATTTTACAACACAAAGCATCTTCTCTTAAATTTGATATCTTTCTGGGAATAAGTACGCTAAAGCGTGTTTGACTAAATGAAACTATGGCAAAGTACACAGGTTCGGCAATTTGTGCTAGAATACATTACTGGGATGCAGTTATCAATGAAGGAAGTAATTTCAAATCGGATTATCTTACAGACTTGTGTGTATATCTCTTTCGGTACACACTTCCATATTTTTGAATAGTATGCCTATGTGGAAACTTTAAGCATTATCATTTTTCCTTTGAGATGTAACGGACATAGATTGTATTAGTTTCAGGTGTACTAAGCATTTGTCTTATTATGGTAGAAGAGCCCTTAAGGCCCTTTTCCCTTATCATCCCAATACAGTGTTTTGGTTTGATACGCACTGTCTTTTCATTTTTAGTGATTGCAAAATTTAGTCGCTCCTGAGCCACGGTGTAGGTTTCCCTTTTTCCTATAACTTTTTCCCCCTAGAGTAAATAATTACAACATCCCATTGCTTTAGTTTACTTTGTATGTTTGACTAAGTCCTTTCATTCCATCCCAAAACTCCCCATACAAGTTTCCCCATAATACACTCAGTCACATGATTTAGCCTTCCTCGCAGCTCCCTCAGTATTCCCTCCTGCTCCAAACTGCTTTTGCTTTCCTCTGCCTGCTACACAGCTGTGCTGGATTCATCTTTACAGTCGTTCCAGGAATTTCCTTTGCTTTTCTGTTTTATTAGGACTTAAGTCTTTCTTGCTTTCCTCTTATATATGAAGCACATCCTACAGAAATGTCCTGCGAAGGTGTCCAAAGCAGTCACTTTTTTTTTTTTTTTGCGATTCCAAATGCATGAAAATGTAGTAAGTCTGTCCTGAAAATGTATTTGTCCTCATTTTTTATTTATAATTGGGCTGAATATAAAATTCTGAGTCGGAAAACCTTTCTTTCAGAAGGTATTTGAAGGTATTGTCATTGTCCTCTAGCTTCTAGTGTTGTTGAGGAGACCAGTATCGTTCCTCCTCTGATCTGTTTTCTCTTTCTCTTTCTAGTGGACTCTTGGACTTTTCTGATCTTCCCTGGCATTTTTATTTTTTATTCTATTTTTTTAAGTTTATTTACTTACTTTGAAAGCGAGAGAGGGGGAGAGAGAATCCCAAGCAGGCTCCATGCTGTGAGCATGGAGGCGGACGCAGGGCTCAAATCCATGAACTGTTAGATTATGACCTGAGCCTAAATCAAGAGTCCAATGTGCGCTTAACCGACTGAGCCCCCCCAGGAGGCCCGTTCCTGGTATTTTTAAATTTGAAATGCACATGCCTTGTTATATGTCTTTTTTGGTTCACTGTGCTAGGCCCTCTGGACCTTTCCAACATAAAGTTGGACGTTTTCAGGTCTAAGAATTTTTTTTTTTTTTTTTAATTTCTCTTAGGATTTCTTCCTCTACTCTTTTGGAAATATTACCGATCGTATCGTGCTACTTGATTATCAAGTATTCTTTTCCATTTTACTGTCTTTTCTTTTTTTTTTCTCCCAGTTCTGTTTTCTGGGATATTTCCTTTGTCTTCCAGTCTTCGTATTGAGTATTTTGGTTCTGCTATCATATTTTTAATTTATAAAAACCTTCTATTTGCTAAATGTTAACTCTAATCGCTTTTATGGCATTGTTTCATAATACTGTATCTTCCAAGTTTCTCTGAAGTTTTCTTCTCCCTAATTTTCTGTTTCTGCTTCTGTTTGCATTAGCCTTTCCCACTGGAGGCTTTTCCCTTAGATCTGTTATCATTTCATCACGTACATAGACCACAGTTTGTTTATTCATTTGCATCATGACTAGTTGTAATACGTGAATAGTCTAATGACTTTTTGTAGACATGTTTTCATTTCTTTTAGGTAAATGTATAGAAGTGCAATTTTATTTGTTTTAAGTATATGTATAAATTTATTCAAAAAAATTTTAATGTGCTTTTAGTTTTGAGAGAGACAGAGAGACAGAGCATGAGTGGAGGAGGGGCACAGAGGGAGGGAGACACAGAATCCGAAACAGGCTTCAGGCTCCAAGCTGTCAGCGCGGGCCTCGAAGAACTCACAAACAGCGAGATCATGACCTGAGCCGAAGTCAGACTGACCCACCCAGACGCCCCTAAAGTTTATCTATTTTGAGAGAGAGAGAGAAAGCATGAGCAGGGGAGGGGCAGAGAGAGAGAATCCCAAGCAAGCTCAGCAGTTATCAGCACCAAGCCCTATGTGGGGCTCAAACCCATGAACCCTGAGATCATGACCTGAGCCGAAATCCAGAGTTGGATGCTTAACTGACTGAGCCATCCAGGCACCCCTAGAAGTGCAATTTTTAAGTCATAGAGTAGATATGTGATTAGTTTTATAAGAAACTATTAGATTGTTTTCCAGAGTGTTAAACCATTTTTATACTCTCACCAGCAGTGTTTGAGACTTCTTTTAACATCCTCACCAACATTTGATGTCACCAGTCTTTTTAATTTTAGTTATTTTGTTAGATGAATAGTGATATCTCATTTTGGTTTTAATTTACATTTCTCTGATGACTTTTGGGTATTAATGTGCTTTTTTCATGTGCTGACTGAACATTTGGATTTCTTTTGCAGAACGTTCAAATCCTTTCCCATTAAATTTTTTTTCTTTAAAAAAATTATATATGATTATTTATATCATCTGGAATTGAGACCTTTGTTAGATATGTTTTCTGAATATTTTATCCCAGTCTTTGGCTTACTTATTCATTTTCTAAATGGGGAGTTTTTGCTCAGTGGAAATTTTTAATTTTGGTGAAACCTGATTTTCTTTTCAACATTTTTTTTTTTTTTAAATTGTTGTTGCTTTCTGTGTACTGTTCCTTTCACCTACAAGCTTTGGCTTTTATGCTTAGGGCCGTGAGCCATCTCAAGTTATTTTGCAGTTATGACGCAAGTATAGGGGGTTGGAATTCATTATTATTATTATTATTTTTTTACATGGATATCTGCTTGTTCTAGCATAATTTACTTGAAGACTTTCCTTTCCCAATGGATTGCTTTAGAGCCTTTGTCAAAAGACTGGGCGTCTTCTCTCTGGACATCCCTCTTCCATTGATCTGTATGCCCATCCCAAAGCCATATTACACCATCTTGATTATTGTCCTACTTCTCCGTAAATCTTGAAGTCTGATAGTGTCAGTCCTCCGACATGTTTGTTAATCTTTTCAAAGATTTTAATTTTCACTGTTGTTTTCTGGTTTTTATGTTACTAATTCCTGCTTCTTACTTCCTTTCATCTGCTTACTTTGGGTTTACTTGAATTCCCCCACCCTTATGAAGACGGTGTGTGTCATTGTTCTTGTCCCTTTTTCCATTCACATGTAACAGTTTTTTAAAGTTTATTTATGTACTTTGAGAGAGAGAGGGAAAGCGCAAATGGGAAGGGGGCAGAGAGAGGGGCAGAGAGATTCTCCAACAGGCTCCGTGGGTCCGTGCAGAGCCCAACTAGGGTGGCGAACTCATGAACTGTGAGATCATGACCTGAGCCAAGATCAAGAGTCAGATGTTTAGCCCACTGAGCCACCCAGGCTCCCCATATATATAACGTTTTAAAGCCATAAGAACTTCCTAAGAAGTGTGTTAGCTTCATGCCACAAATTTTAATATGCTGTATGTCATTCAGTTTGAAAGGTTTTAATTATTTTGTTTGTGATTTCTTCTTTGACTTATGGATTATTTATAAGTGTTTAGTTTTCAAATATTTATTTTTCTAAATAGCTCATTATTGGCTCCTAACTTAATTCCATTGTTGTCAGAAATGTCCTCTGTAAGATTTCCATCTTTTGTCAGTCTTATTGAGGCTTTTTTAGAGTCTATCCAAATGATCTCTTTGGTGCATGCACCATTTGTGCCTGAAAGAAATATGTAATCTGCAATCGTGTGCAATACTCTATAAATGTTTATTCGGTTATGGTGGTTGTTAGCATTGTTGCGATATTCTGCATCTTAATGTGCATTTCTGCCAGAGAGCATAGGGTGTGATCTTGTGATTTTTTTAATGTAGTGTGAAACTCTGTCTCTTTTAATTGGAATGTTTGGGCAAATTTATCAATATGGTATGATTTATGGTACAGTCAGATATTAAGGTGCACTATTTTATTATTTCTTCTTTGTCCCATCTACATTTGTTATGTTTTGTTGTTTCTCTATTCCTCCTTTCCCACTTTGCATTAATGGTTTGGTTTTTTATTTTTAGAATTCCGTTTTACTTACTGGCTTTTTCAGTGATCCTTTTTGCATTCTTTTTATGGTTCTTCTAGGGATTGATTACAACATGCATTGTTACCTTTTCTCAATCTACTTAGTAATGTAACACTTGTAAGGTGTAAGAAATGATATGGTAATACTCTCTCTTCCCCTAGTCCTATATAACCATATGGGTTAGATGCTATATGTGTGGTATCTACATTAGTTATAAATTATACAGTACAGTGTTTTAATTTTTGCTATAAACAGTCACATATTCCTCAATATTTTAAGAAAGGGTAAAATTTCCTCTTATATTTACTTACATTGCTATTTTTGATGTTTTGAATTTCTGTCTAGTATAATTTCCCTCCAAATTCAAGAATTTCAGCATTTTTGTTATGTAGCTGTGCTGGTGATGAAGTCTTAGTTTTCTTTTATCTGAAAGTGTCTCTATTTTGCCTTCATTCTTGAAGTATATTGTTACCGAATATAGCATCTTAGGTCAATATTTTTTTTCTCCCTTTAGTGCTTCAAAGTTGTCATTCCATTGTCTTCAGGCCTCCATTTTTTTTCCTGTGACAGCCAACATTCATATATTAACTTCCCTTATGTAGCCTGTCATCTTCTCTTGCCACCTTCAGGATTCTTCCTTTATCTTTGGTTTTTAGCAGATTGACCATGACATATGTAGCTTTGCTTTTCTTTGTATTTACCCTGTTTGCATTTTGCTGAGCTTCTTGAATTTGTAAATGTGTGAATATTTTTATACTTACCCAGTTCACTTGTATTTCTCAAATACGGTTGTTTCCCCAAATTGCCCAACATAACCCATTACTAAGTTATAGAGTCCATTTAGTGAGGATCAGCTTTTAAAAAAGAAATGAACAGGGGCATCTAGCGGGCTGAGTTGGTTAGAGCATCAAGCCCCACACTGGGCATGGAGCCTACTTAAAAAACGAGAAAATAAGTAAATAAAGGAATGATCTTCTACGATAGAAACTATCACAGTGTATCTCAGTAAAGGTACCATTTTGTGAAACTTTTGTTTCAGTTGTGTGCATCCTGGGTCATCAGGCAAAATGTATATAACTGTGGTCATGGTCCCACAAGTTCGAAAACCGTGCATTGTCTCTGCCCCTTAACATTTGCCTTCCCGGGCGCCTGGGTGCCTCAGTCGGTTAAACATCTGACTTTAGCTCAGGTCCTGATCTCACCACTGGGTTTGTGAATTCGAGCCGGGGCTCTCTGCTGCCAGCGTGAAGCCTGGTTGGGATCCTCTGTCCTCCTCTCTCTCTACCCCTCCCCCACTCACTCACTGTCTCTTAAAAATAAAATAAAACCGTTAAAAAAAATTTGCCTTCCAGAGTTTAACCTTCCCCTGGGCAACATTTGAATTCTCTAGAAAACTGTAGAAGTTAAAATCAACTTCAGTATTTCCTTGTCGAAGCCTTTCTTCTATTGCCTTTGTGTAGCAAGTTGGAATCTTTGGGCTTAGGCCCTTCACTGTGGTCTGTGATGGTAGAGTGTTCTACCTATTAGACTCTTTGATGTCGTTCCTTTTTATCGGTATTTAATCCCCTTATCTACCAGAAGAGTGTTTTTCTTCTATCCAGTAAGCTGTTCTTAATTTATTATTCTGTAAGACTCAATTTTGTCATAAAGATGGGGAGGCATCACCCTGGGAGACCATTAGCCAAACTTCCCAGCATGTTATTTAGCCTAAGGCTCAGTTTTCTCATCAGTAAAAGGAATACCACCACTTTCTTATGGAATGATGGTGAGGATTAACTTCCACAATGCCCAGAAAACAGTCATACCGACACTCTGTAATATTCCTTTTTACTGTTGACATTTAGTTCCTCGGCTGAGAGTTGGATTCTAGATCTCACTGATCCTTGGCAATATTACCGTAGGATTCTTTGGTATCTGTTGCTTTGTACTAATGATGGTGTATTGTAAGTGCTTATTTACATATCTGCCTTTAAGATTTTTGAGGGTAGAGAGCTTGCCTTATTAGTCTTAAATGTTACAGTCATGCATAAAATGAACTCAATAAATGTTGAATTGTTGCCTCATCAGATTTATGTAGCTGCTTTTGACGAAATTTAGGCATCCAGGAAGATGGATACTGTGGGGGAGTGGGAGAGACTGAAGAATTTGGAAGGGGAGTTAATGCTGTATAGCAAAAAGAGTGGGGCAGCAAATGCTGACTCTTACCAGTGTTTACTAGAACACATTACTTAAACTCATAGGACCTTAATTTCTTTTTTTTCTTTAATGTTTACTTATTTCTGAGACAGAGCATGAGCGGGGAAGGGGCAGAGAGAGAGAGGGAGACACAGAATCCGAAGCAGGCCCCAGGCTCTGAGTTGTCAGCACAGAGTCCAACGCGGGGCTCCAACTCAAGGCTCCAACTCACAGACTGTGAGATCATGACCTGAGGCAAAGTCTGTCGCTCAAGTGACTGAGCCACCTAGGCGCCCCTATAGGACCTTAATTTCTTATCTAGAACATCAGCAAGATGGCCCAGGTCAATAGTTAACATATGTTTTTGGAGACCTTGGTTCCTCAGAAATGCCTTATAGGTGGCACATTTGTAGGTGAAGAGGTGGGAGAGAAGGAATAAATCTCAAATTCTGCAGTCTGTTCCAAGCTATAGTGTTTTATGATTCTATAACCAGTATAATATAAGACAGAGTTAGTTTATATGACGTTTCCTTTTTTTTTTTTTTTTTTTTCCTTCCCAAGAGCAGACTTCCTTGCGTGCTCATCATTGCTGTGCAGGCCTTCAGGCCTCAGTTGGTGACATCCTATCTTCTGACTTGTTAATACCTACCCCTTGCAACCATTCAAACTCATTTTCTGTATATGCGATACCCGGAATTTGCTGAATCACCAAATTTGGCATGGAGCATTTTTACTTGTTTAGTTGCAAAGTTGTTTACATACTCTGTGTTCGTATAAGGCTCTTGTTAAGTGACAGTGTTGGTGCAGGTATATATCTAGAAGGTAGCGATCCCTATTTCATGATATCTTTTGGGCTTTCTTGTATTTTAAAAATACGAGTTGACCATTTTATCACACGAATTTCTTTGATATTTCCTCCACTTATTTTTTGAAGTTTCTTTTTCCATGATTTTTCTTTTTAGCCATCTTTTACCTGTGTTTGTCTACAAGCAAGCACTCTTAATAATTTTGTTTTGAAACCTCATTCTGTGTAGGCTTTATGTCTTTATGCCCTGCTTACAAAATAGTATGTGCCAGCTTTTAAGGAGATCCAAATACCATAGCCAAGAGTGCAGAGAAACTTTTGTGCAAACACTTGATGAAAATTAAACAAAAGCTGTGCAATTGGACCTTCATTTAGTGTAAATAAACATGCTTTGTGTTGACTCTGGACAGGCTTGGATTCCCAAGTAGAACTGGAAATGCTCTCCTCCCAGCCCTCTATTCTGGGAAGAGGTGCAGCCTGGTGTCCTGGAAGAGATTTCTAGTAAAATGTGGTGTCAGGGTAACTGTCTCATGGTGTGCAGGCACATTTCAACATTTGGATTCATTGTAGCTCTGATGCTTAGGGTGATGTTTTAACCCAGACTTATTTGGCTGTCCAAGAAAGTGTGTAAGTTGCACCCACTCTGTCCCCAACATACACATTTCTGGCCCCAAACAGGGGCAGCTCCTTCTCTGTGATAATATACTGATTTTAATAACACTACTTAAAAATAATAAAGAGGGTAAAGTTCTAATTACATTTGCAAAAATCATTCTAAATAAAGAATGTAGTATTATCTATGTTCATAGTTTTCCCTGTTTGAGGTTAAATGAGAACTGATTATGTCTCTGTCTGTCTAAACTAAATACTTCATTTTCATGGAGAGTAGTTGGGCTTAAAAGAATATACAGCTTACATATCCACGTTGAGGATCAGTTGAAATTATAAAAGCATACAATTGTATGGTTTTCTCCTCACAACTCGAGACATTTCGATTCTGGTGAATCAGAAATCCCCACTCCTGGCTCCGCAAGTAAAAGTGATGTTAAGTGTCTGACGTTCATCTGGTTTGGCAGCAACTCAAAATCTGACTGTTAGGATAGATTCTTTCCCCACTTCACCGAGACTGAACTGAACTAGAGTGATACATTTTGAAAGTTTTTTTTGTTTTGTTTTGTTTTTTTAATCTATTAGGTAAACAACAAAAATTGTTGGGTGACATAGTACAAACTTACAAGCATCTTTTTTTAGTATCTGCTTTAGTTAACTGTGATAGGTGAAGGAAATTATTTTACCATGACTGCAGGAAATCACTAATAGTTACATAATTTAGCTGATATTTTTGTTTCTGTACATAAAACAAGGTCTGTATGTTGGCTGTTGATTACACGCAGCTGAAAAGCAGTACAGACCAAGTACCTGAAGCCATGTTTTTTTAACGTCAAGTGGTATCAGATGATTTATACCTTATTAATCTAGACACCACTTGTGGACATTTAGAGCAGCATATGAATTTCCTTTCCTGCTGACAGTAAAGGTAGGTGCCGTCCGTGTTCTTCTTGAATAGGTAGAAGCTTGACTAACTAGCATTTGTGAACTCAGGCCCTTGGTCATTGGCATACTCAAGTAGCAGCAAAGTACAATGGAGGCCTTTGAAGATGGGAGGAAGAATTATAGTTATGCCGCAGAGTACAAACAGCTTTTATTTTGTACTTGGCTTTTTAGTAAATGCCCGTTGAACTTGATTTCCCTCTTACTGTACAGATGATGTTCAAGAGGTGCTTTTTCAAAGAAGAGATTTAAAACACACTCTGTTGGGGCTCCTGGGTGGCTCAGTGGGTTAAGTGTCTGACTTAGGCTCACGTCGTATCTTGGCGGTTCGTGGGTTTGAGCCCCGCATTAGGCTCTCTGCAGTCAGCTCACTGCCCCCAACGAGCCTCCGTCTCCCTCTCTCTCTGCCCCTCCCCTGCTTTCACT